>NC_057392.1:6493930-6793930 GCF_019320065.1 Cervus canadensis | reverse complement strand
AACAATGTCTTGAGTGCCACCTGTGTGTCTGGCCTGTGTTAGATGCTGGGGATAAAGATGAAACGACTTGGCTCCTGGCTTCAGGGGGCTTCTAGCTCCAAAGGAAAACAAATCCTGGTTTTTATCACAATCACTTCTGTGCTTTGCATTGTAGTTTTGTCATATATGAATCCATTCTTAAGACATATCATTTTCCTTTTTGCCTAGGTTTGAAGTTTTATATGAACTGAATAATGCCGCATATAGTCAGTCCTGTGTGTCTGACTTTTCTTGCTTGGCATGATGTTTTGGGGATTTATCCGTGTTTTTCAAAAGTATAGCAGTGGTTTGTTCATTTTCATTGTCTTACTATATTCCACTTAATGAAGATGTCACAATGTATTTATCCTTTCTACTGTGGATTGATGTTTGGACTATTTCCAGTTTGGAACTATCACAGAGTGATAATAAACACACTCTTGGGTTCTATGTGTACAAGAGTTTCTCTAGGCTAAATGTCTGGGAGTGGTTCTCCTAGGTCACGGGATATATATCTTAAATTTAATACCTAACGCTTTGTCAAAGAATTGTGACACTTCCTACTTCCACCAATAGGATAAGATAGTTCCCATTGCTCCACATTGTCATCAATGTTAGATACTGCTGCTGCTGCTAAGTCGCTGCAGTCGTGTCCGACTCTGTTCGACCCCAGAGACGGCAGCCCACCAGACTTCGCCATTCCTGGGATTCTCCAGGCAAGAACACTGGAGTGGGATGCCATTTCCTTCTCCAATGCATGAAAATGAAAAGTGAAAGTGAAGTCGCTCAGTCGTGTCCGATTCTTAGCGACCCCATGGACTGTAGCCTACCAGGCTTCCCCATCCATGGGATTTTCCAGGCAAGAGTACTGGAGTGGGGTGCCATTGCCTTCTCCAATGTTAGGTACTATCAGGCTTTTAATCTTGACAATCTGCATTTGTAATTTTCATAATAAATAAGGATCTACATATATTTGGGATTTTAGACCTTAGTCACTAAGAAATACCACAAATATCTTCTTACAGCTAAGGCTCCTATTTTCACTCTCTTTGTGGTACTAGATGAATACATGCTTTTGATTTAATATAATCACACTTATTAATCATTTCCTTTATGGTTAGTGCTTCCTATGTATTGTTTTAAAAAAAAACCTCCTGTAACTCAAGGTCATGAAGCTAGTCTCCCATATTATCTTTTAAATATAATTTTGCCTTTCATGTAGGTTTTTTTTTTATGTACTTGGAGATGGTGTGTCCCATTACAGTTTATGGAAAGTCATTATGTCCTCATTGGTATCCAATATTGTTTTACCCATATTTACATGGGTGTGTTCGTGCATGCTAGCTAAGTCACTTCAGTCCTGTCCAACTCTTTGTGACCCTTTGGACTGTAGCCCACTAGGCTCCACTGTCCATGGGATTCTCCAGGAAGAAAACTGGAGTAGGTTGTCATGCCCTCCTCCAAGTAGTCTTCCTGAGCCAGGGATCAAACCCACATCTCTTTTGTCTCTCTAGGCAGGTTCTTTATCTCTAGCACCACCTGGGAAGCCCATTTGCATGGGTATGTTTCTTTATAAGCAATTCTACTCCGCTAGACTGTCTCTCACAGAAGGCAATGGCACCCCACTCTAGTACTCTTGCCTGGAAAATCCCATGGATGGAGGAGCCTGGTTGGCTGCAGTCCATGGGGTCGCTAAGAGTCGGACACGACTGAGCGACTTCACTTTCACTTTTTACTTTCATGCATTGGAGAAGGAAATGGCATCCCACTCCAGTGTTCTTGCCTGGAGAATCCCAGAGACGGTGGAGTCTGGTGGGCTGCCGTCTATGGGGTCGGACACGACTGAAGCGACTTAGCAGCAGCAGCAGCAGCAGACTGTCTCTATCTTAATTACTAGGGCTTTGCAATACATTCTGATACAAGATAAGGCAAGATCTATCAACAAGTTATGCATTTGTCTTGGGCTTTTTTGGCCATTCTTAGGAATATATTTTAGATTAGCTTGTAAAGCTCCATAAAATCAAGAGATAAGTAATTCTTTTTGGATTTTTAAACTTAGATATAATTGACATGTAGCACTGTGGAAGTTTAAGGTGTACAACATGTTGCCTTGATACATTTATATATTGTAATCTGATTACCATAATAATGCTAGCTAATACCTCTCTGGCATCACATACATATCATTTCTTTCTTGTATTGAGAACAATTAAAATCTAGTCTTTTAGCAACTTTGAAGTTTATATCACAGTATTGTCAACTCTAATTGGTACACTGTACATTAGATTACAGAACTTATTCATCTACTAGTTGCAAGTCTGTAGCCTTAAACCACACCTTCCCAGTATCCCCACTTCCTTGTCCCTGGCAACCACCATTCCACTTTGTCTTTATGAGCCTGGCTTTTTTTTCAACCCCACATATAAATTATATCATATGACATTGTCTTTCTCTGTCTGACTTAACTCACTTACATAATGCCCTTATGGTTCATGTTGTTGCTAATGTCAGGATTTCCTTTTTTGTCAAAGCTGAGTAATATTTCTTTGTATATAGTACATACCATATCTTTAAAAAATTGAAACTTGAATCACCATATAATCTAGGAATTCCATTCCTGGGTATATATTGAAGTACTTGAAAGCAATATTTTGAAAAGATATTTAAACCCCCACATTTATTGTAGCAGGGCTTAGCAGGTGGCCCAGTGGTAAGGAATCTTCCTGCCAATGGAGGAGACACAGGAGACAAGGGTTCAATCCCTGGGTTGGGAAGATCCCCTGGAATAGGAAACGGCAATCTGCTCCAGTATTCTTGACTGGAAAATTCCATGGACAGGGAAGCCTGGCAGGCTACAGTCTATGAAGTCACAGAGTCAGATACAACTGAGCACACACACATGCACATTCATTGTAGCATTATTTGAAAAAATGTAAGAGTTCATTAATGGATAAATGGATAAAGAAAATGTGACATATATATATTATATATTGATATATTATCAGTATTTCTGAGTTCTTATGGGAATTACATTGAATTGGTATGTTCTTTTGGAGAGAAACATCTTTAAAATAAAAAAAAATACTTTGATCTCATAACTTGCTATCTCCAGACATTTATTTGGGTCTGTTTAATGTTTCTTGATAATATTTTATCATATTATCTGTAGAGGTCTTTTACTGTAATTATTTTTGGGTTTTTTTGATGTTTCTATTTTAAAACGATTATTTGTGGCTGCTATATAGCAAGGCAAATGATTTGTGCATACTATTTTTATATCCCATAACCTTGCTCTTAATGATTCTAATGATTTTTCTATAGAGTCTTTGACTTTCCGCATTCACAGTCTTATAATCTGCAAATGATAAGAGTTTGTTTCTTTTTACCCTTAATCTTTTTACCCTCTTTTTCTTCTTTCTTTTTAAATCATGCTCACTAAATCCTCCAATGCAAAACTGGACAAAAGAGATAAGAGTAGCATCCTTGCCTCATTCCCAGTCACAGAAGAAAAAGCTTTCAAAGTTTAACAATTAAATATGACTTTTAACATGACTAATATATATATTACAACATATACATTTATATATAATACACATATAGGGATATTTACACAGATATACATACATTCATATTAAAAGATGAGGAAGTTTCCATCTATTCATAGTTTTCTGAGACTTTTTTAAAATCATGAATATATACTGAATCTTAAAAACACCTTTCTGCATCTTTTAAATTCAGTTCAGTTCAGTTCAGTTCAGTCGCTCAGTTGTGTGTGACTCTTTGTGACCCCATGAATCACAGCATGCCAGGCCTCCCTCTCCATCACCAACCCCCAGAGTTCACTCAAACTCATGTCCATCGAGTCCGTGATACCATCCAGCCATCTCATCCTATGTCGTCCCCTTCTCCTCCTGCCCCCAATCCCACCCAGAATCAGGGTCTTTTCCAATGAGTCAACTCTTTGCATGAGGTGGCCAAAGTATTGGAGTTTCAGCTTCAGCATCAGTCCTTCCAATGAACATCCTTTAGGATGGACTTGTTGGTTCTCCTTGCAGTCCAAGGGACTCTCAAGAGTGTTCTCCAACACCACAGTTCAAAAGCATCAATTTTTCAGCACTCAGCTTTCTTCACAGTCCAACTCTCACATCTGTACATGACCACTGGAAAAATCATAGCCTTGACTAGATGGACCTTTGTTGGCAAAGTAATGTCTCTGCTTTTTAATATGCTATCTAGGTTAGCATCCATTTATTTCTTTAAATATGTTAATGTGTGAATTACATTACTCTATTTTCTAAAATTAAATGAGCCTTGTGTTTCTGAAATAAGTCCCAATTTTTAACACTCTGTTAGGTCAGCTTGATAATTCTCTTTTCTGGGGAAGGAAACTATTTGCATCTATGTTCATGAAGGGGTTTATCTTATAATTTTCTTTTCTTCTGTACTGTCAGCTTTGGTTATCAAGATAATGTAAACTCACAAAGAAACTTGGAGCCATTCTTGCCTTTTTTAAAATTTAGGAAATTTTATTTAAGATAAGAATTATGGGTTTCTTAAATGTTTATAAAAATGTTAGCCTAGCGTTTTTATGAGAGATTTAAATTACTGGATCACTTCCTATATTGTTTGAGTCAATATTCTTGTGTTTTTATTTTATTGATAAAGTAGATAATATTTATATTGTTAATGTGTATTTAAATTATTATGAAGCCTTTCAAACTTTTGAAAGAGTCTACAATACCTCAATGAGAATTCATATATTAATATTTCACCTAGATTCACTGTTAACATTTTGACTTATTTGTGCTTTCCTGCTTCCTTTTTCTGTCTCACTGTCTCTATCTCTCCTTCACACACAGACACATAACGCTATATACATACATAATCATATATTTTTCTGTGCCATTTAAGATTAGTTGTATTATAACTATATTTCACTCTTAAGTATTTCACCGAGTAGTGTTTTCTTATTACCATTCTTAGGTAATTTGCAATTGATATTACTCTCTTAACTGACATGCAATCTATATTCATATTTCCCCTAAAGTTCCAATTGTGTCATTTGTAGACGTAAAAAAAGATGTTTATTGACCTATATTCCAAGAAAATATCACGTTACACTTTTCATTTCTCCTTCATTTCTTTTAGTCACCTATACACAAGAATAATTCCCAAACCTGTTAAAAAATATATCTATCATAACATTGACGTTTTGAAGACAACTCTCAATTTTTTAAGAATGTATTTATTCACCAAAGTTTCAAAATGTATCAGCATCAGTTTCGTTCAGTTCAGTTTGATTGCTCAGTCATGTTCAACTCTTTGTGACCCCATGGACTGCAGCACACCAGGCCTCTCTGTCCATCACCAACTCCTGGAGTTTACTCAAACTCATGTCCATTGAGTTCGAGATGCCATCCAACCATCTCGTCCTCTGTCATCCCCTTCTCTTCCCTACGTCAATCTTTCCCAGCATCAGGGTATTTTCAAATGAGTCAATTCTTCACATATGGTGGCCAAAGTATTGGAGTTTCAGCTTTAACATCAGTCCTTCCAATGAACATCCAGGACTGATTTCTTTTTGGATTTCCTTGCAGTCCAAGGGACTCTCAAGAGTCTTCTCCAACACCACAGTTCAAAAGCATCAATTCGTCAGTGCTCAACTTGCTTTATAGTCTGACTCTCACATCCATACATGACCACTGGAAAAAACATAGTTTTGACTAGATGGACCTTTGTTGGCAAAGCAATGTCCCTGCTTTTTAATATGCCGTCAGGTTGGTCATAACTTTTCTTCCAAGGAGTAAGCATCTTTTAATTTCATGGCTGCAGTCACCATCTGCAGTGATTTGGGAGCCCAAGAAAATAAAGTCAGACACTCTTTCCCCATCGACTTGCCATGAAGGGATGGGACCAGATGCCATGATCTTAGTTTTCTGAATGTTGAGCTTTAAGCCAACGTTTTCACTCTCATTTTTCACTTTCATCAAGAGGCTCTTTAGTTCCTCTTCACTTTCTGCCATAAGGGTGATGTCATCTGCATATCTGAGGTTATTGATATTTCTCCCAGCGATCTTGATTCCAGCTTGTGCTGCATCCAGCCCAGTGTTTCTCATGATGTACTCTGCATGTAAGTTAAATAAGCAGGGTCACAATATACAGCCTTGACGTACCTCTTTTCCTACTTGGAACCAGTCTGTTGTTCCATGTCCAGTTCTAACTGTTGCTTCCTGACCTGCATACAGATTTCTCAAGAGGCAGGTCAGGTGGTCTGGTATCCCCATGTCTTTCAGAATTTTCCACTGTTTATTGTGATCCACACAGTCAAAGGCTTTGGCATAGTCAATAAGCAGAAATAGATGTTTTTCAGTAACTCTCTTGCTTTTCCGACGATCCAGTGGATGGTGGCAATTTGATCTCTGGTTCCTCTGCATTCTCTAAATCCAGCTTGAACATCTGGAAGTTCACGGTTTGTGTATTGCTGAAGCCTGGCTTGGGTATTTTGAGCATTACTTTGCTAGCGTGTGAGATGAGTGCAATTGTGCAGTAGTTTGAGCATTCTTTGGCATTGCCTTTCCTTGGGATTGAAATGAAAACTGACCTTTTCCAGTCCTGTGGCCACTGCTGAGTTTTCCAAATTCCCAGCATATTGAGTGCAGCACTTTCACAGCATCATCTTTCAGGATATGAAATAGCTCAACTGGAATTCCATCACCTCCACTAGCTTTGTTTGTAGTGATGCTTCCTAAGGCCCACTTGACATCTCATTCCAGGATGTCTGGCTGTAGGTGAGTGAGCACAGCATCATTTTCTGGGTCATGAAGATCTTTTTGTACAGGTCTTCTCTGTATTCTTGCCACCTCTTCTTCATATCTTCTGCTTCTGTTAGGTTCATACCATTTCTGTCCTTTATTGTGCCCATTTTGCATGTCTTAGAGACTGAGACAGAACTGTGTTTGAGTGTCTCCTATGGAGGTATGGGTTAGCAGTGGACTGCTGCAGAGGCAGAGGCTCTTGGGTATAGCTAGGTGCAGTAGACCTGGGTATGGCATAAGCCATCTTGGAGGAAGTCACCATTAACCCCACCATAGAGCTGCCAGAACTTACACAGAACTGGGGAAATAGACTCTTGGAGGGCACAAACAGAACCTTGTGCACACCAGGACCCAGGAGAAAGGAGCAGTGACCCCACAAGAGACTGACCCAGACTTGCCTGTGAGTGTCCAGGAGTCTCTGGCAGAGGTGTGGGTCAGCGGTGGCCTGCTGCAGGGTTGGGGGCACTGAGTGTAGCAGTGGGTGCATGGGACTTTTGAAGGAGGTCCCCATTATCTTTATTATCTCTGCCATAGTTTGGCCCCAGGTAAATAGCAGGGAGGGAACACAGCTCCACCCATCAACAGAAAATTGGATTAAAGATTTACTGAGCATGGCCCCACCCATCAGAACAAGACCCAGTTTCCCTTTCAGTCAGACTTCCCTGATGGCTCAGATGGTAAAGCATCTGTCTACAATGCGGGAGACCCAGGTTCGATCCCTGGGTGGGGAGGATCTCCTGGAGAAGCAAATGGCAACCCACTCCAGTATTCTTGCCTGGAACATCCCATGGATGGAGGAGTCTGATAGGCCACAGTCCATGGGGTCGCAAAGAGTTGGACACGACTGAGCGACTTCACTTACTTGCTTCACTCACTTCCCCCTCAGTCAGTCTCTCCCATCCAGAAGCTTCCATAAACCTCTTATTATTCTCCATCAGAGGGCAGATAGAATGAAAACCACAATCACAGAAAACTAACCAATCTGATCACATGGACCACAGCCTTGTCTAACTCAATAAAACTATGTATCAGCATAAATAACTCATAATACCATCTTATTGTCTTTTTTAATGTCTATAGCACATGTGGTTTTGCCCTCATTTTCATTTTAAATATTGTTCATGTGTATTTTTCTTTCTTTGTTTCCTGGTTAATCAGGGCAGAGTTTTTCCTATTTCAATAATTTTTAATTTTCTTTTTGAAAATTGAAATATAGTTAAATATGTTAGTCAGGTATATTTCATAGTGATTTGGTATCTGCATACAATAAGTCTAGTACCTGTCCACATAGTTAAATATTATTGACAATACCATTTATTACATCCCTGTCTTATCTATTGTATAAGTTTGTAACTCTTAATCCCCTTTAACTGTTTCACCCACTACCTTTACCCTCTTCCCTTCTGTGAACCACACATTTGTTCTCTGTGTGTTTGTTTTCTAGATTCCACATATACGTGAGATCATATGGTATTTGTCTTTCTCTGTATGACTTATTTCACTGAGCTTGGCATCCTCTAGATTCATCCTTATTGTCACAAATAGCAAGGTTCCATATATATATATATATAGAGAGAGAGAGTCTGATCTAACCTGTTATTCTGGGCCAGTGTTTCCTTATTAATACTCTGTTTGGTTGATCTGTCCATTGCTGTATGCTGCTGTGCTGTGCCCTGTCATGTCCGACTCTTTGAGACCCCATGGACTGTAGCCCACCTCTGTCCATGGGATTTTTCAGGCAAGAAAACTGGGGTGGCTTGCCATGTCCTACTCCAGAGGAATCTTTCTGCCCCAGGGAGCAAAACCAAGTCTTCTGGGTCTCCTGCATTGGCAGATGGATTCTTTATCACGGAGTCACCTGAGAAGGCCCTCCACTCATGTATATGAGGTGTTAAAAATGCCTACTGATATTATGTTACTGTCAATTTCTCCCTTTATCTTTGTTAACATGTGCTTTATGTATTTAGGTGCTGCTAAATGGGTCCATATATGTTTAAAATTGTTAACTCTTGTTGTATTGTTCTCCTTGTCACTATGTAATGTCCTTCTTTGCCCAGTCTTTGTTTTAAAGTCTACTTTGGGTAATTCCCTGGCGGTATAGGACTTGGTGCTTTCCCTTGCTGTGGAACTAAAATTCCACAAGCCACACAGCATGGCCAAAAGCTTTAAAAAAATAAAAATATAAAAATAAATAAGAGACAAATAGTATATGATGTCATTTATACATGAAATCTTAAAAAAGAGAGATATAAAAATTAAAAAAAAAACTAAAGTCTATTTTATCTTATATAAGTATTGCTACCCCTGCTTTCTTTTTGTTTCCATTTGCATGGAATGTTTATTTTGTTTCACTTTAATCTATCCCTCACTTTCAACTTGTGAGGGTTTATAGGTCTGAAATGATTCTACTGTAGGCAACATATATATGGGCTTTGTTTTCTTCTATTCAGCTACCCTGTCTTTTGACTGGAACATTTAGTTTTTTAATATTCAAAACAATTATTGATAAGTATGAACTTACTGTCGTTTTGTTCACTGTTCATTGGTTATATTTTTAGATTTTTGCTCCTATCTTCTTTTCCTCTCTTTCCTTGAGATTTGAGGATTATCTTTAGTGTTATGTTTGATTCCTTTCTTGACTTTTTGTATGTATATCTATTACAGCTTTTTGGGTTTTGGTTATCATGAGGTTCATCTTTAACAACATCTATGTCTCTATGTGTATGATTATTTTAAGTTGATGCTCTCTTAAGTTCTTAAGGAGAAAAGGAAAGATATACCCATTTAAATGCAGAGTTCCAAAGACTAGCAAGGAGAGATAAGAAAACCTTCCTCAGTGATCAGTGCAAAGAAATAAGAGGAAAATAATAGAATGGGAAACACTAGAGATCTCGTCAAGAAAATTAGAGATACCAAGGGAATGTTTCATGCAAAGATGGGTTCAGTAAAGGACAGAAATGGTATGGACAAAACAGAAGCAAAAGGTATGAAGAAGAGGTGGCAATACAGAGAAGACCTGTACAAAAAAGATCTTCATGACCCAGAAAATGATGCTGTGCTCACTCACCTACAGCCAGACATCCTGGAATGAGATGTCAAGTGGGCCTTAGGAAGCATCACTACAAACAAAGCTAGTGGAGGTGATGGAATTCCAGTTGAGCTATTTCATATCCTGAAAGATGATGCTGTGAAAGTGCTGCACTCAATATGCTGGGAATTTGGAAAACTCAGCAGTGGCCACAGGACTGGAAAAGGTCAGTTTTCATTTCAATCCCAAGGAAAGGCAATGCCAAAGAATGCTCAAACCACTGCACAATTGCACTCATCTCACACGCTAGCAAAGTAATGCTCAAAATACCCAAGCCAGGCTTCAGCAATACACAAACCGTGAACTTCCAGATGTTCAAGCTGGATTTAGAGAATGCAGAGGAACCAGAGATCAAATTGCCACCATCCACTGGATCATCGGAAAAGCAAGAGAGTTACTGAAAAACATCTATTTCTGCTTTATTGACTATGCCAAAGCCTTTGACTGTGTGGATCACAATAAACAGTGGAAAATTCTGAAAGACATGGGGATACCAGACCACCTGACCTGCCTCTTGAGAAATGTGTATGCAGGTCAGGAAGCAACAGTTAGAACTGGACATGGACCAACAGACTGGTTCCAAGTAGGAAAAGAGGTACGTCAAGGCTGTATATTGTGACCCTGCTTATTTAACTTACATGCAGAGTACATCATGAGAAACACTGGGCTGGATGCAGCACAAGCTGGAATCAAGATCACTGGGAGAAATATCAATAACCTCAGATATGCAGATGACATCACCCTTGTGGCAGAAAGTGAAGAAGAACTAAAGAGCCTCTTGATGAAAGTGAAAGCGGAGAGTGAAAACATTGGCTTAAAGCTCAACATTCAGAAAACTAAGATCATGGCATCTGGTCCCATCCCTTCATGGCAAGTCGATGGGGAAAGAGTGTCTGACTTTATTTTCTTGGGCTCCCAAATCACTGCAGATGGTGACTGCAGCCATGAAATTAAAAGATGCTTACTCCTTGGAAGAAAAGTTATGACCAACCTGACGGCATATTAAAAAGCAGGGACATTGCTTTGCCAACAAAGGTCCATCTAGTCAAAACTATGTTTTTTCCAGTGGTCATGTATGGATGTGAGAGTCGGACTATAAAGCAAGCTGAGCACTGACGAATTGATGCTTTTGAACTGTGGTGTTGGAGAAGACTCTTGAGAGTCCCTTGGACTGCAAGGAGATCCAACCAGTCCATCCTAAAGGATATCAGTCCTGGATGTTCATTGGAAGGACTGATGTTAAAGCTGAAACTCCAGTACTTTGGCCACCATATGTGAAGAATTGACTCATTTGAAAAAACCCTGATGCTGGGAAAGATTGAGGGCAGGAGGAGAAGGGGATGGCAGAGGATGAGATTGTTGGATGGCATCACCAACTCTGTGGACATGAGTTTGAGTAAGCTCTGGGAGTTGGTGATGGACAGGGAGGCCTGGTGTGCTGCAGTCCATGGGGTTGCAAAGGGTCGGACATGACTGAGCAAGTGAACTGAAATAACAACTTACGGACAAAAGATTCATCACTTTTGTCTCTTAACCGTACTCCTAGCTTTATAATTGATTGATCAACTACCTTTACTATGTGTTTGACTTAACAATTGAGATTTTTTGGGGGGGTAATTTTTATATTTTTACTTTGGTTTTCTCTTTTTTGCTTAGAGAAGACCCTTTAACATTTCTTGTAAAGTTGATTTAGTGGTGCTTAACCGTTAACTTTCTCTTGTGTATAAAATTGCAATCTCTCCTTCAAATCTGAATGATAGCCTTACTGGGTAGTGTATCCTCAATTGTAAGTTTTTGTTTCTCATCACTTTGACTATATTGTATCACTCCTTCTGGTCTGAAAAGTGTCTGCTGAAAAGTCAGCTGATAGCCTTATGGGAGTTCTCTTTTATGAAAATAATTGCTTTTCCCTTGCTTTTAAGATTCTTTCTTTAATTTTTGCCTTTATTTATTGTGTGTCTTCTTGTGTATCTCTTTTGGAGTCATCCTGTTTGGAATTTTCTGCGTTTCCTGGACCTGGATGTCTCTTTCTTTCCCCAAGTTAGGTTTTTTCTTTTTTTTAAGCTGTTATTTCTCAAATAAGTTTTCTCTGCCCCCACTCCTCTCCTTCTAGGATACCCTATAATACGAATGTTAGTATACTTGATGTTGTAAACTGTCCTTTTTTATTTTTTCTGATGAGTTTGGGTGATCTCCGCTACTTTGTCTTCCAGCTCACTGCTCTGTTCCTCTGGTTCATTCATTCCATCATTGATTCCTTCTAGTGTAGTTTTTATTTCAGTTATTTTATTATTCAACATTGTTTGGGTCTTCTTTATATTTTCTTGGAGGAGGAAATGGCAGCCCACTCCAGTATTCTTGCCTGGAGAATTCCACGCATAGAGGAGCCTTGCAGGCTATTCTCACTGTGTTCATCTGTTCTTTTTCTGAGTTCACTGAACATTTTTTGATCATTACCTTGAGCTCTTTATTGGGTAAACTGCTTAATTCCACTTCATTTACTTCTTTTTCTGAGGTTTTGCCTTCTTCCTTTATTCGAAACATATCCCTCTGCCAGCAGCTTCCTCTTGCACCTCCCAAATTGTGAGGCTTGATGTTTACCTGATTGTGGCCTCTGCTGTCACCCCAGAGGATGGATCCTTGTATGTCCCACCAGTGCTGCACAGACTTCTCTGCTGCCCAGTGAGCCAAGTTTTGCTCTTCCCAGTGATGTTTGGATCTCAGTCCAGGGGAAGATATAGGTGACATTTCTTTGGATACTTTAACTTACCCAAGGGATAGAGGTTATTTCCTGTATATGCAATTCCTATATTATTTGTAGTTCCCTTTCATGTTCATTAGCCAATTCCATATTACTCTAGTTCCCTGTTAATAATTCCTTTTATTAAATTTTCTGCATTCAAATCACTGAGAGGATTCTATCTCCTAATGGGATCCTGAGCAATACATAAGCTATTATTGTCCAGTATTTTAGTCCTATCGTGTTTCCTTCAAATTTAGCATTGCCCTTGTTACTTTACCATGTGAATTTTGGTTTATATTTAAACTAGTATTTATCAATACCTTTCTTCCCCCCTTGTCTTAGTTTCCTGTTGCTGATGTAACAAACTCCACAAACTTAGTGGCTTAGAACAAGACAAATTCATTATGTTACATATCTGTAGTTCAGAACTACAGAATGGGTTTCAACTGGACCCACATCAAAATTTTGGCAGACCTGCATTCCCATCTAGAAGCTCTAGGGAGAATCCCATTTTCTAGTCTTTCCTGGCTTCTAAAAGGTGCCCACATTCCTTGACTAGTGGCTCTCTTCCTTTACTCTCAATGTTAGTATGTTAGGCCAAGTCTTTACCAGGCTCTCATTTCTCTGATCTCCACTTCTGTCTTCCTCTTCCACATTTAAGGATGATTGTGATTACAGTGGGCCCCCTCAGATAATCCAGGGTAATCTCCCTATTTTAAGATCAGCTGATTGGCAACCTTAATTCCATCTATTACCTTAATTCTCCTTTGCCATGTAAGGTAATATATTTACAGATTCCAAGGATTAGGATGTGGTCATCCTTGGGGGCATTATTCTGCCTACCACACCATTTCTTCTTATAACTCAGAGTTTTAATTTTGGATTATTTCCCTGTTCCTTTGCAACTTTATGTTCATGAGAATAATTTTGGGGATAAATCAATTTTTGTCTAAAAAAGGCATTGTTTTATTTTCATTTTTGAATAACAATTTTGACAGTACTCTTTTTTCAGCATTGTGTGTCCTGGCTCCCACTATTGCTACAGAAAGGTCAGCATCAAATTGCTGTTTATTTGCAGGTAATCTCTCTTTGTGTGTAGTGTTCTCAGGTTTCACTTTGATGTATTTTGGTATAGATTTTTTTAAAGTACTTATCCTTTTTAAAATTTATTAGAATTTCTGAACTAAAGACTTGACGACTCCCAACAATTCTGGAATGTTTTCAGAAACTATTTATTTTTATATTGTCTCTTCCTTTTTTCTCTCTTGGCCTCTTCTGGAACTCTGCATCTATCTCTCATGCCTTTTGACCTTTCTTTTTTGATTTTTACTCATAATCTCTCTGGCCTGAATTTTGAGTAACTATTTGCATCTATTTTGAAAGTTCCAAATTTCTCTCTTCAGATACATATAATTTGCTGTTTAGTTTGTTCATTTTGTTTTATATCTCAATAATCACATATTTTTATTTCTAAAGGTATACTTTGTTCTTTCTAAAAGAAAGATTTTTCATTAATGTTTTCCTCTCTGTTCTTCTCAAGCTTTTAAGAACATTTCTTTAGGTATAATAAATGTATTTAGATTTTTATGTCTGTAAATTTCAGTATTTGATTTCTGTGTATTTGCTTTTCCTACCTATGTGCTGGTTTGTAATCACCTATGTATACATAGTTTTTATCCTGTGCTGTTTATTTTATTCCAGACTTTACCTGTGGTAATTTTTCAAGGGCTACACAAAATTTTATTCTTCAGTATATTTTTTCTATCAGTTATAGGTGATACTGGGGCTTCCCTGCTGGCTCAGAGGTAAAAAATCTGTGATGCAGGAGACTGCCTGCAATGCAAGAGATGAGGTTTAATTCCTGGGTCAAGAAGATTCCCTGGAGAAAGAAATGGCAACTCACTCCAGTATTCTTATCTAGGAAATCCCATGGACAGAGGAGTTTTGAAAACAAGTCAAACATTACACAAAACCTTTTTTAAGAACACAAATACATGAGTTATATCTATGGATGCTCAGGAGAGATTTTTTTCACTTACCCTGGGCTAAAGTTTAGTCAGACAGGTGTCCTTGCTGTCCCTTTCTGTGAGGTTTATTCCTCAGCCTCATAGTAAAGATGTAGCCTCCTAAAGTGGAATATGGACTTTAGGTTCTGAACATCACAGGACATGCAGACATTAAAGGTCTACAAGGCTGGCAAAATCACCAGGGCAGAGCCAGATTTGGGGCTCACATACTTCCCAGGGTTTCACGTTTCACTGAATTTTTTATTTTGCAAAATCCTTATTTTTGTGTCAGCTCAGTAGTGTATTTAAAACTTTTCTGATTTGCCTATTATTTTTATATCTAATCTATCATATTGTTGAAAATGGAAACTTACAATTTGTATTTTATTCTTGCCATGATATATTTGGTTTTCCCATTTGTTATTTCTACTTTGTTATTTAACTGCTAATTAATATTCTATTGAATGAATATATCATAATTGAACACATTTCCTGTTGAAGGATATTTCTAGTTTTCTGTTTTCATAATCTTGAAAAATACTACAATGAATATACATATACATGTTTTCACATGCATGTGTGTATTTTTAAAATATATAACTAATATATTATATGTATATATATGTATATATATATATATATATATAAAACAGTGATGGCTAGATGTTATGGGTAGAATTGTATTCCCCCCCGCAAAAAGTCTCCCTTGCTCTCAGTACCCAGAATCTGAACTTATTTGGAACTAGTGTCCTTGCAGACACAATTCGTTCGGTTAGGATGAAGTCATACTGCAGTAGGGTAGGCTCCTAATCCACTATGACTGGTGTCCTTGTAAGTAAAGAGCCACATGAAGACACAGAGACACAGGAAGCCCACGTGACGACAGAGGCAAAGATTACAGTGATGCTACCACAGTCAAGGGACAGGGTTATCAGAAACTGAAAGAGGCAAGTGGAGGACCTTCCCCCAAAGGCATGAGAGAGAACATAACTGACACTTTGATTTCAGATTCTAGCCTCCAGAAGAGTGATGGAATAAATCTGTTTAAGGCAGCCAGCTTGTGGTACTTTGCTACAGTAGCCCTCTGAAACTAACCTGGATCCGAGTATGTTTGAGGATTTAGTTTTAATAGGTTCTGCCCAGTGCTCTCTAATGTGCAATTACACTCCCACTATCAGTGTGTAAATATTGCCAGTGCTCTTCAGTCTCACCACTGTATGGTTTTATTGGACTTTAACAACTTTTCCAAGTTGGTAAGTGTGAAATAGTATCTGTTTTCATCCGCTCAGGCTGCTATAACAAAACACCACATCTGAATAGTGTGTAAACAACAGAAATTTATTTCTCCCAGTTCTGGAAGCCAGAAGTCCAAGATCAGGGTGCCAGCATGGTTGGGTGAGGGCCTTCTGCTGTGGTGCCATCTTCTCTCTGTATCCTCAATGGCCCAAAGAGCCAGGGGTGTCTGTGGGATCTCTTTTCTAAGGGCATCAGTTGCACTTATGAGGGTGGAGTCTAATCACCTAATAATAACCTAACCACCTCCCAAAGACCCCAAATCCTAAAATCATCATCTTTGAGGTTAGGTTTCAATACTAATTTGGGGGGGGGAGAAAACCTTCAGATCACAGCAGTATCTTTTTATCATTTTTAATTTCTGTTTCCCTGATGACCTGTGGTATTGAGCATCTTTAGTGTGTTAATTTGCCTTTCAGATTTATTTTTCTATAAATTGCCAGTTTATAAATTCCCCCTCATTTCTTAATTGCTTAGTTTATTCTTATTGATTTGTAGAAATTCTTCATATATTCTGACACCAATCTTTTGTTAGTAATAAGGATTGCAAATATCAATTTTCACCTCATGGTTTCACATTTCATTTTACTTAGGGTGTCTTTTAATGAACAAAGGTTCCTAATTTCAAAGTACTGAATACATCAATACCTTTCTTCATGATTTGAGCTTTTTGTTTTGTGCTTAGGAAATTCTTGCCTACTTTTAAGCTATAAAAATACTCTCCTAAACTCTTTTAAAATTTATAATTTTGCATTTTTCAGATGAAGCCTTTGTTCCATCTGAAGATCCTTCATTGCCGCTGATTGACTCATCATCTCTCCTTTCCCCCACTGACTTCAAAGAATATATTGTTTTTTACACATGTGTCGATCTTTTTTGCCTAAGGGTTTTTTTTTTTTTTTTTTTTTTTGATGTGGACCATTTTCAAAGTCTTCATTGAATTTGTTCCAATACAGCTTCTGCTCTGTGTTTTGGTTTTTGGTTTTTCGCTGCAAGGCATGTGGGATTCCATCCCCCACTCCACCCCATGACCAGGGATCAGACCTGAACTCCACCCTCCACACTGGCAAGTGAAGTCCCAACCACTGGAAAAGGAGTATGTCAAGGCTGTATATTGTCATCCTGCTTTTTTAACTTGTATGCAGAGTACATCATGAGCAATACTGGGCTGGAAGAAGCACAAGCTAGAATCAAGATTGCCGGGAGAAATATAAATAACCACAGATATGCAGATGACACCACCCTTATGGCAGAAAGTACACAAGAACTAAACAGCCTCTTGATGAAAGTGAAAGAGGAGAGTGAAAAAGTTGGCTTAAAGCTCAACATTCAGAAAACTAAGATCATGGTATCTGGTCCCATCACTTCATGGCAGATACATGGGGAAACAGTGGAAACAGTGGCTGACTTTATTTTTGGGGGCTCCAACATCACTGCAGATGGTGATTGCAGCCATGAAATTAAAAGACGTTTACTCCTTGGAAGGAATGTTGGGACCAACCTAGACAGCATATTAAAAAGCAGAGACATTACTTTGCCAACAAAGGTCCATCTAGTCAAGGCTATGGTTTTTCCAGTGGTCCTGTATGGATGTGAGAGTTGGACTATAAAGAAAACTGAGTGCCGAAGAATTGATTCTTTTGAACTGTGGTGTTGGAGAAGACTCTTGAGAGTCCCTTGGACTGCAAGGAGATATAACCAGTCCATCCTAAAGGAGATCAGTCCTGGGTGTTCATTGGAAGGATTGATGTTGGAGCTGAAACTCCAGTACTTTGGTCACCTGATGCGAAGAGCTGACTCACTGGAAAAGACCCTGATGCTGGGAAAGATTGAGGGCAGGAGGAGAAGGGGATGACAGAGGATGAGATGGTTGGATGGCATCACTGAGTCAATGGACATGGGTTTGGGTGGTCTCTGGGAGTTGGTGATGGACAGGGAGGCCTGGTGTGCTGCAGTCCATGGGGTCGCAAAGAGTCACACAGGACTGAGCGACTGAACTGAACTGATCTGCATCTCTGAGGCTGTTGATAATCTTGATTCCAGTTTGTGATTCATCCAGCTGACACTGAATGATGTACTCTGCATATAAGTTAAATAAGCAGGGTGACAATATACAGCCTAGACATGCTCCTTTCCCAATTTTGAACCAGTCTGTTGCTCCATGTCCAGTTCTAACTATTGCTTCTTGACCTGCAGGTTTCTCAGGAGACAGGTAAGATGGTCTGATATTCCCACCTCTTTAAGGATTTAACAAGCATACTTGTGAGCAAAAAACATTTTAATTCTGAACTTTCTATTCTGGTTTGTATGTTATTTTTGCCTAGTATTTTGCTGCTATTTTGTTTTTAGGTCACGCAAGTTACTCATTATTTTAACTTTTTTTTGTTTCATTGCTTAGATCTTATTTAGATATATCCACATGTTTTTTTATTGTACACTCGTCCTTCTTCTGTCTTAGAGTTTCCCTCTCTGAGAGGCAGCTGATGACCTAGCATTGGGTGCCTGAAAGTATCTTTGTTTCATATTTATTCTTCAACAACAGCTCAGCTATTTAAAGAATTTATTAATTACAGGCATGTTTTAAGCACTTTGAAGATACAGGCATCTGATCAGTTTCTATTAAGAGTTTAAAGGAAGCCCTAATCTCTGTAAAGTACAATTTCATATTCGTGTATATGAATCATGTTACATAAATCTTCAAAATCCTTAATCATTGTTTGCACATTTGTTCTTTGTAAAGCTCTTTCTCGTTTTCCTGCCCTCTCTTCCTCCCTCTCTCCCTCCCCTGCTCTAGGTAGCTGCAGTATTAAATCAACCTTTAGACCAATTTTAGGAAAATGAATTTACTTTGGATTTTAGTAGCCTGATTTAAGAGTATTCATCTCCAAACTCTAAATCCCATAAACAGCTTGATATTTTTTACAATAAAGTCAGCTTCCAACATTCAGTTGCTCATGGATGAAAGCAAGAAGGGAACCACGCTTTGCCATTTAGGAAAAGCATCGGGTTTTTAATGTCCTTCAATTCCTCTGCTGGCAAATATATACCATTTATCATGTGCCACCACATGACACTGCTTTTTGACATTCCCAGATGCTGTAGAGCATCATGTGAAGGTGCTATAATATATCCTGTCCCCTTTGGACACATGATTCACTACACATTACCATGCCAACCTGGAAAAGAATTTCTTAAATATTGAGAAATATGAAAGACATAAAACTTTAAAATTACTTGGGTGAAATGATTTCCTTGGAGCAGTCTAGCAAGCTTGGATGGCTGTGAATGAGAAAGAGCAGGCATGGGTAGCCTCTTTCTCTGAACCAGGAAAATAAAGAAGTGCTTACCCTTTCACTTCTCTCTTACTAGGACCTCTCCACTGGGCTGTTGGTATGGAAGGCACTTCCTGGCTCCTGATCTGGTTGGCTCCAGGCATTTTAAGCACTGATGTTTGTATACTTATTAACTCCCATGTAACTGGACATGGTCTAGATGAAGCTCTGGATCAGGAATCAAGAAAACTAGAATCTACCCCAGGCTGTATGACTTTAAGCCAGCAGCATAACCTCTCTGGGCTTCCATTACCTTCTGTATAAAATGAAAACAATACTTTCACCACACACTCATCAGCATACTCTCTTACTCTTTACCAACATCCCCACCAGTAAGAATGTTTTGAGTTTTCTAGCATGAGGCTGACAGAGCAGGTAGATTTAGATATAGCACACCTGAACTGGTCTGGCAGGGCATGTGAACTGGTGCTTCCTGTGACAGTGGGTCTGGTGGGTCTGGCACTGATGTTCATGGGCATCCACATATGTTCACATTTTTCTTGCATAGATAACACCAAATACTGAAGCATCAGAAAAAAGCCCACCAAAAGCAGAAGTGGTGCTGGGTGAGTACCCACTCTCACTAGGGATGGTTTCATTTACTGCATCTCTACCATTTGGCAGGGAAAGGATTCACCTCTTTACAATTCATATAACCCTAAAAATAGTCTTGTTACATTAAGTTACATATTGCACTTCCATCTGTAGATGAGGAAACTAGGCTCAAACAGAATAAGCAGTTCTCTTGAGTCATATTTAGGTAGATAATAGTAGAACTGGGTTTGGAATCCAGGCTGGTGCAATTGTAGAAATCATTCTTTTTCCATTAAGCCCCATTGTTTCCTTTTCTTGGCCCCTACAAATCTCAACATTTGAGCTACAGAATAGGACTAATTACACACTACTCATGGGACTTACCTCACCACATTTTCCTTTTCCCAGTCTTTGTTGTAGGGACCAAGTTAGAATACGTATGTTTTAGTTACTCTTGATGCATTACAAACCACCCCAAAACTTAGTGGCATAAACTGTTACCAAGCAAAGATGCACTGCCTGATAGGCATAGAATATGGCATCAGTTTTTTAGAAAAGAACTTTTACTGAGAGATCAACCAGCAAGGAGACAGAAGACAAGGCTCTCATATCTGTCCTGATGTGGGGTTCAAGGGTGAAATTTAAGGAGTTAGGGGAATTTCAAACTTGGATGCTGTTTGGCTCATCTTGAATTAGTCCCTACAAGCTACTTGCTGGTTGGTACCTGGATTTTCCTTATTGAAGGACTGCCTGCTTCATAAAGAGCTTTGGTGGCAACATTTCTATTCTTTGAGTCCTGCAGACTGAAGATTCTTGGTTCTGGACTCATCCTGGAGACAGGGGTTTCTGTCTTGCACCTTCACAGTTCTGTCTCTATAAAATAAGTCAAGATTTGATTAATCAGCAACCTATTTAAGGAGGCAAAACCAGTGTAATCTGGGTAATGTTTTACATGCTGTTTCACAACAATTTTGTTCCATACACTGTTGGTTTCTGTGAGTCAAGAATACAGACAGGGTATAGTGGGAATGACCTGACTCTGTTTCATGATGCCCCAGGCTTTAGGTGGAAAGACTCAAACAGCTGAAGGTGACTCAGCACCTAGGAAGTGGAATTACCTGGAGGTTCTGGGATGATGAAATGTTGGACTCAGCTGGAGCTGTCAGTGCACTTACATGTGGCCTCCTCACGTGGCCTGGTACCTTCACAACATGGCTGGCAGCCTCAGGTCATGGGACTTTGCCGATGGAGACGCTAGGGTCCAAAAGTGAGCATCCCAGTGAACAAGGCAGAAGCTTCACTGCCCTTATGATCTAGTCCGGGAAGTCACAGAGCATCACTTCTGCTGAATTCTATCTGAGGAAGCAGTTGCAAGCCTGTTCAGGTTCAAGGAGAGAAAAGATAGATCCATCTGTCAATGGGAGAAATCACTGAATCGTCTGGCTTTTTTTTTTTTTAACACCGCAGGGTATAAAGGTCCAAGGAAAGTATAAGAGAGTGTGCTGGAACAATTCCTTGGTATAATCAATGACATCTTTGTTTTCAGTCAGGCACTCTGCCTCGCCAAGCATAGAACATTCATGTCTAAACAATGTCGAACATGAACTGGATTTGGTTGTGAACAAGCTTGTCTTGCTTTCTCTTGAAGATAAATGCGTAAACTTTAAAAAGCTCCTTTGGCAGAGGCAGCGTCTGCAGGAGCACTAAAGCATCTGAGAGATGTTGAAAATTCGGTAACCTGTCCAGTTGCTTGTGGGTCATGAAGACTCAGCCTTGCCTGCCAAGATGGGGGAGGGGAGCAATAAATGACTCCAGTTCTTTAAGAATCAGGTTTCTGACCTTTCGTTTAAAGTTAAGTATTTTTAGTTAAATTCAATTTAGGTCATGTAGAAAGCCGCAGTTTAATTTTCTTTTTAAAAATAAGTTTCCATAAGCTGGTATAATTTGTTTTCCTCAATCATCCAGTTTAAATTATTCAGGGGCTGTGTTTTGGTACTTAATTGGGCAAAGCATTAATGACCCCGGTGAAAATGAGAGGGAATGGCTGTGTTTATGTCAGGCCTGTTCCTGTTAGATTCTATTTTCTGAAACAGCAGAGTTATTTATTTATTAAAAACTATTGACCCAAATAAATTGACTGAGATTCATTACTGCTTTGCCAGGTGGGGCCCTGGGCTTGGAGCTTCAAGTGACCAAAGCTTTACATCATCTGCTCACCATTTTTGAGCAAGATCTGTAAAAGAACACACCGCAATAGCTAGTCAAGAGTAAAGGGGGCAGCCTCAACAAATTCAGAGATTTGTATCACTACTTTGGTTTCAGTTGGTTATTTAAATAATTATTTAATATTCAGAAATGATGGTGGATAAACAGCTTTTTAAAAGCTGAATTCCCGAAGCTACCTCTTCTGATTTGAAACTACTTTTAAAAGAAAATTTATTTTATTGATGTATAGTTGATTTACAATGTGTTAATTTCTGCTATACAGCAAAGTGATTCAGATATATATATTTCTTCATATATGGTTTATCATAATCTTCTCCATTATGGTTTATCACAGGATATTGAATATAGTTCTCTGTGCTATAGAGTAGGACCTTGTTGTTTATACATTCTATATATAATATTTCACATTTACTAACCCTAAACTCCCAAGTCTTCCCTCCCTCTTGGGAACACAAGTCTGTTCTCTATGTTTGTGAGTCTGTGAAATTACTTTTTGTTGCTTACTTATTCTACATGCTTCTCTCAAAACCATAATGTGTGAGAGAAAGAATTTCTATTAGGCAGACATTAATTCATATCCTGCACAATTAAGTTAATGTAGATAAGTTACTCAAACTTTCTGAGACAGTAACCTGGTCAGAACAAAGTAGGAAAATAACACCTGTTGGTGAAAGGATTAAATTAAGAATGGGATGCAAAACCCCCATTGCAAAGCCTGGCACGGAGTGAACCAGAACATATTAACTGTTGGTTATATTACCTACTTTTTGTATCTGCAATGGCCCAGCACAGGCAGAGGACATAGCGGTGCTCCATACAGATGATGTGGGCTCAAGGCTCTTGTGGCCTGAGAATTGCCAAGGCTGAACTTACTCACCTTCATCCCCTCCATGCCAGGTTGTTAGTGCCTTTCTTGCAAAAGATATAACTCAGGTTTATGACTGGCATTTCAGAGACTTGGGAAGTAAGGATGAAATGGAGACATTTTTACAATTATTGAACATTGACTATGTGCCAACACATAAGAGTTGTACATATATTTTCTCATTTACTTCTTGTAATGACCTACTTATGAAGTAGGTGTGAAAGTGAAAGTGAAAGTCACTTAGTTGTGTCCTACTCTTTGTGACCCACGGACCATACAGTCCATGGAATTCTCCAGGCCAGAAAACTGGAGTGGGTAGCCTTTCCTTTCTCCAAGGGATCTTCCCAACCCAGGGATTGAATCCAGGTCTCCCACATTGCAGGTAGATTCTTTACCAGCTGAGCCACAAGGGAGATGCTCCTTAATCACCCACCCCAAAATGTAGTGGCTGAATGTAACCATTGATTACTTTTCATAAGTCAGTGGGGCAGCTCTGATGTGGGTCAGGATTGGCTGGTCTTGGCTGGACTTGCTCATGTGTCTGCGTTCAGCTTGTGGGTCAGTTGCTGACTAGTCTAGGATGACCTTGGCTGGATGGATAGCTCAGCTCCACTCTGTGTGGTCTCTCAGCCTCCAGCAGGTCATCTCTTGGTTGACCTGGAAGAGGAAGAGAAAACATGCATGGTTGCTGTCCTACTGGCCAAAGCTAATCATGTGGAGAATATATCCAAAGGGAATGAATTCAGGGGGGTATAAACAAACAGGGGCCATTAGTGCACTTGAATTTTTACAACAGGCATAAGGCATCACCCCTAATCATAGAGGAGGAAATAGAGGTTACCAATGTTATTAGCAACTGGCCTGCCTCATGGTGTCTTTCTCTGCTGTCTTCTTTCTGGTGATCTGCTGCATGGGGCTGCGGATGCTTCCCCATCAGCTGTATGTTCCCTTCTTTCTCATTATTTGGTATGATTTGAAAGTCCATGTAAAATTTTGGGAACTAGCCAACTGGTCTTAAAAAACTCAATAGAATGACATCAAAAGACAGAGCAGGTAAGTCAGTAAAGTAGGTTTATTTATTAGAAAATGAAGGGGAGGCAGATATGTAATTGGATGGAGCATGGAGTAGTTGTTTAGTCGCTAAGTTGTGTCCAACTCTTTTGTAACCCCATGGACTGGAGCCCGCCAGGATCCTCTGAACATGAGATTTCCCAGGCAAGAATATTGAAGTCATTTGCCATTCCCTTCTCCAGGAGACCTTTCTCCACCCAGGGATAGAACTGGCGTCTCCTGCACTGGCAGGCAGATTCTTTACCACTGAGCCAACCTGGGTAGCCCTGGGTGCAGCATAAATGGAAGAAAATGAGACACATCTATATTCTTCCTCTATTTGCTGGCGTCCCTGATTTTGCCTGGGTCAACATTTCCTTCTCCACACCATCCTTTCTGGATCCCGACACCAAGTCTGAAAAGCGCAAGGGCCTGGTGTGGGCCTCAGGCATTTTTTAGCCCTTTGACCTTGAACAAGGAAGTTTGCTCCATTTACTCCCGTGTGAAAGGACAGTAACAGCACAGACGCGGGTTGTGCAGGTTAAAGGAGACGGGCAGGTGAAGCGCCCCTCCTGGGCTGAGGCTTCCTGCAGCCGATGTTATTCATGGCTGTACACCAAGCATCTCTCAGTGCCTGGAAATGCAGAAGAGTCCACCTGCACAATGGCAGTAGCTCTGGGTAAGCTGCCAAGCCGGGCGCAGAGTGACTGAGCAGCTCGAGGGCTGTTAATGGATTTTATGGCTTTGTTGAGTACCCCAAACTACAGTTATTAATTATAGGATGCTGTTTAGACACCGTTGCGGCATATACATTTTGTTAATTGATTTGTATAGGCTCATATCTAGCAACATAAAGAATGTGCCTAACACAATGCATTGTAATTGCCTTTTACAGCCTTCTTTGGCTTCTCACACAGGAACAAAGACCTTAAAGAGAGGATGGACAACTCTGCTGGGTCTTTGGATGGTCTAATGTCTAATTTAGTGTCCAGTGGCAGGGTGACTACCTGTCTAGGTGCTCAGTAAAAGGGATGAATCAGTGAATAAATTTTGGTTCTCTCTGGATTTCCCTGCGTCCTTATTTGAACCCTGACCTGTGTGTGATATTGGCACTGCATACATGTATGTGAATACGGTCAAGGATTTATTGTGAGCCATTAATTAGTGTTTATGGAGTACCTCTTTGAAACCTCTGTGGCTTGGGGGTGGGGAGGGTCGTCAGGAGTGCATGGCCCTTGCACTCTGGGAACTGACAATTACTCACGAGGTGTTACAAGGCATGACGTCAGGTGGCCTGGTCTTAAGATACGTGGAGTGAAACAGGTGGTAACTTCTTGCCTGGGCACCATACTGCAGCGAAGTTTCTGTCCCACTGTAGCCTCGGCAGGCCCAGCGCCCCAAGTCTGCCTTCTGTGATCTGGTCCATCAGCCTCCGGGAGCCTTGGCTGTCCCTGCCTCTCCAAGATGGTGCGGACTCCGGCCACTGCCCTTCCGGTCCGCGGTGATGCACACGGCTCGGCAACTCCGACCAGCGCTCGCAGCACGCGCGCTCTCCAACTCTAGTGTGGGCCGGGCGCCCTCCCCAGACCAGGCGGCATAGAACGTCCAGAGCCCGGGCCAAGGGCAGGACTCGCAGCAACGCCCCCGCGTGTCTCGGCGCGGATGTCAGCTCCAAGGGCGTGGCGGGACCCGGCGCCCTGAGGCCCAGCGGGAGACGCTCAGGCTCCCGGGGACCACTTCTGAGGAAGCCAGTCATCCCTCGAGGCAGTTATTTGCAAGCCGGAGCGAGAAGGGTGCGGGGCCAGAGGGCTCCCCGCAGCCGCCCACCCGGCCCTCTGGGAGCCGAGTCCTGCCTGGAGCAGGAAAACTGGAGCAGGAGCGCCCCGAGAGCTCGAGGACGGCGGGGAAAGTTAGGGGCCGGGGGCGCGGAGCCGCCAGCTCACGGCCGCCGCCGGTGTCCGCGCCTCATGAATATGCAGGAGCCGCCTCCCCCCGTCCGTGACGTCACGGGCCGTCCCGGGGTGAGCGACGGAGCCGCTCAGGGTCCGTGCCAGTGAGCGCGGCTGCTGCCGGCGAGCGAGCGAGCGGAGAGGCGGTGGACACCGGAGACCGAGCGCGGCGGCTCCCGAAGCGCACCCAGCGGCAGGGCGAGGCGGCCCGCGGCCCGGCGCGCACCGGGAGGGGAGAGCCCGTGCGGGCAATAGGCGGCGGCGGCGGCAGCTCAGACGCGGCGGCGGCGAGGATGCTGACCGGGAGGCTGTGGGTGCCGCTCCTGCTGGCGCTGGGCGTGGGGAGCGGCAGCGGCGGCGGGGACAGCGGGCGGCGCCGCCTCCTCGCGGCTAAAGGTGGGTGCTGGGGAACTTTCTTCGTCTTCGAGGAGGAAAGCAGGGCGGGCTTGAGAGTGTAAGCAGCGGGGACCCGAGCTCACGCTGGATTTGCACACCCTTCCTTGCCGCAGCTTCCCGGCGTTCGTGCGCCCAGGTTGCCCGAAGTGAGCGCCCTGAGCCGTGGACTAGACAGATTTCACCTGCGGACGCCGACCCAGCCCCTGGGCGGGGCCTAGGGACCCTGGGGAAGGCGAGGTCTGGGGAGTCGGGATAAGTTTGGGGGCTGTCTGCCCCGGGGTAGGGGCGTAGTGGCTGAGTCGCGGGCTCCGGCCGGGGGACGGCTCGAGCAGGGCGCTGTTGAGGTGCGGAGGCAGTTGTCTGCTCCAGCCCAGAGGGAGGAATCAGCGGCCGCGCCTCTAAGGAGAGCAGGGCTCGTCTCCCAGCTGGGGGATGGGGTGGAAACTTGTGGGCTCCAGAGAAGGCTCCCCCTGGCTGGCCTCAGGTTCCCCCAGGGTGGCTCTGGCTCCCCTGGGAACGCGCGCCCTCGGGGCGGGCCGCCGAGTCCAGGAGAAGTGCGGGATGTGATGTTTCCCACAGCCTCTGCGACTGTGCTTCGGCACCGGAGCGCAGAACCTGGTGACCTCCCTCCCCGCTACTCTGGTTCGCTTGGAGTTTTGACCTCTAGGCTCCTCGCGCCTCGGAGGAAGCAAGATCCGGGCGAACGCCTGGCGCGGTCGAGAGGCTGTAGGCTGGCGAACCGCGGAATTTGCTGCCTTGGTGTGCGTGGAGGAGCGCTGGGGTGGGGGCGACCCGAGGGTGAACTGCAAACGGAAGGTCACGTGCTTGCTGGACGGTGGTGGGAGAGGCAAGGGAGGAGCAGAGCGAGGGGTGGGTGGCGGTGGGCGCCGGAGAGGCAATTCTGGGCTGGGGCGCCCAGCTTTGTGCTAACTTGTTGATTCTCTGCGCTTTACCTAGGAGGGCGTGCGCTTGGTTTAATCGTAGTGGTCAAATTTGCCCGTTAACCAGCTCGGGGAGGACCGTGGTCAGTGACCGTCGTCAGAGGAAGGAGGAGTTTGCTTCAGTAGATAGAGACGCCCTATTAGAGGCAATCTGATTTGCAAGCTGGCTTTGCACTGTAGCTTCCACTTGGCTCAAGAGGGAATGTTTTCTGTTTTAATTACCCTTGGAGGGTGGGGAGAGTACGAGGCAGACAGTTCGCCTCCTGAGAACCTCGGAAATGCCTCTCCCGCAACTTGCGAGTGATACTGTTGAGAAGGATAGTAGAGTTTCTGTTTTGTGGTGACATGGTTTTTGGTGACATGATTTTATAAGCAGGCATCCTATTTGTTTTCATCCCATCCCCCCACCGCCATCTTTGAGAAGTAGTTTCTTTTGGCGGAAGACAGCTGAAAACTGATGATGAAAATGTCTCAAACATGTGGCAAAGGTAAAGGAATGCGTGAAGAAGTCGCTTATCACCGGAGAGATTGTTGTTTTTGTGAAAACGGAATTAATGAAGTTCCAAAACTTTTGCTCTCCTTCCCCAATATAAAAACGTTGTTAAACAGGCGGGTGATATCTATTTAATTTTTTTCGTCACTTTGTAGCAGAGCAAATGGTGTATGTATGAGCAGATGTCTGCAAACAGGGGGGCTCACAGCAAGTGAAGAAAGAAGGGAAAACTTGTTTGAGAAGAAGACCTGGTATGCTAATGCATCGCAGGGTTCCCAGGTTAGAATGGAAAAAGGTACAGATAAAAGAGAAAGATTGAAAAGAAAAAAAAATCCAGGCTCTCAATGATTCACGCTCATATGAATAATTATGTGCATTTTAACCAACACTGTTCATCTTCCCCACACAGAACATACTCATTTCGTGCTGAAAACAAGCCATTTGTCTTTCTGGAGTAAAAAGTTGATTGGTCTGCTGAGTTGCTCTTTGAATCACCCGTCTTCCTTCTTTTTCCTACCACTGGGGGGCTGCAAAGGGCGTTGTTAGCTGCATTTTTTTTTTTTTTTTTTTAAGACAAATGTGTAATACTTGATCAAAACAGAGACATTTACTATGACACTTCGGCTGGGAAATACAGGACTGACTTTCCTTCTCACAATGCACAAGCATTTTACGTTTCCAAATTTCAAATCATCTCTGAAGAATGTTTGAGACACTGAAGGTTATGCTTTGTATATGATGCATCCTGCCACTGACTTTGCAATTTCTAACATTCATGTTGTTGTTATTCCCATATTACTAAAGAAGAGAAAAGGCAGGAAGGCATGCAAAGAAGATTGAATGAAAAATACCCTTCTTTTCCCATACAGTTCTGAATTCATGTGTAGAGGAAGATTGGGAGTGGGGTGTCAGGCTTCCAGGCAGACTTGAATACAACCTCTGGACAACTGTCTGGAAGCACATCTTGCTGGCTTGGGCTCCTGTATGATGATGTGTTTGAGGCGCACAGCTGGTTCTGCCTTTGTGTTTCTTGCTTCTTGCCTGTAGGAAATCGAGCAGCTAAGCCCTGAGAACCGTTTTTGCAGGATCTCTGCAATTTCAGTGCAAACATATTCCCGACTTCAGAATAGTACAGTGTCCAGGGAGCTATTATAACCCCTTCCTTTTACTCTTCTGTATCTTAGCTATTCAAAATAGGCAAACACTTCCCGGACGCCTTGGAAGAACCAGATCCTATGCCAAGCTGATAGGGTATTGTGGACCCTAGGAGCCTCTGGGGCAGAGAAAGGAATGTCTTATCCAGGGAAAAAAGACAATACAGTAAACATCTTAAGATTTGTGTCAAACTTGGTGATATATCAGTGGTCTCAGGTCTCATGGGCCTGGTACACAAACCCTTTTCAGTTCTCAACATCCAGGCATTGGTTGTTCAGAACAATACTTTGAGTATGTGCTTTGCTTAGTTGCTCAGTTGTGTCTGACTCTTTGCGACCCCGTGGACTGCAGCCCACCAGGCTCCTCTGTCCATGGGGATTCTCAAAAAAATAGAAGGCTATTTTTCATTCTCCAAGAATACTGGAGTGTGTTGCCATGCCCTCCTCCAGGGGATCTTCCTAACCCAGGGGTCTCCTGCATTTCAGGCAGATTGTTTTACCGTATGAGCCACCAGGGAAGCCCAAGAATTCTGGAGAGGGTAGCCTATCCCTTGTCCAGGTGATCTTCCCAAGTCAGGAATTGAACCAGGGTCTCCTGCGTTACAGGCCAATTCTTTACAAGCTGAGCTTCCAGGGAAACCCATACTTGAGTATAGACCATCAGTAATAACTGATGTTGTGTCTGTCTACGTTTCCAGAGCCTGGTTCGGTGCTTTGGAGGGTTCTTAGAAAATATAAGAAGACCACCCCCATTCCCATCTCATGACTGCCTTGCTTTGAGAGCTTTGATCTGGTTGAAGAGACAAGATTTTTATGTGAAAACCTTAAGAGAATGACACAGCAGGCTGAGTTTGTACCAAGTGTAGTACCGTATGATGGGGACGTAGACAAGGGAGATGGGGGTAGGAAGGGGCTTGCAAGTGCAGCATTTGGTAATAAGGAGGGGAGAGGACAGAGCGGAATTGTAGCAGGAGTGGTATAATTGTAGTAATTGCAGTTTGTGGAACCTCTCCTTAGTGTAACAGGCACTCTGCTAATCTCTTTACCTGGACTGTCTTTCATATTTACAAGTCATGCAGGGCTGATGTTGGTAGCCCACTTTCCAGAGAAGAAACTAAGTCTGAAAGAGTGCAAATGACTTGCCAGGGCCACCAGTGAAGGTTGTGACACTGGGGTGAGAATGAGAAGGCTCGCCATGCCCAGTGCCCCCTTACTGTTCATCACGTGTTCTCCCCGTTGCGTTTAAAGGCAGATCTAGCAGCCATGGAGAAGCTGACTATATCTCTGAGATCCCCAGGAGCCCTGTGGTCCTGCCTATAAAAGGAGAGTCCAGGGCTGTTGTCTCAAGGGGCCTGTCAAGAGGTGAAGGGAGTGGGCCTTGTTCTTATCCCTGGAAACCTGCTTCGAGCAGCAGCCTCATCATCCCTCTCACAGATTCAGAAACCATCCCTGTCTATTCCAAAGTGCAAATGCAGGACCTCCTATGGGGGGAAAGTGGTGTGGGATTTTTATGGTGAATTGTCCTGTATCATCTCTGGGAAAGTAGCATGTGACTTCTAGCGATGTGACAGTAGTTTCCCCAACAACTGAAGCACAGTGACAAAACATCCCCAGCAGTGCATCCGAGGGCGCTTGCTGACCTGCACTCATCCCAGAGTACCTATGGTTTTTGGGCCAGGATGTGCTCATTCCTGCCCTGGACCCTTTGGGCTATGTCTTTGGCCTGTAAGGTCACCTTCCTCATCCTGATGCCTTCTGTGACTCAAGACATGGCCAGGGCTGGACATGGTCTCCCCTGGGAGCCTCCCCTGACTGGTCCCCCAATCTGGTCCCCCAGGCTGCGGCTCTCCCTCTGGAGTATCTGTGCTCCTTGTCTGGCCCATCACCACCCTGTAAGCCCTGTGAGCTGGAATCTCATCCTGATTCTCCCTGCATCTCCAAGATTATCCTTCTGCCTGGCCTCTGGAATATCAGCTGAACAATCAGCTGCTGCTGCTGCTAAGTTGCTTCAGTCATGTCCGGCTCTGTGCGACCCCAGAGACGGCAGCCCACCAGGCTCCCCCATCCCTGGGATTCTCCAGGAAAGAACACTGGAGTGGGTTGCCATTTCCTTCTCCAATGCATGAAAGTGAAAAGTGAAAGTGAAGTCGCTCAGTTGTGTCTGACTCTTCGCGACCCCATAGACAGCAGCCTACCAGGCTCCTCCGTCCATGGGATTTTCCAGACAAGAGTACTGGAGTGGGGTGCCATTGCCTTCTCCAGAGCAATCAGCAGTGATTGGCTTAGTGAATCCACCTGTTTGAGGTTGCAGTGGTATTGTTTCACAGACATTTTGGATATTTTCATTTTCCTCCTGTCCTGTAGGAAGGAAAATTTGGGCTTAGTAACCAGAGAAACCTGGGTTCTAATCCTGGCCCTACCCCTTCCCAGTTAGATAATCTTGGGCAAATCAGTTAATCCCTTGAACCTCAGTTTCTTTATAAAATGGAGATACAAAGATCTGCCTTGCCAGGTAGTTGGCAGGATAGTGTTTAGAAATCACTTAGTGCAGTTCATGGCATGTAAACAGCATTAAATATATGGTGACTATAATTTCTGATCATTTAAACACTGGGTTCTAACATCTGAGATTCTCCATTTCTGACTGACCTCTTGGCAGTTCAGTAGTTTTGTTCATACCTTCTCTCCATTCAAACTCTGTTCTCTCTGTATATATGGACACAGTGATATATAAATACACATACACAGTGACATTTGACTTGTGAAAATACTACTCTATGAATGCCTTTGAGGCTGGGACCCATATCTCATCTCATTAATCTCTAAAGCCCTGGCACTTAATGCAGGGTGAGCTCTGAGGAAGGACTCAGCAATGTATGTTATCTAAATAAACAAACGTCTCTCAGTGCTGGTGCTGAAAGTATGGGATTCTGGTCTCTGGTGTGATTTGGGTTGTTAAGAGAAGTCCCCTGACCAGTGAATATTTTCTGCCTAGCCTTGCTGTCCCAGGAAACAGAGAAGCATCCTGTTTTGTTTGTTTAAGATATTGACCGTTTCTGTGATGGTGCATGTTTATGTGGAAAGGGGTAACTGAAGCTGTGATAACCAAATGGCAGTTTGAGACAGATTATTACTTTATAATTTATTATTTAGCCCACCACTAATTGGAACCTGTGGAAATTGGAATGGTGGGTTTGTGGATGGATCATGAGAAGACTGAGCTGGGGAAAGCATGCTGAACTGAAGACATAGGCACTGAATAAGACAGAAGTTTGCTATCTTAGTCAGCTGGAGCTCCTGTAAAAAAAAAAAATGCAATAGATTGGGTGGCTTATAAACAACAGAAATTGATTTCTGTGGTTCTGAAGGAAGTAAGTCCAAGTTCAGGCCACTGGCATGATTGGGTTCTGGTGAGAGTTCTCTTCTGTGTTGCAAACTGCCAACTTCTCATTGTGTCTGATGTGTGGAATGCAGAGAGAGGAAGCAGGTTTTTTCATGACTCTTATAAGGGCACTAATCCCATTCATGAGGGCTCCACCCTCAAGACCTCTTCTAATCCTAGTATGCTAGGATTTGGGCTTTAAGAAGAGGGTCTCCCAAAGACCCTCTCTTCTAATACCATCACATTGAGGGGTAGGGTTTCAACAGGTGAATTTTGGGAGAACACTGACATTCATCCATACCGTTCTGTCAGAAAGCAATAGGCAGAAGGCAAAAGAGGGCAGTGATCAGAGGAGAATGCCTGGGAGAGTGAGGCCAACCCAAATATGCATTGGGCCCCATTTTTAGCCATATCAGCCAATAGCTAGCTATTTCTCAGTCTCCTGTTATTCTGTGAGGGGAACAAAAAGATAAAGCAAGTTTCAGATGTCAGAGAGCTCACACCCTGTCTAGGGCAAACACCACACATGACACAAACTATTGAAGAACTCTATAGCTTCTGGGGAGAGGTCAGACCGCATATGAAAGACCTTGAAAAAGTCTTTCAGGAAAGACAGAAATTGGCAAGGATAGGAGAAACTAGGAAAGATTTATGAAGTACATGAAAGAAGTCTTAATGGGTGAGTAGGCATTTAGTAAGAAGATGGGATTGGGGGGTAGGACATGTAGCTACAAAGTAAGAATGCTCATGTTGGTATACAGGCAGGAGTGAAGAGGGAACCCAGCCATGGAAAAATATATTTCTGCACAGAGATTACAGAGCTAATAAAGGAATGAGTGTTTATTGAATGCATACCCTGTGCCAGGCACTATTTTAAGCACTTTGCATGTGACAGTTGGTTTGATCTTAACCCCAATTGGATTGATCTACCGATGATGTAGTTCGAATTACTATCCTGTATTTACAGAGGAGAAAACTGAGACTCAGAGAAGGGAAGTAGCTTGCCCAAGGTCCCACAACTTAGTGGTCATGGGACTGAGATGTGAACCCAGAACAGTGTGGCAGACGTGGACTTCCCGTGTCACATGAGCGTACCTAGCAGCGTGATGTGTCTTCAGTCTGAGGAAAGCTCTGAGTGGAGCCAGAGAGGCTCTGCTGCTCTGGAAGGCATCTCCTCACAGTCCGAGAGCATTTGGGTTTCACTACAAAATTGCTGAAAGAATTGGTTTTTCTGGAAGTCTTACTCTCTGATTGACTTCCCCATCAAGAGTGAGCATAGCCTCTCTCTTCTCACCTGGGCAGCTGGAGGCCTTCCTCCATCTTTCCTCACCCACCCCCATCACACTTGGCCTCAAGCAGAGAAGGCAGCTGTCTGCATTGCGTGGTCCATTGGCCGGGTCTCTTGGGCCAGGAAGGCCTCCCAGCAGTCGTTCATTTCAGTTAATCATGGCCCTCCTCTGACTCCTTTATTTATTTTTTTTAAACAGCCAGGTTCAAAGAAAGCTACCACAGACATTTTCAAGTATATTAGGTATACTTGAAGCCTGGACTCAGGAGAATGAGGCGGTGAGTGTGGCAAGGGTGGGAGAGATGGTGTAGATGGAGTAGCAGGTAACCTGACTACTCCTAAAGCCACCCTTCCTTCTGCTGTCATGGCTGGATTTTACACATATCAGTTGTCTTTTTCACAAGTACCCATTTTACACATTGGTAAATGAACATCATAAAATATGTTCATCTCAGCCCTCTAGGTCTTCATAGAGCACTGAGCTGAGCTCCCTGTACTATATATAGAGTGGCTTCCCACTAGCTCTTTTACACATGGTATTGAAAACACTCTGTTCTACAGATGAATCAGGAGACCTCTAACCACACCACGATGTTTGAGGGAATCAGGTGTGGCAGATGCTATTGGAATTCTCACTGAGAAAGCCTGTGAATGCTACTCTCATTGCTTCTAAAAATGCTTAATTGGCTGAAATTTAACTTAAGTTTTGCTGTTAAAAAAAAAAAAGGCCCACAACACATCATTTTTGGTGACTTCTGCCCCTTTGCATTTCCATGCTGTCTGTTGTATTATAGAGTTAAACAAATCTGCAGTCTTCCAAGTAAGTGTGACAAGGAAATCGTTGTGGAGAAGGTAGGAAAGGCATTTTCTTCCAGTCTCCTGACTTGGATTCACTGATCAGTGTGAGGCTCAGGGCACATCACTCAGCCCTCTGATATCTGTTTCTTTCTGTGCCAAAAGGACACGATGGCATCTCCTTCCTCTACTCAAGAAAGTTCTTAGTATCCACTTGCTAAGGGCTCTGAATGCCCTTTGGAAGGATAAAGGGTCTAAGCAAATAAAATGATCAGATTTAAGAAACTGGCTGAGAGACTTCAGGGCTCAAACTCCCCCCAAACAAAGCCCTACATCTTTCTGCCTTTATACTGTCTTATCAGTTCAATTAATGATATTTTCAGAAGTCTGAATTTAGCATTAAGGCTCTTCCTTGTTTTTTCATGTTTAGTCTGCATATGGCGCACAGCGGGTGGTCACCATGGTTATGCAGCAGTTGCAGGCCCATAAATTTTCAGGGTAGAACCAGTCAAAACTTAATATGATGTCAGGTTGATGTGTCGTTTTCCCATTTGCATGGATAACTGCATTGCAGCAAATTAATTAAAACAGATAAATGTTAATCTAATGCATGTCTCCTTGTAATTAATGAAATATAACCATTATGGGGTATATGATTTATTATTTTAATTTATAAAATGCTGAATTCTCCTGTAAAGTTAGATACAGAAAGAGAAGAAGCTGACCCATATAGAGCATTAGGAAAAATAATCACATTTCTATAAATTAATCACTCTCTAAAAGGATATAGTTCATTAACACCATGAACTGAAAGTGTTAGATGTAAATTAGATTAACCTTTTTAGTGACACTTCCATTTATATTGCATATTCTCTTCAAACCCTGAGCACTTTACATATATTAATTCAATTAACCCTCCCCAGACCCTTGTTAAGTAAGTATGTATATCAAAGTTGGAAAGGAGAAATGAAACCCTTCAAAAATATTGAAGTTCTGGCCATAAAGTGCATTATTGGTGATTTCCCCTGCATCAGTACAGTTTGCACTAGACTTCTGTAGCTTGCGAACACGGCTAGGTATTTAGGCTCTCTCGGGCTGTCAGGAAACACTTAGCATGTCAATCCACACCTGAAGCCAGAGATGCTTCTACCTGATGCTCAGGCTAGATGCTCTGAGGAAGCTTCTGCCTATTTCACAGAAGGCACCCCAGCACCCCTGGCTTTGGGTATGGACAGGGCAGCCTCAAGTGGATGTGGGTAATGGGAAGTTAGTGCCCCATTGGGGCATCGAGGGTCATTTTGCCCTGGGCCCCTGTAGCTCCTCCTTTTCATTCTGTCTTTGACTGTCTGATTGCTGAGGACAGGCTGGTGAATAAAACCTTGGGAGGCTATAGGAGAAGAAAGAAGGAGGGTCAAGTGGATGGAAATGGACCCAGACTCTTTCATCTGGGATCTCTACTCAGACCTGTCAGGTTGGGGGCCAAGATCGCTGTCCTTTTACCTGCTGGGGTAGAGAGTGAGAGTGTGAGAGAAGAGGAGTCCCTCACCATCCAATTAAAAGCCTGCTTTTCAAGGAAAGTTTGCTGAGTGAGGACCGGGGTCTCTGTAGCAGCTTATCACCTGCTCTGTCCCTCTCTCATGGGACCATGGAGATTGCACAAAGGGGAGAGGGAGCAGGGCTTGTAGTATAAACACTTATGAAGAATCAGGGGAGGGACTTCCCTGGTGGTCTAGTGGTGAAGACTTCACCTTCCAACCCAGGGGTTCAGTTTGATCCCTGGCTGGGGAGCTAAGATCCTACATGCCTTGCAGCCAAAAAACCGAAACATAAAACAGAAGCAATTGTAACAAATTCAATAAAGACTTTAAAAATAGTCCATGTCAAAAAAAAAAAAAAAAAAGAAGAAGAAGAAGAAAAGGAATCGGGGAGGAGACCCTGTATGCATTTCCTTAACTTGATTGACTGTGTGTTTGGATGTGTTTGGTGGTTTGTGGTTCTGAATGTTTGTTTTTCCAACTCTTTCTGCTTCTGAGTTCTCCAACCCGCAAGTGCTCTCCTAGGGACAGATTTTCACTCTGTTCCACAACCCTTTGAAAGGCAGTGTGTTTCAGATAACAACAGCCTGACCTGGAGCTAGTGGTTCCAGACCTACCAAGGATAATGTTAATCCCAAGGAATGTATCACAAATGGTTAGACGTCACATAGAATGTGGGAGAACAGTGTTGGAGTGTGAGACTGCTTCTCCCTATTTCTGGAGTTCACATACTCTGGTCCTCATGCAAGGACAGCACCCACCCAGTCCTAGAATCTCAGTTAATAGTGCTCTGCCAGCACTTCTTGGCACACTTATCTGCTGCAAAATGCTCAAAATTCTCTCCTCAATACCCTGTATGGAGGGATTAACAATCAGGACTCTCAGCCAAGAGCTAAAAGACAAGCCATCACTCAGGAAACTCACAGAAATGCTAGGCAGTGAGAGAAGATACTGAGTTTGCATTTTATTGTATTGTTTCCTTCTTTCATTCCTTCCTACTTTCCTTTCTTCCTTCTGTCATCTTCATTTCTTCATTTCTTGTGTATTTTTGTTTGTTTGTGGGAGCGTGTGTTGTCACTTGGAACAGGGAAGGAGGCTAATCAGAGATTTATAGAGCTAAAAAGAATTTTACATTCAAGACCTAGATTTCACTTTCTTTTTATTGGCTATTTTTTTTCCCCAAAAGCAAACCAATGATTTTGGCTTTATTGCACCATCATCAGAATTATCAAGATGGTTGTTTCTTGTGTATTAATTTTTAAATGATATTTAAGTCTTTTTAGTGGTTTATTCCTCTTTTGACTAGAGATCATGAATAAAATATTTTCTTCTTGAAGAGCCCCCTGCCTCCTCTCTACCCATCTGCCAGTACTTAAATTCCAGCCCTGTTTTGTGGAGGAACTCAAGTCAGACATTAGTTAAGAATCTTTGCTTGAAGATGTTTTCCTGGGGTTTTGCTTTCAGATGCATCCCACCTCTTGTCTCAGAGCCCATGAGGGAGAAGGGGAGGGCTGATGAAATTGTTGGGTCACCTTCAGCACTCTTCTCATCCACCGTTTTCCATCCTGAGCTATCTCTTCCTGCTCCCCGGTTTCCACTGGGATCTGTGTCTTCAAAACCTTGGAGGACCAAGGACTGCTTTTGGCTGCTCCCTGGAAGCCACTCCTTAAAATACCACCAATATTAAATGAGAATCATCTTCCTCCTAATCTTACAATCTGTTTTCTCAGTCCAATGGGAAATGTTAATAGAAGTATCTTTAGAAGACTTGGCTACTTCTGTGGATCAGAACCATCTAATCTTACTAAAGACAGAGGGCTCACTATGCAGTCACAGCTTCAAAACAAGTCACCTGTTCATACTCCCAACCAAATGGACCCTGATAGGGGAATTTGGAGCTGCCATTGCCCCTGTCTCAAGTATCCTAGACCTGATGCCTTAATGCTCTACTTACATCATCTTATCGGAGAGGAAACACTCTGACTTTCCTGTAAGCTAAGGTAATGGGACATGATGCATGATCTCGCTTAGTGATGTGTGCATTTAGAAAGAGGGAACACAGCTCCACCCCTAGGGTTAAGCCTTTGCACACTGGTGGCATTTGGGGTAGCATGACAGGCTGTCTGGAGGCTGTGGGGGACGTGTGAGACAGATGGGTCTCTGTCATGGTGCTCAAACAGTATTAGAGTGATTTAGCTTCTGTGCTCAAATTGTGGAAACCCTCTGGGAATGAGTCTATTTGACCCACCTTACCAGTCCATCCTAAAGGAGATCAGTCCTGGGTGCTCATTGGAAGGACTGATGCTGAAGCTGAAATCCAATACTTTGGCCACCTCATGCGAAGAGTTGACTCATTGGAAAAAACCCTGATGCTGGGAGGGATTGGGGCAGGAGGAGAAAGGGACAACAGAGGGTGAGATGGCTGGATGGCATCACCGACTCGATGGACATGAGTTTGAGTAAACTCCGGGAGTTGGTGATGGGCAGGGAGGCCTGGTGTGCTGTAGTTCATGGGGTCGCAAAGAGTCGGACACGACTGAGCGACTGAACTGAACTGAACTGAACTGATGTCATCCAAAAGCTGGCAGTGGTGGCTATGGATCCTTAAAAAGCTGGGCTCCTGCCCGTACTGACTGCCAGCTCTACTGGGCCTTGATGGCTTTTCACTCTTAGGTTCTGGCATGGAGACACCATGGTGCTTAGTGTGTGTGGTTTCCATGGCTGTGGGTGAAGACGTGCACTTGAACATCCTTTCTCCCCAGAACTAAGGCAACCTTGATTTCTGGGAAACTCAAGCCCTGCCAATCCCCAGCCAGCCACCTGAACACTTAAGTAGGTACCCCGAGAGGCAAGGGAGGGAGTCAATGTCCATTGAAATGCAAGAGTCTCAGGTGTGAAGATAGGGGTGCTCAGATTGAACCACAGAAGCGCTGCCTGAATATGGTCATCCAGCCCAGTGTCTCCTCTGCATTAGCCGCAAGGACTCAACCTAGTTCTCTGGCTTGATTGCATCTGCTTAAAGGCAGGACAGGGTGTTTCCTGAGCAGCAGCCAGCACGCCTGACTCAGCAGTCGTAGCACCCTGCTCCTTCTCTGTCTGTTGTTCTCCATGTGTTCTTCAGTGCCCTGGACTGTTTTTTCCTCTGGTCCTTGCTTCTTGTGACAGGCACCATCTGTACCCCTAACTCTTTCTACTGCAGCCATCTCAGGATGGAGGGCGAGCCTGGGGCGTGGTGGGGAGGCAGAGTGTCACAGCTCAGAGAGCACTTGGTAATTTGGATTCTCCTGGCCTGACTGTACTTCTCTATCCCTCCATCTTGTGGACTGATTCCTCTTTAATCCAATTCAGCCCTTGTCACACCCAGTCCATCACCCCCGGTCAGCATTCCTCTGTGTCACTTCATCACTTTCAGGATAATATCTACTCCTTGTGTGCACTCAGATGTTCAGTCATATCTGACTCTGTGTGACCCCATGGACTGTAGCCCGCCAGGCTCCTCCAGGCAAGAATACTGGAAGGGGTAGCCATTTTTTCCTCCAGGGGATCTTGCCTACCCGGGGACTGAGTTTGTATCTCTTGTGTCTCCTGCATTGGCAGACAGATTCTTTACCACTAGTGCCACCTGGGAAGCCCTACTTTCCTTGGCTTATCGCAGAAGGCCTTTCTTTAGTGGGTGCCCACCTGTTCCTGGGCCAGAAGGTGTGCTTATGTGTACAGGGCCCAGCTCCTGGCACAGTGCCTAAGTGAGCAGATGAGTGAATCTTCTCTCACATTTTCTCCTCATGCTTCAGCCTGACCCGAGGAAGGAACTCAGTTCCCTGCCTCCTGGGCCATCTTGTGCTTCTGTGCCAGTGCACACACCCTGCTCTATCTGCTTCTGCCTTGCCTGGCAGCCTGGTGCCTCCTCTAGGATGCATCCCTGGGCTCTCCCGGAGGGTATTCTTACCACTCCCCACCCCTACCTCCATTGCATAGCTCCCATATGTACTTTCACTGTGTCACTTAGCAGCTTGCCCACCTGCCTACTCCTAAACTGTCTGATTCTTGAAGTCAGGGTCTGTGGTGTCCTCATCCTGTGTCCGCAGAGGTTTAGGGTCTAGCACAGGTAGGTGGGTGGGTGATGGCTGGAGTTCCCTAGAACCCAGCTTATTGCTTTGTGGAGATAGGGCTGGGGTGGAGTTTCCCTTGACTCATCTTTCTTCTTCATCCCTGGGCCCCCAGTGCCCATCTTCCCAGTGCAAGCCTACCTGAGTAGGGCTGATGGAGTATAAGGATTTGGTTAGGAAGTCAGCACAGTCTAGGTACTGCTATCATTGGCGTGAACTGGTGCATTCAGGAATGGGGACCTGGAGCCAGGCTGGGGCAGATGACATGTTGGGGATGAGACAGGTTTGGGATTGGGAAGCTAGATGGCTCAGGGCCTTGAACCTCTGAGGCTGATGATTCTGGGGGGCCATTTCCAGAGTGTATATCCTTATGGGATAATTAAATTAACTTTCCCGTCAATGAAAAGGCTTAGTTATGAGACTCACTCTTTAATCTGTAGCACTGAAAACAACCTATCTGGAAGAACATCGTCTCTCCTTGCATTACTGAGAATTAAGTTGTAACCATCAGCTGTGTGTATGCATGCTAAGTTACTTCAGTTGTGTTCCGACTCTTTGGGACCCTATGGATGGCAGCCCGCCGGGCTCCTCTGTCCATGGTATTCTCCAGGCAAGAATACTAGAGTGGGATGCCATACCCTCCTCCGGTGGATCTTCTCCACCCGGGGATCAAACCCGAGTCTCCTGACAGATTCTTATCACTGAGCCACTGGGGATGCCCAACCATCAGCTACTGCAGGTCTGATGCTCTGCCCAGTACACTCTCCTGTGTCTCTCAGTGGATCCTCCTTACTCCTGTCAGTATTCTCTTAAGCCCTAGATTATAGAAAGCATGTATAAAGCATGCCTTCTTTTCCAAAACAGATCATTGAAAGTGATTTACAGTTGATGATATCAGATGCATATGTATGGAGAGGCAAGGATGAGTTTTTAGTTGGAAAAGCTTTGTCATCAATGAGAGTGAGATAGCTCCGTGTGATAAGGCCCATGGAGTTCTGCCCCCAACAGGGAAGTGGGTGAGCAGGAGAGGTGCTGACTTCTGGCTGGGCTGAGATTCCCGGGCTGTGCACATAGTTCACCAAAAATGAGCAAGTGGGAATCTGTCAGAGTCAAAACATTTACTTCTGGATCTAAGGATATGCTCATTCAGCTCTGAGTGTTAAGGTTTTGATCCTCTGCACAGGGAAACACCCAAATTCAGTGCTTCTGAGGCTGGTGTTGGGAGGGGAAGCTCCTGAGGTGCTGTCTGGTGATGTGGACTGTGCTGGGGGTGGGGGGGGCAGGAGGCTAATAGCCCTGCCTCTGACCCTGACACCCCCTTTCTCGTCGTGTGCTCTGTCTCTCAGTCAGGTCTGACTCTGCGACCCCCACTTCCCCGCCCCTACCCATCGACTGTAGCCTGCTAGGCTCCTCTGACTGTAAGATTCCCTAGGCAAGAATACTGGAGTATGTTGCCATTTCCTTCTCCAGGGGATCTTCCTGACCCAAGAATCCAACTTGTGTCTCCTGCATTGGCAGGAGGATTCCTTACCAACTGTTCCACCTGGCAAGCCCCAAGTTTTTTTGTCAGTTATGCTGCTGGGGCAGGGACCTGGACATGCCAGAGCTGCCCCCTTCCCATGACTCTGGCTCAAGGGAAAACAACATTACCCTTCAGCTGGTAAGACTGGAGCTTGGACCCAGTTGAGTTTGACTAAAGGGTCAGGGCGTGTAACAAGGAAATAAGCAGAAAGGAACATGAATCTAGACCACTGGTTTGCATTGCTTCAGAACCAATGGCTCCTTTTTACAACACATATTTTGTAGTTCTCCCGTTATTATCCTGAAATGAAACCTGTTGATATCATTGCTTGCTTGTATACTTAATTTAACAAATCAGTGTAATGCCTTAACTGAAATATAAAGAAACCAAAAGGAAAATAATGTATTATAAAATAACATATGATGCTTGCACCCAGCTTATACTAGAAGAGATAGTGAATTAGATGCTTGCTGTGAATTCTACAGCTACAAATGCAGATGGATCCAGGTGTGTTGTATGGGCAAGTCATGATATCTGTATCGGCACAGACACCATGATCAGTGTTGGGGGAATGCACTGTTAAGAAATGGTGGCATTCTTCTGGTGAAGTTCTGAACAAGACAGTATACTCTGGTCTTAATTCATTGGATGGTTATATTCCTGAGAAACTTAGAGTTTATTAAAGCTACACAAAGAATATTTAGCTGACTCATTCTTGTGCCATTAGTATAAAGAAGAGAACAGTGGGGCTCTAGATGACATGCTGGGGGATGTTCAGGCCAAGAGGTGCCTGGAAGATACACCCCACCCCAGCCCCCAACACACACACACACACACACACACACACACACACACACACACACACACACACACACACACAGAGGCTTGTAAGTTTCTGCTTCTAAGCTGGATTCCATATATGCCTGCAGGTGAAATTACCTTCAAGCATAGACAACTTCTGGAACTGTAGTCTTTCTGGGGACCTTTTGGGACATAGGGGAAAATGTCACCAACTGATGGACAACTGAAAGAGGTTGTCCCATTTCACAGGAAGACTTTCTGAAGCATAAGGTCTTTCCAGGGAGCATGTTGAAAGACTGCATCAACTGTGTGCTGGAGCATCATTTAAGGGGATAGACCAGTGGAAGAGAGGACTGCTACTTTGCCTAAGACGGAGCTAGGCCGGGAGCAGGTAACATGTTGGGGGTGACACAGGTTGCATATGAGATGGTTCAGGGCCTTGGACCTCTGAGGCTGATGATTCTGGGGGCCATTTCCAGAATGTACATCTTTCTGGGATAATTAATGTAAATTAACTTTCCATCAGTGAGAAAGCTTAGTCATGGGCTCCCTCTTGCCTCCATAGCACTGAATACCAGCTATTTGGGAGGACATATTTTGCTTTAAGTATGGAGACATGTCTTCTTTTTCTTCTCCTGCTTCTCTTTCTCACAAGCAGAAGAGTAGGGAAGAAGAGGAGGACAGGGGAGCAGACCACACTGGGCCCCTTCTTCAGGAGACTGAAATGCCTTGCCTTTTCAGAGGGAGCAGAAGGTCTGTGGATCAGATAGGAGATCGGAGTTTCAAAATGCATTGGATTAAGTCTTATTAATTGAATGAAAAGCTATAGAACTGGCCTGGAGTGTCTTTAAAGCATTTGCTATCCAGTGGGATGGAGGCGCTTGACAGTACTGTTGGGGGCAAAAATAACAGCGTTTCATGTTCATGTCCAGACGGATTAAATGCTAACAAACTACCTAGAGTATTTATTATGGTCAGTGCTGATATTTCAGAGATAAAACACTGTCCTCTTGGGTGGAAAATTCTTCCTTAGTGTTCTCATTGATAATTTAGAGGGAAGAGGGTTTTTATTTTGTTTTTAATCCCAAGTTGTCTGTTTATTTTTTCTGCCTTCCTTCACATAAGCTTGAAGGTGCTCCTGAGAGAGAAGCTGAATTGCCAGAGAGTTTCAGTAACTTTGAGATGAAAGTGCATTTTAATATTTTGATTTAATGGGAAATGGTATATCCCCATAATAAGTAGTTCAGTGACATTTGGTAGTTCTATAATATTTGACTTGGAGTTGAGTTTATAAAAATTTCAGCCCAACGGTAACTTCAGGGCACTAAGGGCTGTATATCTTTCTGAAATGAGACGACCTGGTTGACATTCTGATTCAAAAATCAACATCATCTCTTATGCGTCACCATATTTTCAATTATAATGGACTATGGGCCTTGCATGTAAAAGCCTTTTCCCTTCAAGCTCCCCGCACTGACTTAGCTGGGAAGGGAGAGTTCTCACTCTCACTCTTCCAACTTAACTTACTAAAATGGTTCCTTCTCCAAGGCTCTTTGGTTTTTTTCTCTCCACAATGGCTCCTTGGAGTTTCTTTTAGAAAGTGGAGTCTTTTTTAACTTCATGGAGAATTTACATCCCGAGTCACCTGAAATGGTTGAACTTGGAAAAAGTGAAATGGCAGGAAGAGCCTGAGGTTGTATGAAATTGCTCTGACAACCAGACAAAAGTATTTCTAACAAAATTTGGGGAGTAAAAGAGATGCCTAGGGCATGGTGTTCTGGTATCTCTTGGGCATTTCGGGGTAATTCAGACCCTCTCTCCATTTGTTTCTCATTTCAGCATTAGCTCACTCTTGAAGGAAAGCAATGCTCTAAATGGATTATATCAAGAATCTGATATATCACTTGTAGGCAGCAATTCAGGTCAGGGGTTGCACTCAGGTAGTTCTAGGATGCAATGGTTTTGTGGAGTATTGTGGGGTTTTGCTTTTAAGTTTTTAAATTTTTAAAAAATAAATTTATTTTTGTAACTTTGTTGTTGTTTAGTTGCTAAGTCATGTCTGACTCTTTGTGACCCCATAGACTATATAGCCTGCCAGGCTCCTCTGTCCATGGAATTTTCCGGGCAAGAATACTGGAGTGGGTTGCATTTTCTTCTCCAGGGGACCTTCCCCACCCAAGGATCAAACCCACATTTCCTACACTGGCAAGCAAAAGCAGACTGGTTCTTTACCACTAAGGCATCAGGGGAGAACCCCCCTCCCCACTTTGTTTTCTTTTTTAGTGAAGGCAAATTTATATATCACATAAATCACCTATTTTGAGTGTATATTTCAATGATTGCTTAAATAAATTAAATAAATTGGCCAAGTGGTGCAGCAGTCGTCATCAATCAGTTTTGAAACATTCCTGTGACCCCAGTAAGATCCCTCATGCCTAGCTACTCTGTGTTGTTTTTATTGTTGTTTCTTTGTTTTGCCAGGAGGCTCAGGAGCAGACCTCCTTCTATCAGAGGGTGGTCACAAAACCAAGTCTGTGATGGCCCTGTATTCTCCCCATAGTCAGCCCAGGATGGGGAAAGGCTGGCTCTTTCACCCTGCCCCACCACCCAGCTGGGCTAGAGGAATAGATTAGCTGTCAGGTTCAGTGGGGCCTGCTACCAGTGACTTAGAATTAGGGACCTCCTGCCCAGAGGGGATGTGAACTCCAGGCTAGACCACACAGCAGATCTCAACCCTGCCCGCTTCCAGTGTACACTGGCAACAGACTCAATAACATGCAGGTGGGGTAGAGACTAGTCAGTAGCCACAAGGTATGTGTGGCCACTGAGGGTGCCCTGCCCACGTTCCCTCTGCTCCCCACTTTCATGGATCCAGGCCCAACTTTCAGCACTAATGGCGCTATGCCTGTGTGCTTTCACTGGCCAGAAGACCTTCCTCTGCCCTTGTGTGGGCCAGGTCAGAAGACTCGAGGAATTAACACCCCCAGGAATGGTCCTCCACCATTGACTTACAGGAGGTAATAGATCAATAACCCCACTCCCTAGTCCCTCAGATGGGAGAACATCACAGCCTCTCACATGGTCTCTCAGGGGTCCCTGTGAGATCTGGGTTCCACTTGTCCAGCTTTCACTCTTTCTTCCACTCTTTTTTCCTCTCCTCCACTGGTCTGTTTGAGATCATTTCCGGATAAACTGTGCGTGCATGCTCAGTCGCTTCAGTTGAGTCCCACTCTTTGTGACCCCATGGACTGTAGCCCACCAGGCTCATCTGTCCATGAGATTCTCCAGTCAGGAATACTGGAGGGGATTGCCATGCCCTCCTCCAGGGGATCTCCCCAACCCAGGAATTGAACCCAAGTTTCTTATGTCTCCTGAATTGGCAGGTGGGTTCTTTACCACTAGCACCACCTGAGAAGTCTCCAGATAAACCACCTGCACTCAAATCCTTGTCTCAGGAGGGGTCTGCTCCTGAGGGAACCCAAACAGATAGAAGGAGCGAACAAGAGAAGGCATTTTATAGGGAGCACTTGTGTGCTCTCTGTGGACTTCCCTGCTGTTCTGTATAATAAATCTGACAGGATCTGAATGCTGGGATTCCTTTGCACATTTAGTCAGACTCACTTGGTAGCTGTGAGGTCTCCTGGGGCCTTTGGAGGCCTGTTTTATCCCTGACTGGTGTTTCTCCTCACTGAACTTGGGGCATTTCCATGCTGCACTTCACCTGGTCTTCGATCCAACCCGGGGTGAGGAGGTTTCCCTGCAGTGAGGCTGTGTGCTGGGCTCTGCAGCCCAGCAACCCTGGACCTGGTTGGGGTGGGCGGCTCTTTCTTGGGGAGCAGAGGCCCGGGACTCTGAAGGTCCCTTGAGGGCAAGGTTGCCCCAGCTCCTTAAGATCTGGACTAAGGTAGATTCCCCCTGCCCCCATCCTGAGGGGAATGGGTTAAATTAGGCTGATGCCCGCAGCACACATCATCCTCGCGTCTGGGGCAACATCTGGTGCCTCTGATCGCAGCCAGATTTCTCAAGAGTCTATTTTCAGCATTCTCCCAGAGCACCTGTGAGTGAATTTGCAAAGCAGTTACCACTGTCTGCAGAGTTACCTCTGCTTCCTTCACTGATGTGGAGCAGCCGGCAGAGCTGAAAATCTCTCTTCTCCACCCACCCTGGCTTGCCTGTGTGTCTGGATGACTATGGTCATTCTGTCATTTCAGGAAGGCAGAGAAAAATCCGGTGGATACAAATTCTGCCCTTTCTCCGAGAGACTTAGTGCAGTGAGCCACTGTCGGTTGAGCGGGTTGACAGGAGTTGGTCCATCCGCTTAGCTTCAGTTACATGGCTTGGCTCAAAGGTATGCGATTTGGTGCTTTTTTAATTTTTTTGACAGCCAAATGACTTTATTTCAGAGCGAGTGTTCTCAGCATATAAATTTATGTACATAGGCCATTTCAGGTACTGAAGACAATACCTGATTTATTTTAAAAGTTGTCTTAATTCTGGGTGATTGGCTGATTCATGGCGTGTGAATGGTGTGTAAATCTTGATTTGGTGTATTGGTCCTGATTATGTTACTTAGAAACAATGGGATCTTGGAAACTTCTCTGAGGGTCAGATTTCTCATCTTTACGATGTCTATATTAAATCCTACCTTGAGACACCATTGGAAAAATAATGTAAGCCAAGAACATAAAAACTTGGTGTAGAAGAGGCTGGTGTTCTGATTATCTATTGCTACCTAGCAAACTGTGTGCTGTGCTTAGTCGCTCAGTTGTGTCCAACTCTTTGCAACCCCGTGGACTGTAGCACGCCAGGCTCCTCTGTCCATGGGGATTCTCCAGGCAAGAATACTAGAGTGGGTTGCCTCACCCTCCTCCAGGGTCTCTTTCCAACCCAGGGATTGAACCCAGGTCTCCCGCATTGCAGGCGGATTCTTTACCGTCTGAGCCACCAGGAAAGTCCACCTAGCAAACTACTCCTAACTAATCCATGTAAAGCAGAAACCACTTTAAAAAAATTGTTTTGGGAGTATAGTTGACTTACCATGCTGTGTTAGTTTCAGGTATAGAGCAAAGTGAATGTTATACATATATCCGTCTCTTTCAGATTCATTTCCCATATAGGTTGTTAAGAATAAGAATATTGGATATCGTTCCCTGTGCTATACAGTAGGTCCTTGTTAGTTATCTGTTTTATATATAGTAGTGTATATATGTGAGTTCCAATTTATTCTCATAGAGCCTGTGGCTTAGGAATTTACACGTGGGGGTGGGGGTGGGGGGTTAACGTGTAAATGCTGTGTGATGCCGGTGACTTTGAATGACCAGGTCTTGGTTGGGATCACCTGGAGGTTTCTCCACTCCCGAGCCTGGTGCCTAGGCTGGGATGACTCTGGACTGGATCTAGCTGGACCTACTGACCAGAGGCTGCACGTGGCTCAGCATGCTCCTGGCAGGAAGGATAGGCACACTTCTTACCGGTACACAGAGTGGGAGCTGCACGGCCTCCTGTGGACCAGCTACATCCCTTTCCTACGTCATCTGGAAGTAGGCCCTGCTCACCTCAGGGGTTCTCTCACTAGATGATGACTTGCACTTCCACCTTCGTTCTGTGTCCTTGACCCTGGCTTTAGCTGGAGTCGTCTCTACTCTCTCATGCCCGGAGAGAGAGGATGGAGGACACTCATTTCCCAGGCACACACTATAGTGAGTGAGCCCACACACTATAAGACAGACAGCATGCACAGTGGGATCTCTGGAGGAAAGATGGGGCCCCGAAAGAGATGCTACCCAAAGGCTAGAGGGAAGGGGGTGATGGGGTAGCCAGACCTTGAGCATAGTTACACCCATCAACTCGGGTCAGCTCTTCCTCCAGGGACTCTGTGAGGTAGATCTGATAACTCCCCCACTTTACAGTTGAAGAAGCAGAGTTTCTGAAAACTCTCAATAAGTCCCTAAACTATGGTGTTCAGAACTTAAGCTGGATCTGTGACTTCTGCATCTAGGCTCTTAGTATCACTTAGGTGGCAGCCTCCGACTTGATGACATTCTCCATGTTTTGTTCTCTGTTTATTGTGCATTCATCCTTTTCCCTGACTCCATTCTCTACTCACTGAGGGCAAAAGCATGTCTTCTCCTCTTACATCCCCCTCCTGTGCACTTGGAATCCCCCAGAAAATTGCACCAGGGCCAGGCAGAGAGGCAGCCATGACTTCCAGGAGCCCCCCTGGTGATCCTCTGTCTTATGAGCCCCACCAGCTGGGCACCGGTGGACTGAGCGCAGCGAAGGCATTGTTGTTCATGGTCTAGCCTTCAAAGGAAATTTTCTTCTCATTTATTGTTGAAGTATTGATTTTGAAATTGAAACACAGAAGGTCTACTAAAGAGATGTCCCATTTGGAATGCACTCTCTTTTTTTCCCCCTGTTTTCAGGTTAAAAGCAATAACCAGGAAGCAAATAGAAAGGAAATCCTCCAAAAAATTCATGAATGGCTCTGACAGGTTAAAGCTGCTGGATAAATGTGGAATTTACATGACAAAAACCTGAGCACAATGCTGATTGTCAATCACCAGTAATAAGATTCCCTGAAAAGCTCAAGATCTTAATTTAAAAAAAAAATCAATTTATTTTTGCTGGTAAGTGTCCTTTTGCCTTAGGAACTTCTTGGACTGGAATAGTACTCTTTATAAACTTCAATTCACCAAGGCTGGGTCAATTTCAGCCCTGACCCTGAAACATCAGCTCTTCTTCCTGGTTGAGCAGGCTGTTTGGAGTATAGAAGTCTTGGGTAAGGGACTTCCCTTTATGGTCTAGTGTCTAGGACTCCACGCTCCCAATGCAGGGGGCCCAGGTTTGATCCCTGGTCAGGGAACTACATCCCACATACTGCAACTAAAAGCTCCCTTGTGCCACAACGAAGACCTGGTGCAGGCAAATAAATAAATATTAAAAAAAAAAGTCTTGGGTGAATATTGTTGATTGGAGAGACATAAGAAGATCTAAGTTTTGATGGGGGAAACCAACAAGCTGAGAGATTAAAATAGTCAGTGATGATTCTGGGGAGAATGGCAACACAGACATTGAAATAGACTGGAGAGTCAGGCTGGTGGAGGTGATGGGGGGAAGTGATGAGTGCAGTGCTCTGAGCAGGAAGCCTTCTCTGCCTTGGGGCTGCCCAGCTCTCCACCCTCATCTCTGGCCAGGGCCTGGTACTTTGTCAGGGATGGAACCAGGTGTTTGCCCCTCCAGACAACGCTCCTTCCTCCCCTGAAGGGCATAGGATGCTCTCACCTCCTCATGTACAGCCTCCATCCCAGACTTCCACAGAGGAGAGAGATCAAGTCTCTTCATTGGGGACTTTTCTGTAACACTTTGCCCTTTCTCCCACAGTCATGTCCTGGTTCTAGGAATGAGAAGTGTTAGTGGCTCAGTCTTGTCTGGCTCTTTGCGAGCTGATGGACTGTAGCCCCCAGGCTCCTCTGTCCATGGATTTCTTCAGCAAGAATACTGGAGTGGATAGCCATTCCCTTTTCCAGGGGATCTTCCCCATCCAAGGATCAAACCCAGATTTCCTGCATTGCAGGCAGATTCTTTACCATCTGAGCAGGGAAGCCCATCCTGACTCGAATCTGTACTCAAATAGAAACTTGCTGTTTGTTTTGTTTTGTTTTTTAATTTGAAAATCTGGATTTGCCTACCAGACAGTGAGGCCTATAAAGGAGCACTGCTCAACTCTTAATATATCCCTGTTCCCCAGTACCTGGTAACTGACAAACTGTTGACTGGGTGGGTGAATGGACAAAGGAATGAGTGACTTGTTGATTCAATGAGATGCTTTGGTGTGGGGGCCTCTGAGAGTTCTGGAGAGGGCAAACGATGTCAAGGAAAGACCCAAAGTCAGCAGGCCATGTGTGCTGTGTCAGACACAAGCTGAGACCAGGCTCTCTGCCATGGCTGCTGTCTGAAGGTCTGGAGAATATAGGGACCCCCTTTCTAATGGCGAGCCTCACTGCCCTGGGCTGGAGGGACTAGGCTAGCACAGGAAACATCCTCAGGCACTCAGGGTCTCAGGAACCCCGTGGGAGCCCATGTGTCAGATTCTTTAGAGTTATGGACTTTCCTTGTTTTTCTGATTATTTTCTCCTGCTGAGTCACTGCCTGGGAGGGAGCTGCTGTCCACCTGCCAATGGGGAACCCCTTGATTGATATTGATCTACACTACAGATGCAGCCAGGGCCATGTGGAAATAGGGCTTAGCCAGAGTGCCCAGGCTGCTTGCCCTCCTACACAAGGAGCATCTGGGGCCAAGTGTCACTCAGAAGGCTGGTCAGAGCAAATACCTGATCCTGTCTGCTTTGGAGTCTGGATGCAGCTTTGCCTCTGGACGGGGTCGTAGCCTCTGGAACCCTTGCTGCATAGTGATGTCTCCTGGGAGGCTGTGGGATGGGGACTGTCAGTGAGGACGGAGAATGTTGCTGGTCCCCTCTTGGGAGGGCTTATTGGCCATGTGGGGTATGTGCCCCTACTCCAGCACTTGTCTAGAAGGTGTGGAAGCAAGTGATGTGTGCTCACACTGTCCTAGCTTTCTCTTTCTGCCGTCCCTGTTGTCTCTCCTTCTGGCTCAGTCCTTACTTTTCTTCTTTGGCACAGTATGCATTTCTGTACAAAAGACTGAAATCCACTGTAGAACGAGGTGGGACAATCACCCCACCTCGTTAAAATAAACACCCCACCTAGATAAAATAATACACATGAATTGTGCCCGAGTGGTCATGATGAACTTGAAGACATGACATATAATATATATATATATAAAATAAATGTATACATGTTTATGTATACATAAATATATGAAAATATATAATAAAAATATATAAATTGTACACACACACTTAGGTCATAATTTACTTGGTGGGCTGGGGAAATGAGCATTAGGAAAGGGAGATCCACTAAGAACCTGCAGAGATGCACACTTGGCAACTCTGTTCTCCTCCTAAGGGATCAGTATGTGTCCCTGTAGAGTCAGGATTAGGCAATAATGTCACACAAACCCAACACATCTAGGAAAATAGATACTGCATGGAGCATTGTGACCTCATGCCGTGTCTCCACAGGTATACCATGTCTCATCAATTCCAAGCTGACGGTTGTTCTTTCCAATATTAACATCTCTGAAATCAAGATGGGTCTTCTGGTGGATGATGTTGTAGATATGATGGAATGTAGTAAGTGACTGTAACATTCCTTTGCCTGTTTGGTGTCAGATCTGTCCTTACCTTCTTGTTGCTGGGCTCTGTAGGGAGGGCACCATGATCCCCAGTGGCCTTGCCAATTGCTTCTGCCTCAGGACAACCCATGGGAGACCTTAGTGGGAGACTGGAGAATGTGGAGAAGGGAGAAGCCAGAGAGTTCCTCCCTCTGCTTATTGTCCTGGGCAGTCTCCCTGCTGCCACATGGCTCCTGTCCCTGCCAATGGCCCCACCAAGATTCCGGGTTCTGTCATGTGGGTGCAGACCCTGGGCTCTGGTGACCTTGCCATCTCTGTTTGCCCCTTCCAGACCTGGGTGGTAGTGTCTTCCTGTCTTGCCAGTTGCTATTTAGGTTCTTTGTTCTCTCTCACTTGGGTAACTGATTCTCTGCATTAAATTTCCTCTTTTTGAAGTATCAGTCATTGTTTTCCTGGTTAGACCCTGACTGACACAAAGATGCAACGTCACATGATTAAACATTGAGGAGCCATGATTACTCTTCCCCAGATCCCCACATTCTCCTGAATCTGGTCAAGTTCGGGTCACCAGTGGCCCCTCTGATGCCAATCTCAGAAGATACTTTGAGATCTAACAGTATCTGGCAGCATAGCATCCCCCTTTATTGAATCTCCCCTTTTCCCATGACTTAGAACATCCACTCCTCCTTCTCTTTGCCTTGTGAATTTCCTCAGTCTCCTTTGCCCAGTCATCTCTTCTGCAAGTCCTGTATTGTCAGGTTCTGCAAAGTCCAGGGTCATCCCTCTGCCCTTTACCTGCCCACACCTGTGGCTTAAGACACACTCTCTCCACAGCATGAAACTGTCTCCCAAGCTACAAACACAGAATTCCACTCTTCTTTCAGCCACATGCTTTGGGTTGTCCTCACATCCTTCAAAATTGAAGTGTTCTTGGCTGCACTCATCTTCTTCACCCTTGACCCCATGCCTGCTCATCTTCCTGTGTTCACTATCTCAAGGGATATAGCCTCATTCATCCTGAGATCTGTGCTGGAATCATCAGGGGGTCATTGTGGACCCTTCTCTTCACTTTACCTCCTCAGTCCAGCTGGTTTCCAAACTCTGTATCTGGTGGTGTGTATAATTGTTTAACTAGCAATCTTGGACGCGGGTAGATAAGTTCTCTGATTTGTAGCATTTGCTGATATTCCCATCGTGGCTGTAATTGTAGGCTACCACTGTGACATCACTAAATGTGGACTTGGGAAGAGATGTGCACAGTCAGTTTTTGTGAGCTATTCTGAGCCAGCTCTGCACTTACCCTCTTATCCCCATCTTCTCTGTTAGCCTCGTCAAGCCCCTGTTGATGTGTCTTCCCCCTTGCAGGCATCCTTCACCAGATTGGAGCATATCAACCCCCAACTAAAAAGCTTTGAGAGTTTCCCATGGCTTAGAAAAACATCAGAGGCAGAGTCTGCTTGGCCTTGATTCTGGAGGACATGGCAATCTCTCCACCCTTAGGTCTCCTCCCAGCCTTAACATTGACCTTGAGCCCCCAAGGAGCCAGGATACACCTGCTGACTCTCTTGACATTTTGCCTTCCTTTTCCTTACCATCCATTGTTTTACCTGTTTTGGGTGTTCAGTCATTTTAGAATACTTGCTTGGGCTGTACGTGACAGTGACCATGGAAGAAGCCAGCTTTGTGTCTGGGGCTCTCAGGTCTGTTTAAGGGGCAGCTCTCAGTGTGTCAATCATTCTAGGCACCTGCAAAGATGCTTATGAAGTAAGTGACAGTTTAGAGGGTCGCATCTTTGGGAAATTATTAAAGAAGTCTTAAAAACCTGAAGATTCTTTTGGATGTATTGGGTTGGCCAACCCACTATATTACATTAGAGAAAACAGGTTCAAATACATAGCTATCCCTTTGCCCAATGGCTAACCCTTTCTTCTAGAAATAACATGAATTTGCTGAATATCTCTCTGGGCTGGACAGTGGCAATACAGGGGAGAGCAGGACCTGGTTGACCCTCACAGACTCATGAGTGACTGTGGAGTCCCAGTCTTCTGTCTACTGTCGCTTAGAGGTGTCAGAGAAAGGCTTCCGGAATTGGTCTCAGCCAAGGGTAGTTAGTGCTTAGGTCTCATCTTTCTCTTTAAAAATGGAACCCAAATCCCCCCAACCTTACCACCCACCTCTTGTTTTTGTTGTTGCTCAGTTGTGTCCGACTCTTTGCAATGCCATAGGGCTCTTCTTTTGTTGGTGATTGGATTAAATTAGATGACTCTGAAAAGCTGACTGCATAAGAACATGATATGACCTTATTATTCATGTATGTCATCATGGGGTGTGTGTGCGTCCCTGCTCTCTCCCTCATTCTTGGATGTTATGGTTCAGTGGGTTGGAGAGACGGGGAGGTATAAACAAAGAGAAAGACCCCACCTTTGCCTTCACATGGCTTACACTCAAAATGTGGATAGAAGTGGAGTGCTAACAAAATAGAAAATGCAAGTAGGTGACAACATATGGTGTTCTTCGGTTGGTTCTCTAGGTTTCCTAAAAGGAAGGAACATGGATTCAAGTTACAGAATGGCAATTTGCCTTAAAGACACATCTACATTTTCACAGATGGGAAGATTAGAGAAATGCAATCTGGTTCTTATCCTTACAGCAGGACTTGCTTTTTCAAGGAATAGGAGAGACTAGATGTTTCCTTGAATGTGATTTTCTTTTATAATTAAAAAATACATTCTTCTAAAGCATAAAAAATAGTAACAACATTTACAATTTTACATTCAAAGTTTAAAAATTACCATATCTCCCGTCACTCAGAGATAATCCTCAAGGTATTTTTGAGATTTTTCTGTGCATATTTTTGCATAGTTTAATTCATATCGTATATACCATTTATATCTTACATTTTTAACTTAATATTATCACATAAGTATTTTTCCAGGTTATTAAAAATGCCTCATAAACATTGCCTTTAATGGCTACATAGTGTTTCAATATGTGAGTATACCATAATTTATTTGAGCAGTCATTTTGTCAGATATATTAGTGGTTTCTATTTTTTTTTCTTTTAAAATAATTCTGTAGTGAAAATTTTGTATCTCTTTTTGTGTCCTTAAGGTACAATTCTAGAAGAGAGGTACCCAAGGATAAGGACATATCAAGGTCCCTGATACATTTAGTCAAACTGCTTTCCAAGAGGGGCTTATGGTTTATCTTCCTATTTATATCACTTTATTTCCCTAGCTTCTATTATCATTTTCTTAACAGGTATAAAACTGCACATACTTCAAGTGTACAGTTTGATCAGTTTTGACATATGTAGGCACCCGTGAAACCATCCCCACAACCAAGACAATGAACAGATCTATCGCTTTCAAAATTTTTTGCCCCTGCAAAATTCTCCTCTGCCCTTCCTCACCTTGCTCCCACCCCATGTGTGTGCATGCATGCTAAGTCACTTCAGTCATGTCTGACTCTGCAATGCTATGCACTGTAACTCGCCAGGCTCCTATGTCCATGGAATTCTCCAGGCAAGAATACTGGAGTGGGTAGCCATGCCCTCCTTCAGGGATCTTCCCAATCCAGGGATCGAACCTATATCTTTTAATGTCTCCTGAATTGGCAGGCAGGTCTTTACCACTAGCACCACCTGGGAAGCCCTCCCACCCCACAGACAACCACTATTCTGCTTCCTATCATTCTAGGTTAGTTAGCATTTTTTATTTTATATAAATGGAATTATGCAAAATCTACTCTTCTTTTTGTCTGGCTGTTTTTACTTGGCGTAATAATTTTGAGATTCTTCTATTGTAGCATGTATCAATAGTTCATTACTTTTTATTGCTGAATAGTATTCCATTGTATGGATAGACCAACATTAGTTTATCTATTCAACTGATGGACATCTGGGTTGTTTCCAAATAAAGCTGCTGTGAACATTCATATATCAGCTATTAGTGAACATATGTTTTTCTTTCTGTTGGGCAAATACCTGGAAATGGAATAGATGAGTTGTATGGCAGTTATATGTTTAACTAATTGGTGTCTTTCATTAGTAGTAATTATCTCTTAGGGCAAAACATTGGTGCATTATAATGATGATAATGATAATACTTATGATTATAATTATTATTTGTTGTTGTCCAGTCACTAAGTCATGTCCAACTCTTTGTGACTCCATGGACTGTAGCCGCCAGGATACCCTGTCCTTCACCACTTCCTGGGAGTTTGCTCAAACTCATGTCCTTTGAGTAGTGATGCCTTCCAATCATCTCATCCTTTGCTGTTGCCTTCTCCTCCTGCCTTTAGTCTTTCCCAGCATCAGGATCTTTACCAGTGAGTTGGCTCTTTGCTTCAGGTGGCCAAAGTATTGGAGCTTCAGCTTCAGCATTAGCCCTTCCAATGAATATTCAGGATTCATTTCCTTTAGAATTGACTGGTTTGATCTCCTTGCTGTCCAAGGGGCTCTCAAGAGTCTTCTCCAGTATCACAATTTGAAAACATCAATTTCTTGGCACTCAGCCTTCTTTATGGTCCAACTGTCACATCCATACATGACTACTGGAAAAAACATAGCTTTGATTAGATGGATCTTTGTCAGCAAAGTGTTGTCTCTACTTTTTAATATGGCATCCAGGTTTGTCATAGCTTTTCTTCCAAGGAGCAAGCATCTTTTACTATCATGACTGCAATCACTGTCTGTAGTGATCTTGGAGCCCAAGAAAATAAAATCTGTGGCTGTTTTAACTGTCTCATTGAACACTGTGCTTGATCAGAGTTGAGGTGGAGGAGCAATGGAAATGAGGAGGGAGACAGAGACCTCCTTCTTGTCACTCTTTTAGGTGTTCAGCAGAGAGTGAGCAAGGGGGATCCTCTGTGCACAAAGTGGTTTCTAAACCCCTGCTTCTTACACTGGGTCTGTAGCCCTGTCTCTGCTCATTATACCCCAGCCCCCTCCCCTTTTCCTCAGAAGAGTAGACTCGCATCCGTCCTGCCTTTGATTGGCATGTTCTGCTTAGATTCAACTTTTTTCTCTCTTTACAATACTTTCTGCGGAAATGACATAGTCCTCTTCCAATCACATCACTTCCTTTCCCTCTTCTGCACTCACTGCGCATCCTAGTACTAAGGGGAGAGTAGAAGTGGTAGGTGAGGGACTGTGGGAGAAACTGTACTGCAGGAGTGACTGGGAATTCCATGGAGCCAGTCTGGTCTTTCCTGCTTGCTGTTCTTGGCTGGGAGAGATAAGACAGTCAATAAAGAATTGTTGAACAAATGAATACATGAATTTACATAAGGGGAATACTAAGTGTCATCAGTGATCAGAGGACAGAATGAGCAAGTCTACTTATTTGGGGCAATCAGAGAAGGTTTCTGGAAGCATATGGTACACAGAATGCAATACAAGATAAAATATGAAATATTAGATTGTGTGCTTCAGAAAGCATTAGAAGAGGCGGGGAATTGCATACGCCATGACATTGAAAGCTTATACAAACATATGGGCTAGAATTATATCCATTTTTCTGGTGAGCCACCAAGACTTGGAGATTAGGGGAAACCTGCCCAAGGTCTCAGCTAATGTAAGTGAGTTGACAGTGCACACAGCCTTGAGGGGCTGGAATGGGCCTTGAAACAGCAAGAGAAAGGATGAGATTGTTTTTGTCCTTTAAGTGGTATGAGACACTTGCCGTTTGTCCACTGGTCCTGCAGATGTGAACCCCTGTCCTCTGCTGGCTGTGGCCAGAAGGGCCTGAAGTCCTCTTATGCCCTTCCTCCCAGGAGCACAGTATGTAGTGAGGTGTGGCCTGAGACTGTCCCCTTTGCCCATTGTGGCAGCCAACTCTCACATGGCCTGTCTTGGGGCCCTGCACCCCAGCATCTCTGGGTTTACTTATGAGCCAGGAAGATGGACAGAGATTGTCTCCTTGCTCGTCTGTCCTCATCTTTCTCTGAGCCACTCACCATGTTGATCCTGGAGAGAGAAGATCCTAGAGAGAAGTTCTGATGCATCTGATAAGGACTCCTGTTGAGTTCCATCTACTATTGTTTTAGGGTTTGTTTCTTTGGGAACTCTAGTCAGATCCAGAAGACCTTTGCTTTCTGCTTTGCATTCTGGCCTGTGGGAAGGACACTGTCTGTGGTGCATGAGTCTCTTGGCATAGCTTGTCAGGGAGCTCTTCCTGGACAGTGTCTTGGGCTGGGAACTGGAGCAGACTCACCCTTAAGAAGCCCGTCCCAGGCTGAACACAATATTTGGCACATGGTAGCAGCTCAGTGGCTATGGGAGTGAATAGTCTTGTATGCAGGCTTGGATGACATCACCAGGGCAGAGGTTCATGAACTTTCTCAGCTCAGGTCTTTTTTCCCACAGCACCCCCTGCCCCAAAAAAACACCAACCAGTTCTGCTTAATAAATTGATTTGTCCCCCAAATTTAATAACAATTTAGTGCCTGCAAGGTGCCACACGATGTCTCAGGCCATAGAATCACACTGGACACTGCCATTCTCATGTCTTGTTCCACACTGATTTTTATACAGTTTCTGCCTTTTATCACAATAATCCTGAAATTCATAGTTCACAAAGATGGCATCATGAAAGGAAGGCAGCCATCTAACATTGAAACTGAAATGCCTCCAGCTGGTTGTTTGCGTGCACCTGGCAGATGTCACATGTCTAGAAAAATCTAAAACATCCAGGGGCATCTCTGGGAGGTTGTGGTGGCTCCCCAGGGTGTCTTGGCACATGGTTTGGGAACCATAGCCACAGCATCACTGTTCTCCCCCAGCTCACCCTGGTGCCGGGTGGATGCTAACAGTGTCCTTTGTCTCAGGGCTGGAGCCCTGCAGGAAGTGCTCTCAAGTGCCTCCTGGTCTAAGGGGAGGAAGATCCTCATAGAATCTAATCTGGACCAGGTCAGGGGTCAGGGCAGTTGTTCTCCATGGCAGAGGAAGAGCCCGTTTCATCTAAGAAAGTGCATGATTACAGAACGAGAAAGGGTGGTGTGGGCCGTGGTGTGAGCTCATGTTCTAACCAACCCATAGAGCCGGAGGACGCTTGGGCAGAGGTGATATCTGAGCTTGGGCTCAAAGCAAGAGTTGGAGGAGGCATTCCAGGAGAAGGGGCTGCTGCCTTGAAGCAGACTCGAGGGCAGAACCACCCAGAAGGGGCTCCAGGGGGATAGTGGGGTGTGGAGGGGTGGTCTGCACTTCCTGGCCAGGATGCCATCGGAGGGGGAGTGAGACAGAGGCTCAGGCCTTGAAGGGCAGACTCCTGTGTCCTCTCCCCTGTCCTTCGGGCTGTGTGGCCCCAAACCTTTCCTGGGATGCTTTGTCTTCTCTCTTTTTTCCTTTTCTTTAAACAAATGAGAAGGGCATTTTAACAAATGTTAGAAACTGCTGTTTCCAGGAGGGTTGCCTCCACCTCACAGCCGCATGTCTCGGGCCTGTGGCAGCTGCCTCCCTTCTCTTCTCTCGGGAACGACCTGCTCTCCTTCAGAGCCACCAGTGGACAAATGCCATCTGATGCTTCTCCTGGGCACCTCCATTCATCTTGATGGCAGGCTTCAGACGACACTGCCATGGTGGATGTTTTTTACTTTGAGACTTTCTTCAGTGATTTTATTTTGCGTGCTTCTGCTTTTACTGCCACCTTCTCTAGGTCTCTGGCAAGTTTACACGGTATCATTTAGTAAAGAAAATATTCTTCTGCAATTTGGTTCAATAGCTGTTTAAAAGAATGAATGAAATGAATGAATGAAACGCTGTATCATTTGCTCAAGTTTGGTTCTGCAGGTGAGGCAACGATTGAGCCTCTGACAATGGCACTGTCTGAACCCACCTCTCTGCCTTTGTATCTGGGGCAGTGCCTCTCTCAAACTTGTCTGTGACCTGGAAAGGAGGGGCATCTGGACTTGTGAGCAAGCCGTGGGTCATTTGCAGTTCTGGGCAGAAGCTAGACTGATCTGCTTCTCCTCTCATAGTGGTGGGAGCAGCTCCCATCACACCTGGGGCTGGGGCTTCTGCTCATGGTCTTGGGGCCTCTGCTTTGCTGAGCGCTGAGGAGGGAGGTGGGTGGATATAGGGCAGTGCTTCATCCAGATTGGAGGCAGGGTGGCCTGTTCTGGTTTATGGTATCAAGACAGGGAAGGCAAACACATGCCTTTCTCAGGGCTGGCCCAGCCCTCTTGAGAACTAGGTAAGGCACCAGATTCCAGCTTTCTTCCATTCAGGGACCTGCCTGCCCTCTGACAGGGAGGGTAGAGCCCTCCCATAGTCTCCTGCTCTTTCCACATGCCGACCCCACGCCCCCTTGCCCCCATGTCCCACTGAAGTCCCAGGATGCTCCTATAGTATTCTGCAATGTGCCCCTCTCTTGCTGCCTCTGTAAATCCCGTGTCCGGCTCTCGCTGCTGTTCTCTTTCATAATCAGCTTGCCCTGACAATCTGTTGGATGGTGGTATGATGGCTGAGCTGAGCTGGCGTTCTGTTTATTTCCTCTGGAACGTGCTGGCACTTTATCTGCACTGGCTCCTGGAGGAGAGAAGGTGCTGGGGGAGCTCAGACCAGGAGCATGGACCAGGTAGTGGAAGGGGTGCCCTGGGCTCTGACTTCCTGTGACCAAAAGAGGGAGGGAGACATGGGCTCTGGGGGGCCAGCGTTGCCATCCGAGTCGGTCTTGGCTCTCGGTAGGGATGATATCAAATTGCAGTCTTAGCCCTGCTGTGCCTGGGGGGACTGTGGCAGCCTCCTACTCAGGCCATAGCACTATTAACGCCCTCACAGTCTCTAACCCCCTTCACCTTCTCTGCAGTGGTAAACTTTGTCCTCAAACCCAGATTTCAGTGTGCTGTTCTTTATTTGCATCCCTTCAGCTGCTCTAATCATATTGAGGGTGGAGTCAAAGCTCCTTAACTGCATCTCTGGTCCTTTATTAAGTAGCCCCAACCCAACACTCGACCCGGTGAGCGTCATTCCCACACATACACCATGACTGCTATTACCTCCTGCTCTGCTGATGCTGTTTCCTCTGTCTGGGATGGCCATTTGTCCCCTCCCCACTCACATAGCCTGCTAATTCCTATTCATCTATTCAGATTTACCAGGCGAGGCCTCACTCCTTCTGGAAAGAACCTCCGAGGGTGCTGCAGCTTGCGGTGGGGCCTTCTCTCTGAGCTGGCACAGAACCCTACAGTTCCTTGGAGCATGGACCACACTGCACTCTCATAGTTTATTAATTAATTTGTCTAGATCTTACTAGAGCACGGGATCCTTGAATCAGTGACTACAGTCCTCAAAAGTATATGTGTGTTTGTTGATGGACTGAATGAGTGAAGGGAAGATGCCCAGAGTCAGGCATGTGGTTTGATTTTTGGGTGTCTATTTGTGCTTGGGGCCTGCCAGAAGCAAAGGACTGAAAGAGGTTACTAGTTATAGTGAGATAGGGAGTCTGCCCCCAAGTCAGGTTCCCAAACTGTCCGCACTGGGAATCTAGAATATAAATCAGGAGAGGAGAATATGAAGGGGCATGGATGTGTTGTAAGTACATTGAGGGTGGAGGAAGCCTGCAACTCTTTAAGCTTCAGCCTGATAATTGCCACCATCTCTGGTAATGGCCTTAGCAGGACTTGTTTCAGGCCAGTGCTCCTGAACACTTGCCTCTGATCATGCTGGGAGTCAGGGACTGGCTGGATTACCCAGGGATGTTGGATGAAGGGGAGAGATGTCTGGAATAGAAGAACAAGAACTACTTTTGAGGGATCTTGTGAGTGGGAAGCCTCCTGCCATTCCTCTCCCTTCTTCTGTGACTGGTCCAACAGCAACCTGCAAGACAGCCTTGTCTTTTGAAGCTATGAAATCACACCCATTAGGATATGGATAATTTTTCAGTTGGTTATGCCTCTGCCTGAGCTCTTAGGTATTGAGGTCAGATCAGTTGTCAGCAGTGGCCCCTGTCCTCTTCCGTCTGCATCACAACACCTAGGCATCGAAGGAAGGACCGCCAGAGAATGGTCATGGTTGTCACCCACATGTGTCCTTCAGGGACAAGCCAAGGGAATTTGGTCTGAGACTCAAGGTGGCTTCAGGACAAAACCTCATATATTCTCTGGGAGCCTAATTGTATTTCCTTTGTATAATTTTGTCCCCAAAACTGTGGATGCCTTTCCCTCTTCCCTCTTGCTTTAGGAAAAGCTGTTTTGTTATTAAAAGTGGCTGCCAGTTTATTTTTTGCCTAAAAATGAGAACTCCCAGTTTGCCAGGAATATTATACTCCAATTGTGTTTTGGATATTTTGACATTGTAGCAAAGAGCTGTTTAAAGATGATTAAATCACTCCATGTTTTTACACATCAGACTAATTATTAATACGTGAGAACACGCATGCAGTCACTACCAATTTGTCAGACGGTCCGTTTGTCAAGTGGGCCTGCTGGTTCTGTGAAAGTGAAGAGAATCACATGAAATGATTCACATCTCTTAGGGCCCAGGGTCTCACATTCCAGTTCTCTAGAAATGGGGGCATGAACAAAGGGTGTTGGGTGTGCTGAAATGTTTTGTAACATAAAAGCCATACTGTGTTACCCTAGGCAAGTTGTATAATCTCTTCTTCTGTAAAGTGGGCGACAATAAGCCTAGTTTGTTGTGAAAATAAAATAATGATGTCTATATCTATATAGGTATCACATATATATATACATAAAGATATATACACACACATATATCTGTATAGCAGCAAATGTTGTTAAATATTTGGTATAATCAAAGTACTTAATGATTGGTTGTTTGGTTTAAAATAGGTTGAGAAACCTAAATGGGTCTCTCCACTTGGGTGGCATTGTATGCCTTCTTGAACATATGAAGTCTTCGAAGAATTTAGCACTCACGTTGGAGGCCTTGGGGACCAAAGAATTAACTGGAGGCCACAAAGTAACTAGAAATCCACATTTGTAAGAACTGGGTTCCTTGGGACTATGGAATATTAGTTAGTGAAATTCTGGGGATAATAGAGGGTTAATCTTCAACTTGTTCTCTTCTGCAGTCCCTTTAGGATATTACCAAAGTTTCAAGAAAAATAATCCATTGAGGACCCTTGGCATAAACACGATCCTCATGACCACAGTCTTCTGAGAGCTCCGTTAACTTATTTCTTTTCTCTTCTGAAATGGAAGACAGAAAGTAACTTTTTTATGACTTTGTGTTCTGGTTAGTTTGGACCTTGGAGTAGTCCAGAAACTCAATATGTGGAATATATGGCTGTATAAAGTCAGGGAAAAGTATAAAAAGAAATTAAATATATTTTAAGAAACTCCAATGAAAAATTATTGACATTTTAATTCAAATTCATGTTGGTAAGTCTGTTCTCTAGCAGCAGCAAAAGACATAAACTCTTTTTATTTGTTCATAACTTTGAGCTATAAAAAAGATCATTATTAACATTTTTTTCTCATATGGTAGCATAGCCTTTAAGTTTAAGAGCTTGGAAAAGTAAGAACATGCAGAGTATTAAAGTCATCATGAAATTGTATAGAGCTTTGTGTATAATGCTCTTTTTACTCCTTCAAACACGTTCTTATGTATTTTCTTACGTGAGACTCTCACAACCTGCCTGTGAGATCAGCAGGGAGGGTTTGTATATTCCCATTCATCAGAGCTGGAAACCAAGCCATGAGAGTTAAATGACTTGCCCAAAGTCACCTAACTAGTAAATGTCAGTTTTTGGTTTAGTTGCTCAGTCGTGTCTGACTCTTTGAGACCCCATGGACTGTAGCCTACCAGGCTCCTCTGTCCGTGGGATTTTTCTAGGCAAGAGTACTGGAGTGGGTTGCCACTTCCTTCTCCAGAGATCTTCCCGACCCAGGGATCGAACCTGGGTCTCCACATTGTAGGCAGACGCTTTATAGTCTGAGCCACCAGGGAAGTAAATGTCAGGACCACTACCAAATACAAGGACTCCCGAGTTGTCAGTCACTGCCAAGTCCTGTCTATTCTGCCATCAGATAGCTCTTACTCCTTCTAGTCTCATTGTCCTAGCCTGGCTCAGTTATTAATTCTTGGGACAGCTGCATCTTCATCCTAGTTGAACTACATCCCAACCCACCCGATCTCTTGGTCATTTTCTAATTCTATGGTAGACCTTGAGGGCCTCCCCTGTGCTACAGCCCGATGTCTTTTGCAAGAGCATCTTCATCACCACTGGAGAATCTTCAGGGGCTTCCTGTTGCCAACCACATAATCATATCCTCCTGCCCCCACCTGTCTTTCTGCCCTGCCTCTGCCTTCTCTCTGTCAGGCCTCTCAGCTGCAGCCTGCCTGAGCCATTGTCCTAACTTGGGTCCTGCCTGCTTTGCTCTCCTGTGTCCTATGTGAGTCCACTCTATGGATCTGTGCCTCTGGGCACAGAGGCAAACAAGACTTTCCCAAACAAACTATCATCTACTTGCCCCAGATTCAAGGATCTCTCCTCCCTTGATCTCTTTGTACCCACATTGTAGAATTGATTGACCCTCTCCTGCAACACCGTAGACTGGCGTTGTTCCCCTTATAGAGCAACTTGAAGGCAAGAACCTTGGTATAGATTACCTAAAGCATGGGATGCCAGCCTTTGAGTCAGAGCAAGTCACTCGGTCCCTCTACAGCCATGGGAATTTCAGGCTGTCATTAGGTCTTTACTGGAGTCACCTGCAGGGCTTCCATATAAAGAGGTGTACATCCCACTCTGAGATTGTCCTGTAGGTTGGGCTGGAGTGTGGCCAGGGCATCAGGATCCTAAAAGGCCCTCAGACAATTCTGATGAGCAGCACAGGTTGAGAGCCACTGATTAACTCTGCCTGAGCAGATAGACTGGGGCTTCCCTGGTGGGTCAGATGGTAAAGAATCTGCCTACTACACAGGAGACCAGGGTTCAATCCCTGGGTTGGGAAAATCCCCTGGAGAAGGATTCTTGCCTAGAGTATTCTTGCCTAGAGAATTCCATGGACGGAGGAGCCTGGTGGGCTACAGTCTGTGAGATCACAGAGAGTCAGACATGACTGAGTGACTAACATGCAGACAGACAGACACACACACACACATAGACAGACAGACAGACACACAAGCAGATAGGTTAGAACTTCCTCTGGGATAAAACGCCTCTTGCCCAGAGTTCCTGGCGTCGCAGGCAACCGCATGTGTAAAGCATCTGGTGTGAGGTGCTCTTTTTATGCTGCCGGTACATGGAGGTCATAAGAACAATGATTCAATGTTGCAGCCTCCACAGCACCTCACACCCTGGCCTGAACAAGGCGGGTGCTCAAAGCCCGGTTCTAAAGTATGAAATGTGAGAACAGGGTGCTTTGTGACAGCAGCGTGACGTGTCAGTAACCTCTGGTGACCATTTTGGTGACAGCGCTTGTCGCAAGTGGCCTGTGAACTGCCTAGTGAGGCTCCTCCTGAACACAGCTACACTTGGCCCCTGTTGGCGGCACCTGCAGATTTGCACGCAGTCCCCTCCCCCGACCCCAGAGCTGCGCTCTTTCAGCAAGAGCTGAAATCTTGCAATCCTACTGGGCAGGCAGGAGTTTGCAGGTGCCGATGCTGTGGTTTCTGAGGGGAATTGTGGCCTCTCTCTTTACCAAGTCGTGATGGGCCAATGGCTGAGAGAGGATGCTCATTTTAGAAACAGTTCTTAAACATAATGATGGGAAAAAGCTTTCCGGAAAAGCTAAAAGAACAATGACAAGATCCATTGAAGCCCTGCCCCTTGCCCTGTGTCAGATGCATCGCATAACATTATGGAGGGCCAGTGGTCTCTGTAAAAACCTTGGGCAGTCAATGCTGCCTTTAATGGTAAATTTTTGCCTTGAGGACATCAATCAAGGGCAAGATTATGGTTTAGAATGATCAGGCTTTCTTCCTGGCATGCATATGCTCTTCTTGGGGCTGAATAGCCATTAGTAGTCCTTCTTGAAGCCAGAGAAAAGGAATGACCGCTGAAGATTTGGGCTGTCATTAAATGAAATGCTTATAGAATAAATACACCCCTGATTAGGAGGGGTGCTGAGGAGCCTCAGTACTCTGCAGGGCTGGAGAGGAATGAGATGAGAGGCCTCGTAAAAGAGCAGTCAATTATTTTAAAGATGAGTTAGCATCTTTTAATTCCTCACCAGATAATGAAATATCTATTTGAGCCTGAGGCCATTGTATCATTTCTGGTGTGTTCAACAAGATTTATTCAACAGTCATTTATCGAGTGCTCCTCTGTGCCAGGCCCTGGGCTGGGGCCTGGAGACACTCAGAGGAATGAGCTACAGTTGCTGGCTGTGGAGAGATGACTGTCTCCTGGGGATGAAGAGCAGCATGGGCTGCCCGGAGGAGGTGTGGCCTCAGCCAGGCTTGAAGGAAGGGGAGGGGTTATACCCAGTGAAGGAGTAAGAGGTCTTTGTCCTGGTGAGCTGGGCTCACCCAAGGCCACAGCCGTGCCTTCACAGGCGGGCAGGTGCTCTGGGTTCTGAGCCCACCCGTGGCTGCAGAGTGCACACCTGGCCCACTGTTAGCAGAATGGACAGAACTGAGCCTCCTCTATCACTAGGCAGTGGACCAGGAGAACAGGAGACACACATCCCAGCCCCAGCTCTGCTTCATGCCTGCGTATGACCTCAGCCAATGAGGCTCTAGTGTTACCATCACCATCTGCGCAGCCTCTGACTGTCTCCTAATCTCTGACCTTGGGGGCTGAAGAGGGTCAGAGACCTTCTGCGTTTGCAGAGGCTTTCTGGAGGAAAGGGCCTGATGTGCCCTGAGGGATGCAAGTGGCGGGTTGGAAGGTCTTCATTTATTTGGAGTCACGTGATTATGAGCATCTTTCTGAGGATTTGAGTTTCCCCATAAGTTCTAAGTCTAGTGAGAGGAAAGAGTGAAACCATGGATCCCAACAATGGGCTGCATGGCCAGCTCTGTCAGTTGCTGACGGTGCCACCCAGCTCCTTCTCAGAGCCCAGCTTTCTCCTCAGGAAAATGAGGTCAATCCCAGTTACTCCAGGGTTTATGAAGATTTCATAAGACTATCAATGCAAGCCCTTAACAGAATGTGTCCCCCCCTACCTTGCCATCTCTCAGTAAATTGTGGTTAGTAGTATTCATTATTCTGTGACAAATTCCATGGTGCAGGGGGTGCCTGATGGGGAACTTGGAGGTGATGCTGGAGGTGCCCCCAACTGCCTCCATCAGGGACAGTGTGAGGATCATAGAACCACTGCTTTCTCCTGCTTCAGCCCTCAGTTAGCTCCCAGCAGTGGTTATTAAATGAATGACTAGATAAATGAATGAATAAATAAAAATCCAGAACTGGCCATCTGGTATTTTTTGCTAGGAAACATTCCTAGCACATCTATCTTTATTGTTAGAAATCAACAGTTCCTTTCTTCTACCTTGAAGAAGGAAAAGGATTCCTGCAGAGTTTTGTCTATGAGTGAGATGTTGGATAGTTGGGTTCTTGATCAGATTGGTGGGAAAGGGAACCTACACTTATTCAGTGCTTGCTGTGAGCTGGGCATTGGAGACTTTCCTGATGGACGCCAGGGGCAGGGCCTTGAAGGCAGGGTCCCTTGATTCTGAGGCTGCAACGCTGAGTTGGGTGCTCTGGTGGGGCGTGGTCTGCCTGGAGCCACGCCCACACCTCTGCCAGGTGTCCACTTCAGACTCCTAGGACTGGTGGCCTCCTCTTAGGCGATGATTTCAGGAGGGGACGTCTGTCCTACCTAAAGACATGGTGTTGGGGGCAACGAGGTGAAGGACTTGTCCTCAGGAGCAAAGGGTTATCAGATAGCCCGTGACACCTGAAATTGAGCTGTGGGCAGGGGGAGACCAGGAACTTGGAGTTGCCAAACCTGCTTGGCTGGGAAAGTTACATTTCCAGGAAGCTGATATTACTCAATGGCAGGTTTCTGGGAAAGGATGGAGCCTGTGGTTATGTTGGGAGGAAGAGCTCAGCTTGGAATATGTGTGATCAGGTGCTGGGACTGGGCAGAAAGTGGCTGGATTGTCCAAGACTAAGTTTTTGTTGCTCCTGTCACAAGTGGCTGGTTTTGTGGTTCTACCCAAACCAAGGTGCTTGTTTTGTTGTTCAGTTGCTCAGTCTCTCTCAGTGTCCGACTCTTTGCGACCCCATGGGCTATAGTATACCAAGCTTCCCCTCGTCCTTCACTATCTCCTGGAGTTTGCTCAAACTCATGTCTGTTGAGTTGGTGATGCCATCCAACCATCTCATCCTCTATCACTCCCTTCTCCTCCTACCCTCAATCTTTACCAGCATCAGGGTCTTTTTCAATGAGTAGGCTCTTTGCATCAGCTGGACAAAGTATTGGAGCTTCAGCATCAGTCCTTCCAATGAATATTCAGGGTTGATTTCCTTTAGGATTGACTGGTTTGATCTCCTTGCAGTCCAAGGGACTTTCAGGAGTCTTCTCCAACACCACAGTTTGAAAGCATCAATTCTTCGGCACTCAGCCTTCTTTATGGTCCAACTCTCACATCCATCCATGACTACTGGAAATACCCGAGAGAAAGCAATTTGATATAAACATTTTTGGGAAGCTTTGCAAAGCTGCATGAAGCTACAGGTTTGGGGCCTGAAGATGATGCTGTCCATCCTATGAGAACTGGTTTGGGAAGGGGAGTCACAGGTCAAGGACTCAAATTTCTTGTCCTCTGGATGAAACCTAGATACTTTCAGCCACAGGACTCTCCCTCTGCCCTCCTGCCCCCACTGGACAAGGTCCCAGAGACATTGTCAGCTGTCCTGCTCGGGGTGGGATAGAGGTGGCATACCCTGGCTGTTTCCTGCTTCCCCGGAGGTCACTGGGTGATCTCTACAGAGCCCCCCAAGGCAGAGAGGAGGTTTCTGGGGGAAGAACAGCAGCATCCTGCAGTGACAGCATTTATGCTCTTGCTAAATGTTTTACAGCATGTGTTGCACTGAATAAATTGAAATTGGGCAGAAAGGCTTTTAGCCTATTTATCAGTCCAAGTGAACCCCTTTTAAGAGGTAGAAATGAGCTCTTATGGGGATAATAGTCATAAGAAAACAAAGTACAACAATATTCTTCTCTTTCCAAATGATATATAAAATCAGTTGCTCATGAGGCCAACTTCTCCTGCTATAATTTATTCTGGGAGACCAGGCCTGGCGGGGGAGGGAGGGGCAGGTTGCATGCTGGCTGCCCTGGTACAGAGACTCCAGATATTTATCTTAGAGAGGCGAACTGAGGAGGAAGGCTTAGAGGGTGTGCTGGGCACAGGGGTTCAGTAGGCCCAAGAGTGCAGGGCTGTAAGGAGAAGGTGGGGCTTTGCCTCCTCTGAGCACGGGCCCACTTCATGCTGTGTCTCATTTAATCCCCAGACTCCTGAGTCTTCAGAGGAGGAAGCTGAGACTCTAGGTGAGCAAGTGTCTCCTGAAGTCTCTCAGCTGCCTAGAAACAGGCTGGAAGTGATCACTTGGCCCCTGGGCCTGGAACTAGAGCTTTTAGGAGCCCTAATGAGGGTGGGGGACAGACAGAGCCTCCAGTGTAGGAAGTGCAGGAGTTGGGGGTGGGGCTGAGGAAGGCCGCACTTGGCAACAGGGAGCGGGTGGAGAGAGAGACTCAGAAGGAGCCATGCACTGGGGTGGGGAGAGGGGAAGGCTGTGCTTGACTGTGAACTCCCTCAGGGCAGAAACCACAGCTGTGGTGGGCCCCCTGGCCCTGGAGAGCACAGAGTGGGTGCTCGTTAAGTGTTCATGAGCCAAAGAGTGATACTATTATTCTCAGTATTAATTACAAATATGAAATGGCGCCCTGAGTAGAGGTCATTCAACTGAATCAGAACTAAGTGACTGATGGAGACTTTCCAAAGTAACACTCAGGAGATCTTGATTCTAAAAAAGGACCTGTGACATCTGACCCTTAGGTGCAGTGATAGGAGTGAAAAGCTTCAGACTTCTCAAAATGCAAGGTCATGTAGACCAGGTACTGGGTCTTGGTCATCCGTGAGTTCCAGCATCCAGGCCAGACACAGAGCATGGGGCTCCATGAGTGCTCGTCCAGTGAGTAGATGGATGAATGGACCATTCCCCCATCACTCTTCCATAGTGAGTGCATCCTCAGTGAGTCAGAAGGCCTTGTATCACATGTGTGGACCCTCCTCCCTGGTCCCTGGGAAGCCAGCTGAATCGTTGCTACAGTCTTTGCAACAGGTACAGCCAGCAGTCTTCATCAAGCTCTCATGGGGTGTCAGGCACTTGCTGAGGGCTTTGGACATCTGGCACCATGTAATCCTCATGACTCAGGAGGCAGCGGTTAGGATGCAGAGACTGAGACTTGGGGTAGCGTTAAACTGACTTTTCCATGGAGCCATGGAATGAGTTCACATCAAAAGGCTGAGGAATACATGACAATATATGGAATAAATGACCGTGACCGCTCCTTGTACATTATGGATGTTTTATAACTTTCCCCATACTGTCGTCAAATATTTCTGCAGAGCAGACAGAGCTGACAGCCCCCCTGGAAACTGCAGTGAGAGTGTGTTCTGCTCCTCTTTAGTCAAGAGCCTTTCCACTGACAGTGCCCTTAACTGCCTCCCTCTCTGGAACCACCCAGAGACGAAGGCTCAGCCAGGACGGACCACACCATCTAAATTTGCCACAAATCTGAATATTAAGGTGAGAGTTACTAACAGCTACCACTTAAAGGAACAGGTGCTGTGCTTGGGGCGCTGGGCCAAACGTGGAATCTATGGGCACAAACGTGGAATCCCATAGAATCCTTGAAACAATGCAGGGAGGAGGTAAACAATGCACTGAGGAGGTCCTCAGTGTATGGAGGCTTGGGGAGCGTAAACAACTTGTCCAAGGCCACTCAGCCAGTGGTGACAGGGCCAGGATTCCAGTGGAGTCTGTCTGAGCCTAAAGTCCCTGCCTTTTCCACCTACCCCCATCCCAGTGTGCCCACGAGCAGGCCTGTGATGGATTCACCCAGCAAGCAGATGGCTGGGGCGGGAGAAAGAGACATACAGTCTCAGGTCCTGTCCAGCATGCAGCCTGCTGTGAACAGGTCACCTCACCTCGCCAGGCCTCTTTTTCCACACCAGTAGTATGGGTACAAGCAGGCATGCTAAATCGTGTCTGACTCTCTATAACCCCATGGACTATAGCCTGCCAGGCTCCTCTGTACATGGGACTTTTCAGGCAAGAATACTGCAGCGGGTTGCCATTTCCTTCTCCAGGGCATCTTCCTGACCGGGGGATTGAACCTGCATCTCTTGCATTTTCAGATGAGTTTTTTACCACGCGCCACCTGGGAAGCCCCTATTTGTAGTATAAAGGGACCTAAATATGCTTTGGGTTGATGACTCTGGGGGTGCGCGTCTGTAGCTATATGTCTGTTGAAGCGCCTGCATATGCCTTGGCAGTTAGAGGCTTAAAACCCTCCCCAGCAGACATACTTCCTAGAATGCAAATATGCAGTCTGCTTCTTTGGAGACCTCCAGTAATGAAGTGCCCGCCCCCTCCATCTGCCTCTTCTTCCTGCTCCAGCCTCTTGCCTCCTGGGCCTGGGGCCTAGAAAGGACCAGCAGGTGCTTGCAAATAGGAATCAGTGGGAGAGAAAGGACAAATCCTTCCACCCTCCGGGGCCTGACTGGCAGCACTAACACTGTGATCTGTAGGTGAGAATGGGAGTTGGTGTGTTTCCTGCTGTTTTCTCCCTTCTTCCTGCATCCTTACCTGATCTCTTATTCACACCACAATTCCTAAAAACAAAGGGCTGGGCAGTTCTTCAGGGCCCCGTGGGCAAGCCCACAGGAGATTTGGACGGGGATGGGACAGGGCCCGAAAAAAGCAGGGACCAATGAGGAAACCAGCTCCCAGTGGGCAGAACCCCATTGCTGACAATACTGGTGCCCCAACCACCGCAAGACCTGAGACTCACCATCTGCCCTCTGTTCTCTCGTTCCTTTCAGAATCCCACAGTGTTCTTGAGCAAAATGATGGTGTTAGTCATAAGCAATGTCAACTGATGTGGATTTTTATACCTGTGCCTTTTCCCCTCACCTGTGACTCTCCAAGGCACTTGCTAGATTAATGTTCTGGTATCAGGATTACCAAACTCTAAGGGCATCCTTCTGATTCATAGGTTCTGTAGCCTTTTGGGGACCATCCTTCCCTTGTGCTGACTTTTTACCAGGTCTGTTTGGCCTGGAGACTGGGAGCAATGCACCTGACCAGGCAGCCTGGGCACTGCAGGAAAGCCACCACCCAGCAGAGAACAGACCTTCAGTTGCTTCCGTGTACTGGCCAGGGAAGAGGTCAATCACATTATTTTTTATTCTTCACCTGCTGAGAAAAATAAAGCTTTGGATTGGAGGTTATAGTCCCATGCTCTTTGCTCAGCATGTCCCCAGTGTTTCCCTGGCTGACCTGTTTCCATGACATGTGGTGACCCAAGGGGTGGGGGCACTGATAGTTCTTTTGACAGTGGGAGGGGCTGGTTCTGAGGAAGACCCCCAGACATAGCATCAGCTCTGTGTTGAGTTCAAACACCAAAGGAAGGGCTGGTGCCAAGTTGAAGGGGTACTGAAAGGGACCCTTTTCTCAACAGAGCAGGAAAGCAGAAAAAAGCAAGGGACCCTCTGAGCTCATCTATTCAATTGTCTGAAAACTTGAGTCCAGTGAAAGGCAATACCTACTGTTGCTGGGTACTCAGCCGGGTCTTTGCCACACAACTGGGGAAAGCTGTTTCTCAGGAGCTACTTATGAATTTGTTTTTGAAATGTTGCTCTGGGGCCACTGTCTCCTTTCTCACTAAAAACTCCCTGAGTGCAGGAGCCACAGAGAGTCAGAGAGAGAGTGAACTTATGAACTTAAAGATTGCAGGTTTAGATTCTGCTTAATAACTTACTGAAAGTGGGTAGAAAACAAGAAAGGCAGAAATCAAGATAGTTAATATGTTTGGAAAATACAAAATGTTGTACAGAAAAAGAAAAGCGAGGCATCTGTATGATTTAGCTGGGAATGACATTTGCACAATCGTGATCATGTAAACACTGAATAGAGGGCAGCAGAGAATGAGATGGTTGGATGGCATCACCGACTTAATGGACCTGAGTTTGAGCAAGCTCTGGGAGATGGTGAAGGACAGGGAAACCTGGTGTGCTGCAGTCCATGGGGTTGCAGAGTCAGACATGACTTGGTGACTGAACAAAAACAGCTTTGGGCTAAACAGAGTGTAACATAGCCAGCTCTGTTGGGAAGATTGGGGATGTTTATGTGTGTATATGTGTGTGTGCACATGTATGTATGTGTTGTGTTTATGCATGTGTGTGTGTGTGTGTGTGTGTCCATATTTAGGTGTATAGTGTGGAGAGAGAACAAGAGCTAAATTCTCCTTTTCCAAGGTGCAAAGATGTTGCCTAGAGGTGAAAAATGAGGTAGCAACCTAAACACGTTTGTTTGGAGGTATGGAGGTAAATAATGAAAGAAGCAGTTGCTTCTGGGAAGTGGGCAGTGGGGCTGAGGAAAGATTAGGGGTGACTGCTGTTTTGTAAAAGCCTTGTAGGACAATTTGATTCTTAAGTCTGTGTATTTTGGACTTTGATAAAAGGTAATCATACATTTTAAAAAAGAAAATATTTAAAAATGGATACACAACACCTAGTGGAATCCCACCTGTTCACGCTCCAGGATGTGAACACCCACTTAGGAGGTAGCAAGATTTGCAGCTTGGTGCCCTGACTTCTGAAGCCTGTATAGCAGTGGCCTCTGATCCATGATAAATGACCAGGGCTCCAGACCAGGCCGTGGTGCCTGCCGGGTCTCCCTGCCTCCTCTGTGAGGGCCTTGTTAGCAATAACCACTGCCCACTGCCCAGCCCAGCAGAGCCCTGAAAATTTGTCACTTGTTCTCTGAGGGTGTGCAGGGCAAATATGGGCAGTGCTATTGTCGTCTGTCATTTACGTTTCCTTGTTCATGGAACTCAAGATAACTGGTTCAGTTCTTTTTCATCGAGCAAGTAGCTGAAGACCAGCTTCCTAAAGAGAACTCCATGTGGGTTTCTTGCTCAATTCTGTGAGCACTAATTTTTAACTTTGGAGAACTGAGATGAACTCTTCATTTTAATACTATATCACCATCGTTGTCATTGTCATCATCAAGTCATCAAATGGCATTTCCATTTACCCACTTGTCCAAGCCATCCTTTTAGTCATATTCTTTGACTCTTGTCTGTTCCTCTCACTCCACATCCCATCCATCAGGAAATTCTGTGAGTTCTGCTTTGAAAATGCACCCATGACCCATCCAGTTCTCTACCCCACCAGTCACCCCTTGGTCCAGGCCATCATCATCCTTTTCCTGGATTACTGTAGTAGTCTCCTGACATTTCCCTGCTCCCACCTGGGACCTACAGTCTGCAAAAGGAAATCTTAAAACTCAGATGCCTTCTAGGGGTGCCTAGAGCAGAACCTAAAGTCCTCACAATGATTAGCAAGGTTCTGTGTGACCTGCCCACCTGTCTGGCTTCATTGCCTGTCATTCTGTTCCTAGCTCACTGTGCTTCAACCACCCTGCCCTTCTTAAGGCTCCTGACCACTTTAAGCTTGCTCCTGCCTCAGGCCCTTTGCACTTGCAGTTCTCTGCTAGAATCATCCCCTAGATAATCATGTGCTTTTTTTCAAATAGATCTCAGCTTCCATGGAAGTTCATTGGACAGGCTTTCCATGACTATCATGTGTAAAATGACAATACTTCTCCCCCACATCATGGTCTCTCCCCTTCTGCTTTATATTTCTTGAGAATGGTTTCCATTTCTACACTATATTACGAATATATTTATCTTCCTCTTTAACAGTAATCTCCATGAGAGCATTTGTCATCTCAGTCCCCTGATACAGCCACAGTGCCAACACACACTAGGCACTTGGTAGGTATTTGTTGACTATCCCAGTGAGTGAATTGTTCTGTTCCAGGAAATAGAGGTGTGGATGGAATTAGCCTCTTTATAGGGGCTAAAATGACCCACGGAAAAGGGCATACATCTATGTGGGGTTAATGCCCTTTTAAAGTATAGTCCTCCCCCATAACTTTTATCATTGCCTATGCTTCAGGGTGGCTATGTTAAGTTCCCATTAATTGGAGTTTCTTCTTCAGCAAATGGAATACTAGACATTAATTAATGGTCACTGACTATTCCTCAGCTCAATTTTCTGGCTACATATAATTAGAAATAAATGGTGAGAGAGATTAGGCAGACTAAATTAAAAGAACAAAAGAGTCTGGGCTTCCAAATTGCGTCCCTGCATTTGCTAAATCAACTTCAGTTTGTCGCACGGAGATGTTTGGCTGCTTTGTGAAGGAAGATGGTTGCCTTTTCAGAGAGAATCTTTGCTCTTCCCAGTCGTCCATGTTGACTTTGGACGTTTTCATGGCCTGGAGAGCCCATGTCTTGCCTGGGCTCACGCTGCAAGGTAAGCAGATGAGAAAGTAAGTTTCTAAGGAGGGGCTTCCCTGGTGGCTCAGATGGTAAAGAATCTGCCTGCAATACAGGAAACCTGGGTTGGAAAGATCCTCTGGAGAAAGAAATGGCAACCTACTCCAGTATTCTTGCCTGGAGAATTCCATGGACAGAGGAGCCTGGTGGGCTACAGTCCATGGGGTCACAAAGGGTCGGACACGACTGAGCGACTTAACACTTACTTAGGCTGGGGCTCACAGGTGGAGACGGCAATTCTGTCTCCAAGGCTGCCGCACCCTGGCCCCTCCCTCTCTTGCTGGTCAATATCTGTCCTCAGTATTCAAACATGGCCTGTAGGAGACTTGCCATGATTTGTGTATTCCTTTCCTGCTATTGGTAGAACAAAGAAGAACAGGCCCTGAGTGATGAGGAACTTGCTAATTTAGCCAATAATAACTTGTTTTCTATTTAGGAGAAGTTGAGTATACTGTGGGCAGCTTTTCCTAACCAAATTTTAAGTGTTCATCAGCAAATTAAAATATATGGCTAATTTCTTGTCTCTTTGTGTGTTTCTGGTTGAGTTCTTTTTTTTGGGGGGAGGGGGTATTATTGTTTTAACTTTTATTTATTTATTTTAATTTTTGTTGAAATATCCTTGATTTGTAGTGTTGTGGTACTTTTAGGTGTACAGTAAAGTGATTCAGTTATATATACAGGGAGTTTTTTCAACCCAGGGATTGAGCCCAGGTCTCCTATATACATTGCAGACAGAGTTCTTTTAACATCTGCACCACCAGGGAAGCCCATGTATATACATATGCACATATATACACACACATATATATGTGCATATTCTATTTTTACATTCTCTTCCATTATAGGTCAGTACACGATGTTGAGTATAGTTTGCTATGCTATGCTGTAGGCCCTTGCTATTGAATTTATACATAGTAGTGTATATCTGTTCATCCCAAACTCCTAACTTATCCCTCTCCCCTTCCCCTTTGGCAACCCTGCATTTGTTTTTGTGTCTGTGTGTCTATTTCTGTTCTGTAAATAAGTTCATTTGTATCCTTTTTCTAGATTCCACATCTAAGCGATGTCATATGGTATCTGTCTTTCTGTCTTACTACACTCAGTATGATAATCTCAAGGTCCATCCATGTTGCTGCAAGTGGCATTATTTCATTCTTTTTTTTATGAATGAGTAAGTAGTTCATTGTATGTATTCACCACATCTTCTTCATTCATCTGTCAATGGACACTTAGGTTCTTTCCATGTCTTGCCTATTATAAATAGTGCTGCTGTTATTAATATTGAAGTGCATGTATCTTTTTGAATTATGGTTTTCTCAGTATGTATGCCCAGGAATTGGATTGTAGGATCATATGGTAGTTCTATTTTACAAACAGAAGTCCAGGACCAGATGGCTTCACAGCTGAATTCTGTCAAACATTCAGATAAGAGTTAACACCTATCCTTCCAAAACTATTCAAAAAAATTGCAGAAGAAGGAACACTTGCAAACTCATTCTATGAGATCACTATCACCCTGATACCGTAAGCAGACAAAGATACCACACAAAAAAGAAAATTACAGGCCAATATCTCTGATGAACATTGACACGGAAATCTTCAGCAGAATACTAGCAAACTGAATCCAACAATACATTAAAAGGATCATACACCATGATCAAGTGGGGTTTATCCCTGGGATGCAAGGATTTTTCAATATCTGCAAATCAATCAGTGTGATATACCACTTTAACAGAAGAATACAAGCCATATAATCATCTCAATAATGCAGAAAAAGCTTTTGATAAAATGCAACATCCATTTATGATAAAAAAACTCTCCAGAAAGTGAGCATAAAGAGAACATACCTCAAAATATTTGTTGTTATTATTGCCATATATGACAAAACTCCAGTCAACATTATACTCAACCGTGAAAAGCTGAAAGCACTCCTTCTAAGATCAGGAACAAGGCAAGAATGTCCACTCTTGCCACTTCTATTCAGCATAGTTTTGGAAGTCCTAGCCACATCAATTAGAGAAGAAAAAAAAAAAAGGAATCCACACTGGAAAAGAAGAAGTACAATTGTCACTATTTATAGATGACCTGATGCTGTACATAGTAAATCCTAAAGATGCCAGCAGAAAACTACTAACACTGATCAATGAATTTGATTAAGTTGCAGGATACAAAATTAATACACAGAAATCTGTTGTGTTTCTACCCTAACAATTAAAGATCGTAAAGGGAAATTAAGGCAATAATCCCATGTACCATTGCACCAAAAAGAATTAAATAACTAGAACTAAACGTATCTAAGGAGGCAAAAGACCTACTACAAAAACTCTGATTATTTTATTTTTAGGTTATGAGTGGCCTAATGAACTTATCATATTCTCCAGTTACACTTCAGAGAAGTCTTTTGGTCTTGGTTTTTAATATGTTTATACTTGTGAATGACAGTGTATCATAGTAATATTAAAGCATTTTAATTTTTTGTTTTAAATTTAAAAGCTTTCATAGGTTCCTAAGTACTTCCCTGGTGGCACAGATGGCACAGCGTCTGCCTGTAATGCGGAGACCCGGGTTTGATCTCTGGGTCGGGAAGATCCCCTGGAGAAGGAGATGGCAACCCGCTCCAGTATCATTGCCTGGAAAATCCCATGGATGGAGGAGCCTGGTAGGCTATAGTCCATGGGGTCACAAAGAGTCGGACACGACTGAGCGACTTCACTTCACTCACTAAATGAATGTTCTATCCTTGGTATTTAAATACTTATGTGGGGTCTTATTTCTGCTGAAAGAATATTGTTGAGAGTTAGAAATGCCAGGAGATCTTTTAATGATGCTTTGAAGGACTTCTTTACTTGATGTCTGCAACATAACAAGCTTTCATAGATCTGAGAAATAGCTGTGCACCAGAGCAAAGACTGCCAACCCTGCCCCACCATTGAGCGATGGGATCTTAAATGTAACCTGTTTGTGAGTAGTCATCCATCTATAATTCACTGTGTTGCTACTAAAGTTCTCCTGTGACTTTAGTAGCAATGTAATGCAATTGAATCATTGCATTTAATGTATTGTAATGTAATTACATCACGGCTAAAGATTAAAAGTAGATTTTGCTGCATCCTGTGAAGAAGAGATGTGCCTACAACAAAGGCACAGGAGAAAAAAATCATTAAGGACTCGATAAAAATTAATGGGAACTAGACATAACCAGATACTATTGAGATAAGTTGATTAATGTTATTAGGCAGATACCAGATTTTGGTTAAAGAAAAATATGTACTTCGCTGGTTCCCCAGTAAACAATACGCTAGAGCATCATGCAAACTTAAGAAACAAAAGCAGCCAATAAAAACCTCAGAGGTGAGCTCTTTCTAATGTAAAGTCTGCCTCTCATCTCCTGTTTTTCCCTCTGATGTTGCTGAAAGGACTTGGGGTGGGTTAGGGCGTGATCTGTTTTGATCAGTGAAATTTGATTATGTGTGTGTTACTCACCTTTCATAAGCAGCCACTCATGTGGAAATCTGTTTACAAAAAGAGCAGTCTAAAAAAAAAAAAAAGATGGGAAGGGAGGTTTTCATCTGATTTAATATAATCTAACCACATTAAAATCTTAATTAGGAAAGAAGTTTTAAGCTGTGGGTCTCATCTGGAGAAATATGCCTTAAAGCACTCCTAAGAGAGAAATGAGCTTTTCCCTTAATTCAGTATCACAACTTGGTTGGTTCACATATTCATTCCAAGGCCTTGAAATAATCCCCTGTTTTAACCCTACAGCCACAAAAATCCACATGTGATTATATTATGAACTTGAGGGACAGGAGAAATTATTGCATATTACTAAGACTATTTTCCTTTGGATTTCTAAAAATACAGAATTTTACATGTGGAGTTCATTTTTGCTAAATCGTCAAATGCCTGTGTGACTTAAATTTTTTGCAGAGTCAAAATGCCACTTTTCTTCTGCTGCATTATAGTATTAAATGGTAATGATTTAATATATAATTTTTAATGTATTTTACAGTCAACTCCCAGATTACTTAGAAGATACTGTGTATAGTGTTTTGTTTCGTTTAAGATGCTCCATGTTTTAAATGGGAGCTTACCCAATCAATAGCATGTTATTAACTTTGCATATTTGTAATAATGTGAAATTCAGATCCAGCAGTCTAGTGCTTCTGAAAATGAATATATAAAGCACTATTATTTCTTAATCATTTGTAATTTGATTCAGCCTTCCCAAATGGGCTCCCTTCATTACATTTCTTTTTTTCCTCTCTGGGTTCTCTCTCAGAGCCAAAAGTAAAACTCATTGGAGTCACTCCATAAATGAATCCATCTCTTTAATGAGCCAAGTGATGGTTATTGATGACAATGGCATGGTCAGAAATCCCCGTCATGGGATTGAGCAGAGAGCAGGAGGAACCTGGTGGGGAAATGTGTTTGAGGAAGTAGTGGGGACAAAGGTTGGCAGGTATCCAGTGCGTGGCAACCAAGGAGACTAATGCCCTGTGATCTTACCCAATAGCACAGATTCTTACCCTGGGACTATTCTCCAGGACAGTCTGTGGTTATGGAGGCTACGGATGGTCAGAGTCTCTCACAAATGAGGAGTAGCATCAAAGATGCTGTTCCAAGACAGTAGAGTGTCATCTACCAAAAGAGACACAGAGAGATGTGTCTGGTCACTCTGCTCACATTTCCCCTTCAGCCATTCCAATTTCAGTTCTGTAGTCATGTACCACCGACGCTGGGCTTCCCCGGTGGCTCAGAGGTAAAGAATCAGTCTGTAATGCAGGAGTTGCAGGAGATGCACATTCGATCCCTGGGTCAGGAAGATTCCCTGGAGAAGGACATGGCAACCCACTCCAGTATTTTTGCTTGGAGAATCCCATGGAAAAAGGAGCGTGTCAAGCCACAGTCCATAGGGTCACAGAGAGTCAAATGTGACTGAAGTGACTGAGCATGCATCTACCACCAGCTCACCCCAGTGGGCCCTGTTCCTTTCTTGTATTGCTGGACCTCACAGCAGTGTTTAAATATAGGTGACCACCTCTTCCTCCCTGAAATGCTGCCTACTGGGGCCCCAGACTTTGCATTCCTCTTTCCTCCCACACTCCTCCATGCAGTAAACTTTCCCCTTTCCAACTCCTCTGACCATTTCACATGGCATTTCCTTAGGTTCTCTCCATGGTGCTCTTCTCAGCCCTCCCTGTACCACCTCATCCCATCCATTCCTGTGATAATACATCAATATACATTACATGAAAGTTTCCAAAAGCTGCACTTCTAACTCCAGCCTTCTATCTCTAATTCTCTGCTTGATATTTCCACCTGGGTCCCAGTTGAATATCTCAAAGGTGAACATGTTCACCTATTTTCCATCCTTAGCCTCAAGCATTTTCCTTTTCATATTTGCACCATATTCTTGCTCCAGTCAAAAAACATTCCAAACCAGCAACAATGCCATCAGCTTTGCCTCTAAAATGTGTTCCAGGTGTGCCCACTTCTCATCACCTCCACTGCCACAACCAAGTGCAAATCACTGTATTCTGCCACTTTCACCTGCATCACCTGTTATCTGGTCTCCTGCTTCTGATTTCCACTCCCCCTCAACAGTTCATTGTTGTTCAGTCACTACATCATGTCTGACTCTTTGCAATCCCATGGACTGTAGCCTGCCAGGCTCCTCTGTCTATAGGATTTCCCAGGCAAGAATACTGGGTTGGGTTGCTATTTCCTTCTCCACGGGGTCTTCCAAGGTGAGGGATTGAACTATGTCTCCTGCATTGACAGGTGGATTCTTTACCAATGAGCCACCAGAGAAACTCCCGACAACCGTTATCCATAGGTAATTGTCCACTCAACAGGTTTTTTTTTTTTTTTTTTGGCTGTGCTCAGTGGCATGTGGGATCTTAGTTCCCTGACCAGGGATCGGACCCCCCCATGCCTCCTGAAGTGGAAGTGTGGAATCTTAATCACTGGACCGCCAGAGTAGTCCCACAATAGAAACCCAGGCAAATCACACAAATGTGAGTGTGTTTCCTCAATAATACCAGAGAGGGACACATGTCTGATCTACCTCCCAGGATGAGGATGACATGAGAGGAGAGATGTTGAGGGGTTGGAAGGGCTGAAGTGCTACATGACACCCAGATGATTCATTTATCTTCTACTACACTTGGACAACCAGGCTTGAGGTTGCACTGTCCAATGTGCTAGCCACTGGTCATGTGTGGGTATCTTAAATTTTTTTAAAGAAGAATGAGATCATCTCACATTACTGCTTAATACTCTCCAGTGGCTGCCTACTGTACTGTGCCTAAAGTCCAAACTCAGCTGAGATAAATGAGGCTCACAAGGGTAGAGTGGAGAAGACTGAGCTTAGCATGAGGAACTGACCATTTCTGTCTAAATAAGGACAAAGGAAGGAACATCCCAAATAAAGTGGTATGGAACAGAAATAGAGCTTTTTGAGCTTTATTTCTTGTAAAAACCTTCCCAGATGGTAAAGAATCTGTCTGCAATGCAGAAGACCCGGCTTTGATTCCTGGATTAGGAAGATCCCCCGGAGAAGAGAATGGCTGCCCATTCCAGTATTCTTGCCTAGAGAATTCCATGGACAGAGGAGCCTACTGGGCTACAGTCCATGGGGTGGCAAAGAGTCGGATACGACTGAGTGACTAACACTTTCTTAGGTATTCCTCCCAGCCTTACATCAGTCAATCGTTAGATAAACAGGCCTTCTGTGTTGTTCTGTAGATTGAGGTTTCTAATCAGGAGTCCATGGGTGTGTACCTCCTGAAACTCTTGACATTGTTTGCAAAATTGTGTGTGTGCTTATGTGATTGTGTTTGTGTTCTCCTGTGCATTTTCTTCTTCCTGGAGGGAGAATCCACTGCTTTTCATCAGCTTCTAGAAGAGGTCTATAGCTGTCACTAAAAGTAGCTTATTTAAATATAGTGACTTAGGGGTATTGTTGTTGTTGTTTAGTTGCTAAGTTGTGTCCAGCTCTTTGCGACCCCATGGACTGCAGGCAGTCAGGCTCCTCTGTCCATGGAATTCTCCAGGCAGGAATACTGGAGTGGGTTGCTGTTTCCTTCTCCAGGGGATCTTCCTGACCCAGGGATCGAACCCATGTCTCCTGCATTGGTAGGTGGACTCTTTACCACCAGGGAAGCCAACTTAGGGATAAAGTTAAGGAAAAAAGGTAGTAGAATCTTGGTTGCCCTGAGGTTCATTTAGATGTCTGTGTTTGGGGCCTAATTGCCCTGAGGTCAAGCTTGTGTCATCCAGTAGGACTTCCTGTGATGAAGTAAATGTTATACATCCGCATCACTTAGTATGACAGCTCCTAGTAACATGTTCCCTTGAAATGTGACTAGTGCATCTGAGGAACTGAACTTTTATATTTATCTAATTTTAATTAATTTAAATTAAGAGAGCCACATATGGCTAGTGGCTAGCACATGGACAGTGCCACCTCAAGCCCGATTGTCCAAGTGTAGTAGACATGAATGAATCACCCAGGTGTCATGTAGCACTTCAGCCCTTCCAACTCCTCAATCTCTCTCTCTCTTTTCATGTCATCCTCACCCTGGGAGGTAGATGTGTTCCTCTCTGGTATTATTGAGGAAACACACTGACATTTGCATGCTTTGCCTGGGTTTCTAGGAGATGACTGAATTTTTATAGAGTAAATTCCAGAACGTATTGAAAAATTTACAGTAAGTTATTACATGTGCATAAAGGTTTCTGTTATGAATCATTACTATAATTATTAAAAATAACAACTACCCTTTATTACGTGTCTTAATTAGATAGTTACATGTTCCTGGGCATTATGTTGTGCTAATTAGTTTTCACCCACCTCTTTGAGCCCAGAGAGGTTCAGATCTTGCCCATTGTAAGTGGCAGAGCTGGGCATCTAAACTTGGGTTGTCACACTCCTGTAGACAACCTCAGGCCCCCTGCTCCCCTTCACTTGACCCTGGGTCTCGCAGACTATGGGGATGTTCTGTTCACCCTGCTGCCCTGTTGGTGGAGCACATGGTACTTTCTGTCAAGTCTAATATTGGAGCCTGTTTTCCCTACCCTTTAGCCCAGACTATTTAGAGCCTAACAAACTTGCTTTGTTGCTCTTGGCAGGACTCCCTCTCCCTGTGTTTCTTTATGAAGTTGTGCATTTCTGTGCTGCTTGATTGTGCTCAGCTCTGCCCTTAGCAGCAGGTCAGTGTCGAGGCATTCTTGTCTGGGTGTAAGGAGTGATAATTCTCTTGTGCTTAACACAACTCTGGCATCAGAATATGGAGCACCAGAGAGCTGGGTTTGTCAGCAGCATCTGTTGCACACTCAGGGACTGGCTATGGGCTGGTGTTACTGGACCATATTTGAAAGGTGGCAGGGATGCCAGAGAAACAGAGTTGCTTTGAGAGATGGGTATCTGCCCCAAAAAAGAGATATCCTCAGTGACTGTACTTATGTACCCTCCTTGACTTAAGGATAGATCATACATGCCTATTATCTAGCTTGAAGTTGTTGAAAAGAGCCCCCTTGGCATAGCAATCCTAAGAAGAGAAGTCACCTTTAGTGATGTCAGTTCCTCTATCTTTTGGAGAGTCAAGTATTTTTTAATAATCCAGCAACCTGAAAGTATAGCTGCCTTTTCTTTTCTGCTTATAACATTTGCAAAGACCTTAAGCAATTGCTGTGCCTTGTGCCGGGCCCTTACAAACTGCTGCTGGCAGGTGTTTTAGCAATATGGATTAACTGGTTCTTAAAATGTTGCTACCCCTCACTCAGTCATGAAGCCATAGAAATTTACCCTAAGGAAAGAATATGAGACATGGGCTAAACTTATGTTTAAAATGTTAATTATGGCATTATCTAGTAACAGCAAACACTGGATGATAAGGACAGTGAAACCACTAAAAGCAGTCAATGAAATTCATTATTCCCATATTTTAGCTCAGCTCCTGTGTAGTTCCACCTTTCTCACCATCCAGGGTCTCTTTACAAGGGCTGCGTGTTATTTTGTCGTTGGATTGGAGCTTATCTTTTATAGATAGCTAAGACAGAAAAGGAAAAGCACTTCTTTAATACAATTTTTCTGCAAACCAGCAAATAAGATGGAGATGTTGCTGCTGGTGGTGGAATTTATCCACCTCGAGTGGTAGAAGGTTAGCAGGTATCCTGCCTCCAGCATCCTTGATCCTCCTGGTGAGGCTTGTTGAGGTGCCAGGCACACACAAAAAAACAAATTGCACACTTTGAGGGCAGCAGGAAAATCACCAAACCCCTCTGAGTTCAGCGTTTGAGCTGCAGAAACTGGAATTAGTTAAGGATTTTGATTTTGTCCTTGGAAACCTGTCCTACCTGTGTGGCAGCTGCAATTGTTCCTGGACTTGTACTGCACTAGTAATCTTTAATATACTCTAGTTTTTACCTGAATCAGTTCAGTCCAGTCACTCAGTCATGTCCAACTCTTTGCAACCCCATGGACTGCAGCATGCCAGGCTTCCAAGTCCATCACCAACTACCAGAGCTTGCTCAAATTCATGTCCATTCAGTCAGTGATTCCATCCAACCTTCTCATCCTCTTCTCCTTTTGCCTTCAATCTTTTCCAGCATCAAGGTCTTTCCCAATGAGTCAGTTCTTCACATCAGGTAGCCAAAGTATTGAAGTTTCAGCTTCAGCACCAGTCAGTCCTTCCAATGAATATTCAGGACTGATTACCTTTAGGATGGACTGGTTGGATCTCCTTGCAGTCCAAGGGACTCTCAAGAGTCTTCTCCAACACCACAGCTCAAAAGCATCAATTCTTCAGCACTCAGCTTTCTTTATAGTCCAACGCTCACATCCATACATGACCACTGGAAAAACCATAGCCTTGACTAGATGGACCTTTGTTGGCAAAATAATGTCTCTGCTTTTTAATATGCTGTCTAGGTTGATCATAGCTTTTCTTCCAAGGAGCAGGCATCTTTTAATTTCATGGCTGCAGTCACCATTTGCAGTGATTTTGGAGCCCCCCAAAATAAAGTCTCACTGTTTACATTGTTTCCCCATCAATTTGCCACGAAGTGATGAGACCAGATGCCATGATCTTAGTTTTCTGAATGTTGAGTTTTTAGCCAACGTTTTCACTCTCATCTTTCACTTTCATCAAGAGGTTCTTTAGTAGTTCTTCACCTTCTGCCATAAGGGTGGGGTCTTGAGTCCCTTTTCTTTATGTTGGGTTAGATTTCATCTTAGCACTGGGAGGGTGATGCTAGCCAGCTCCCAGCTTTTCTAGCTGTATTAACATTGTAGAACTGGCAGTTTTCTAAAGACATCTGAATAGGAATGCTGTTTGGAGGCCTAGGGACGTTTGCTGAGGAGGATGGAACTGCTGTAGCTCCTGTTCTTGCCACCCTGCTCCGTTTTCCTCTCAAGGATATACTGACTTGGAGCCACCAGCTGGTGTGAGAAGCATTCCCTTCATCTTATTTGTCCCAATTAGATTCTGCCTTTTGTTAAAAATGGACTTCCCTGGTGGCTCAGCTGGTAAAGAATCCGCCTGTAGTGTGGGAGACCTGGTTTGATCCCTGGGTTGGGAAAATCACCTGGAGAAGGGAATGGCTACCCACACCAGTATTCTGGCCTGGAGAATTCCATGGACTGTATAGTCCATGGAGTTGCAAAGAGCTGGACTTGACTGAGCGACTTTCACTTTCATTAAAAACAAGTAACAAAGAAACAAGAAGGGAAAAAAAGAAAAACAAATCATGCTAATCTTCAAAAAGATGGGCAGTCTTCAGCTGGGTGGAATTTTAAAGTATATTACAGTATTGAGAGCAAAGTCCCAACATAATGAAAGGAACCTCCAAATATTGTGACTCCACCCAAAGTCCATATCCCATAGGATTTGTGGGGCTTCAGTACACGGTCAGTTTTGACTTCTCAAAAGTTTATTAAGCAAAGATACACACTACTGTATGTAAGGTAATGGAACCTCTGTATAGCACAGAGAACTATATTTAATATCTTATAATAACCAGTAATGTGAAGAATCTGAAATTCAGTTTTATATATATATATATATATTTATTTATATATATAAAAAACTGAATCATATTGCTCTACACCTGAAATATTGTAAATCAACTATACTTCAATAAGAAAGAAAATATTAAAAAATAAAGATAAATAAAATAAAACTTTCCTCCCAAAAGTTTATTAAGCATCTACTATATGTTCATTACTCTGCTAGGTCATGAGATACAAGGATGGATAAGATGTAGTCCTTTCCACAAGGATTTCATAGTTCCATCAAACTGTGGAAGCATGGGGGAGGAGCAGCTAACCTGGCCTGTTTGTGGGATTTGGCAGGTTTCCCAGAGAGGCAAGGTGATCCTGTAATAGGGGCCTGGGCATGGAAAGGATGTCCAAACATAGAAAGTTTCAAGTGTCATCAGAGAGCATGGTGGGGCTTGAATCCTGGATACTAAATATTATGCCTGTGCAAATGGCAGTCTGCTGCTGTTTGGTGGGAACTTGCCTGGATTTGGAGATTTTCATATGAATAAAGGTCATGCATAAACATCTACTTCTGCTTTATTGACTATGCCAAAGCCTTTGACTGTGTGGATCACAACAAACTGTGGAAAATTCTTAAAGATATGGGAATACCAGACCACGTTACCTGCCTCCTGAGAAATCTGTATGCAGGTGAAGAAGCAACAGTTAGAACCAGACATGGAATGATGGACTTGTTTGAACTTGGGAAAGGAGTACGTCAAGGCTGTATATTGTCAGCCTGATTTTCTAACTCATATGCAGAGTACATCATGAGAAATGCCAGGCTAAATGAAGCCCAAGCTGGAATCAAGATTGCTGGGAGAAATATCAATAATCTCAGATATGCAGATGACACCACCATTATGGCAGAGAGCAAAGAGGAACTGAAGAGCCTCTTGATGGAAGTGAAAGAGGAGAGGGGAAAAGCTGGCTTAAAACTCAGCATTCAGAAAACTAAGATCATGGCATCCGGTCTTATCACTTCATGGCAAATAGATGGGGAAACAATGGAAACAGTGATAGACTTTATTTTCTTGGACTCCAAAATCACTGCAGATGGTGACTACAGCCATGAAATTAAAAGACATTTGCTTTTTGGAAGAAAAGCTATGACCAACCTAGACAGCATATTAAAAGCAGGGACATTACTTTGCCAACAAAGGTCCACATAGTCAAAGCTATGGTTTTTCCAGTAGTCCTGTGTAGGTGTGAGTTGGACCGTAAAGAAGGCTGAGTGCCAAAGAATTGATGCTTTTGAACAGTGGTGTTGGAGAAGACTCTTGAGAGTCCCTTGGACTGCAAGGAGATCCAACCAGTCCATCCTAAAGGAAATCAGTCCTGAATATTCATTGGAAGGGCTGATGCTGAAGCTGAAATTCCAATGCTTTGGCTACCTGATGCGAAGAACTGACTCATTGGGAAAGACCTTGATGCTGGGAAAGATTGGAGGCAGGAGGAGAAGGGAATGACAGAGGATGAGAAGGTTGGATGGAATCACCGACTGAATGGACATGAATTTGAGCAAGCTCTGGTAGTTGGTGATGGACTTGGAAGCCTGGCATGCTGCAGTCCATGGGGTCATAAAGAGTTGGATACGACTGAGCGACTGAACTGAACTGAATGGTTGCAATGCTGCTTTTCCATGTCGCATCACAGACCCATGCTTCCTCTTCTGCTCAGTTTTCTCCCATGCTCTGGGGCTGTGGTTTTCCTCTCCTCTTGCCTTTTTGGGGGTTTTTTGCTCCTGTGTGGCTTTCTGCTCCCCACTTGCCGAATGCCTCTGCCCAGTCCTTGTGCTCATTCCCTCCACATGGCCTGTTACTGAGCTCTCTCACCCTCCATGCTCTGAATCTCCCTCTGCTCTGTCTGCTCTCATTTCTCCTGCATGAAGTTAAGGCTGCTTTCCCTGGGAACCAGAGTTCTTAGGACCTATGCAGGTGAGCACGTCCCTGAACCTCCTGAGCCTTCTGGTTTCTTAGCTCTAAAAGGGGGACGTGAGAATTAGTTGGGATCATGTATTCACCAGTTCTGCATGGAGCCTTACTACATCTGAGGGGCCAGCAAGTGACAGTTTCTTTCTCTCCCCTGTTTTTAAGAGAAGAAAGTCAGACCTTTAATAATTAAAAAATAATTTTAAAAAGCTTACAAATGGCAATACCCCATTTCCTCCCCACTTCATAGTGATGGGATAATAGCTGGTAGAGGATGCAATGACTCAGAATCAAAAATGAAAACTAAAACCAAGTCAACTCCTGAAATAACGCACACTGCCAGTGACTTTTCATATGGAATTCAAACAAGTAGTCCAATGTCAACCACTTGTGGAGGATACTATGGAGTTCCTTGGGTTTTCATAGTGGTTTTCTTTTGAAGGTAAAATAAAATAGGGCACAGATAAAGTTGTACTGGACCAACTTTTCACTGCAGAGTACCACCACAAAGCTTTTCCCACCCACCCTGCAGTCCATGGTTTTTCCCATTTTTCTCCTTTCTGAAAGGTTCCTGCCAGTGTAATCCATGTGCAGGGCAATGAGGAGATATAATGAAAGAGATATAAAGATATATAAAGCAGATATAAAGAATGAGTTTTAAAAGTGTCACTTTATGTACACATTTGGAAATCCTTTTCTCTTTCCGTATTTTTTTCCTTACAAATTGCATGATTTCCAAGCCAGATGGCTGAACTATAAACTGCGTTCACCCTTAAACCAGTAAGCAGAAATGTCCACATCCTGGGGATCCTTTTGTTGGTTGCAGGCTGCAAGGCATTTTCGGTAACCCTTGTGCTGTTACTTTAACATTCACTGTTATTATCACTGAAATCCTTTTTTAAAATACCCTGTGGGAGTATAAATGTCACTGATGTGTTCATTAAGAAGCATTGTTTGTCCTGAAAGTTGCATTTAAATATCAATAGGTTTGGGCCTGACAAAATACCAGGGGAAGGCCAGGCTACTGCCATAATATGTTGCATGGTAACAGAAGGGTGACCACTCCACGGAATATTATAACCATGCTGAGAAAATAAAAAGCTGCTTCAAAATAAAATATGCAAGAGTGTTTGCAGATTTATGTGCTTCTAGGATTCATCCCCCTTACTTTGTAGGTCTGGAAATGTGCCTGATTTAACTTGCCTGACCCCTTCAGAACTATACCCTTTGCAATTGTCCTGCTAAATCAAAGAAGTTACCCACCATGTAAAAGATGAGCCTAACCTTTTACTGCCAAGTTCCTGGTCCTATCAATAAATAATGAAATGCTTCATAGAGAAGAAGGCTCACTACCGGGGGGTCCAAGCTGAAGGCCCTGCCTGGATGAGTTAGAGGCAAACAGGTAGCTGCTGCGTGAAACAGGTGAGCTGAGGAAGGTGCCAGACAGAATTCCCTTGGAGTTCTCACTGGAATGGTTTAACTCACATTTCCCCCAAACATGCCATGATGACCATTGTTGGCATACAGAACAGCTTTAGATGAATGTAGCGATAAACTGGTTTTATGTTAATAGCTGTGTCTTTATTTTAATATTGTCTTAAAGCATAGCTAGCATATCAAACTCATGATATAAACTTCCCTTTTAAAATAAAATTATTTAAATGAACAATGTGGCTCTATTTAAAGAAATATTTTAAGTAAATGCTACTACAGGTGGCACATGGCTATAGTAGAAATCATGAGAGTGTTATGCAAATGATGGTACTCTGTAAAATGTTGGTTTTAGCTTGTTTAGGTAAATATGGGTGTCATGTTGATGGAAATCCTGGCAAGCACATATTGTTCTTTTGGGGCAATATATTGCATAATTGGATGTACTGCTATTTTATATGCAACTAATTTCAGGAGCTAAAACAACCATATCTATTAAATGCTATTTTATTTGATTAATAAAAATGCTAGATTGTTTTAGGATTGAATAAATATAAAATGCTAATTGGATATAAAATGCTTATTTATGTGATCATAGGCATTGCCATAAAATTATAAGACAGTTATTACTGTTTAATATTGCCTTAATTAGAAGTTCTCTTCCAAAAGTTAGAAGACAATAAGCTTCTCCCCATAGCAGTTCCTGAGGAATCAATGATGTTGCAATGAGATTAGAAATCAAAATAAAACGGCGAATTTCTTTTTCCCAAGAGGGCATCAGTTCAGTTCAGTCGCTTAGTCATGTCTGACTCTTTGTGACCCCATGAATCGCAGCACGCCAGGCCTCCCTGTCCATCACCAACTCCCGGAGTTTACTCAATCTTATGTCCATCGAGTAGGTGATGCCATCCAGCCATCTCATCCTCTGTCGTCCCCTTCTCCTCCTGCCCCCAATCCCTCCTAGCATCAGGGTCTTTTCCAATGAGTCAACTCTTCGCATGAGGCGGCCAAAGTATTGGAGTTTCAGCTTCAGCATCAGACCTTTCAAGGAACACCCAGGACTGATCTCCTTTAGGATGGACTGGTTGGATCTCCTTGCAGTCCAAGGGACTCTCAAGAGTCTTCTCCAACACCACAGTTCAAAAGCATCAATTCTTCAGCGCTCAGCTTTCTTCACAGTCCAACTCTCACATTCATACATGACCACTGGAAAAACCATAGCTTTGACTAGATGGACCTTTGTTGGCAAAGTAATGTCTCTGCTTTTTAATATGCTATCTAGGTTGGTCATAACTTTCCTTCCATGGAGTAAGCAAGAGGGCATAGGAAGATGTTAAGCTGTACTTTTGGAGGCCAGTGTTTAAATAGACTGCCACAGAGTTGTTAGATTTAATTTATAGAATGTCCACTATGTGCCATGCTGTTAGGTCTCTGGGGAAGTGATGATGTTAATGTGAGGCAGAATTGTTTCAGGAGCAAATAATGAAAAAAAAAAACACAAAACAAAACTAATTCAAACTGGCTCAAACAAACAGACAAAAGATTTGTAATTTCACACAATGAAAAGCCTAAGGGTAGACGTCAGGCATGGCAGTATCCAGGTGCTCAGGAAATGTTATTGGGATATGGCTTCCTCCATCTCTCTTCTCTACTTTTTTCTTAACTCCTCAAGATTCTGTCCACTGTGGTGGCCCCTAACAATATGAGCTCCACCTGAGAGGAGAATCTCAGTGCACACTAGTATCTATCAGGGCTCCAGTCCACATGTAGTGCAGAAGAGTCATTGTTTCTCCTCTCCCACTTCTGTTGTTGCTTGTTGCTCTACATGAGCTCAGTGTGCTCATGTACCCTTTAAGGTCTCTGCTCTTGCATCTTCTCTTCTTACAGTATCGCTTCTCTTCCCAGGCCCATCTTCAAGTCCTCTGTCAGGGAGGAAGGCTGATGGGCTGTGCCTGAGATCTTAATTGGGGAACAGTTCCTGATGTTTGTGTGGTTGGGCATGGTTTGGCAGTAAAACTGGTGAAAGGCTGTGGTGCAGGCCTTCTTTCTATCTTTTTCTCCCATAGAGAGATCTAGTCTAGTCTCTCCTTCTTTTCCAAGAATACCTCATGGAAAATTTAAGTCAAATCCTTCTTCTGGGCCTGGGGGTCTCCCTTCCTCTTTTTATTTCTACCTGCAGAGGTTCTGGAACATACTCGTTCCAAGATTCTGATCCAAGTGACTCTAGAGCCATGTGGCCTCTGCCTTACAGCCCAGCTCAGTCTGTAGCACACACCTCTGTGCTGGGGGGCCCTGTGCTTCCCATTAGTGCTGCTTCCTCTCCTGACCTGCAAAGAATAAAGAGGGGTGATGCTAGTACCCAGCTAATCCTGAGTCTGTGGATAATGAGCAGTTGGGCACCAAAACCTCACTTTAACCCCCAACACGCCCTCTACTGAAGGGCCTTTTGACCAAATATGTCCCCACCTCTCCCACCCCACCAAAAAAAAAAGAAACTCATTTACTGTGCCTGCACCTTCCTGAGTGTTAATTTATTCACACTGATTGATTTATTAACACAAATTCCTTAAACAGTGGACACAATTGTGGTTTTTATGGACAAGCGTATCTTGGTTTAAATCCTGACTTTGCAACAAACCAATTATGTGGTTTTGGACCAGTTTGTATCTTAGTTTCCTCATCTGTTAAATGAGGCTAAAAATACTGGCCTGGTGAAGTTGGGAGAAATTGACAAAAGTGTGTGACAAGTGAATGATAAATGCAGGCTGCTACAGAAAGAGACTTGTGGCTGGTGCTGGGAATCTGTAGAAGGAGGACTTGTCCCCATAGGCTGCTTGCTGGGGCTTCCTGGGCAACCGAGGACATCTGTGGTGAGATCTTCCCTGGGATTTCAGGAAGGTCTACCCGTGGAATGCCAGCTTAGCCTGGCTTATTCCCCAGGGATGCTGGCCCATCTGACTTTTGTACCTGCCAGGGTCCAGATGAAGAGCAAAACTCACTCACAGGTGTTTGGGCAGACTCAGAACTTTTGTGCTATTCCTGAAACCATCCAAGTCTTGGGATTGGACTCTATGTCTTCCTGTAAAGAAGTGTATTTGCCTCCCAGAAGTTTCAGCTTGTTTTTACCCAGTCGCACATAAAGGGCTTCCGTGGTGGCTCCGATGGTAAAGAATCCACCTGCAATGCAGGAGATCTGGGTTTGTTCCCTGGATCAGGAAGATACCCTGGAAAGGAAGGAAACCCACTCTAGTATTCTTGCCTGGAGAATCCCATGCACAGAGGAGCCTGGGAGGCTATATATAGTACACCGGGTCGCAAAGAGTCAGACATGACCGAGCAACTAAACACTTTCACTTTCTTTTTCATCTTTGATTTGGCTTAGAAACTGCCAGTAACCTCTCCTTGTGTTTCTGTAATGTTCCATACTTTTCATCATACTTTCACATCTGCATTACCTGATCCTTACACCACCTTGGTAGATACTATACCATTTGACAGCTGAGGAAATTGAAGCATGATGTCTTACTTTAGATCTCTCAATTTCTGATCTCATGTTTACTATATTACTCTGAGCCACACATCTGGTATTCTGTCTTTATTATTCCTACACAGAGACGATGTTTTATGAAGTCTTAACACTTTTATTATTCTGCCCTAGTTGAGATCCTGGACTGTAAGCAAACCTTCCAGAATGTGCAGTGCTCTTGAGAGGACTGATTCTCCTTGTCTGCCCCTTGCTAACCACCCTTCCCCCAGCCTCTGCTTCTATTAAGCCAATGCTTAATTATGATATTGACACCAGGTGCATCCTTTCTGCATATTTTTTATTGCCTGCTTGAGACTTTGGGATTAGAGAAGTTGATTAGGCAGTCAACAGCATTTAGTGAGAATATACTCTGTCCCATACTCTACTAGTAAGTGAAGGTGTTATAAGAGTCATGAGATGTTTTCTTTGCCACTGGGGAGTTTACAAGAGAGAGATAGATGGTCCCTTCCATATGATTTCTTCCTCTTCTTTCCTTCTTTAGGATCCTGATATCCTTCCTAAATGACTGTGGTCTCAGGCTCAAGACCTTGGCTTGGAACCAAAAGAACACCATTCATTACTGGTGTCCTGACCTTTGTCTCTCTGATGTTTGTGGGGTGGCTGTTCTTAGCTGTGCCTCTGACTTTGAGGAGATTTTGGGGGGCATTTGGAGACTTGAAGGCTGCTGCTCCATCTATCCAGGCTGAGGTCCTGCTTGCAGTGAGCATTCAGGGATGGGCTAGAGGGATTACATTTCTCTCCATAATTTCTGCTTCTTCTCCTGACCTACAAGGAAGAAGAGGGGTAAGTGATGCTAGTAGCCAGTTAATCCTGAGTTTATGGATAATGAGCAAATGGGCATCAAAACCTCTGGGACCCCAAATTACCCAGTCACCCATGAACAGAGATATTTCTTTGGGAAATTGGTTGTCATTTCCAGCCTCTACACCTCACAGAATAGCATATTTCCCACGTGTCAAGTTAAACATGCTGTTGTTTATTCTGATTTTCCCTTTCTCTTGGGAACCAAGCAGGGAGGGGCTTGTGCCCAGGGCTTTGTCAACCAGGGAGCCACATGGCAGTTTTATGGAATTTGCATCTTGCTACATCAGCTGACTTTTCTCTCTTGCATGTGATCCCTTGAATTTTTCTTCTCTGAATTATCTGTGGTTCTGACATCCTGATTGGGCTTCTTTATATAGAACTTGTCCACTTTTCCACATGCTTCATCCCAGGTGACTATGGGAAGAGCCGTGTGAAGAAGGAGCTTGAAGTCTTAGCAGATCATTGATGTCTGTCATGGGTGTAACAAGGAAAAGTAGCTATACGTGCTATCTGTGTTAAGGTATAAAGGGGGATGGAAAATCTCTGCCTACAGTTTTCTAATCTGCAGCAGTGTGGGTGGTAGATTGGCAATTTTTATAGATGGCAGTGTCTGGCAGTCATCAATATTCCATTGCACCTGTAACCCAGATTTTTACAACTGGACCTTAGATATACAGAACTGGATTAATTGTAGTTCTTTTCATGACACTCTGTTATCAGTCACCCTCTTTTATTTATTAAAAATATAATAAACACTCTGAACTCACAACTCTAACCAAGAATTGTATATTACCAATAACTTACACCTGCCCACGTGCTCCTATCCTACCTCAGCTGTATGCCTCCATTACCCTGGAGAGGTGACCATGATTCTGAAGGTTGAGTTTATTACTTCCCTGTTTATTTTTTTTTTAAGTTTTTAAAATCACACATGATGCATAAACTCCAAACTGTTTGGTTTTACTTGTATTGAACTTTATAAAAAGCATCTTACTGGATATTGTCTTCTGGGACTTTTTTTTGTGGCCAACTTTTAGATGTTACTGTGTGTATCTATATTTCAGTGTGACATATGCATACTTTATCCTTTTTGCTGTTGATGGCCTTTGGGTGGGTGACTATCCAAATTTACAAGATTATTCCAGATTGCTTTTCAAAATACTTGTATCATTTTATAACCCAACTGACAGTGTGTAAAATAGCCACATTACACTGCATTTTTTTGAACACTGAATATTGACTACTTTCTTATTTTTCCATTGAACAAATGTAAAATGAAATCTCGTGACCTTGATTTCCAGTTTCTTGATTGCTGCTAAGCCTTAGCATTTCTTCATATGTTATTAGCTATAAGTGTTTTTGCTTCTGTGAAAATGCCTGGTAATGTTTGTTGCTCATTCTCCTATTGGGTTGTTTGTATTTTTTAAATTTTTTGTAGATCCTTTTTATAATGACACTAGCCCTTTGTTGGTTGTCTATTCCACTGATAGCTTCTCTGGGTCGTAATTTGTCCTTTTTGTTTCTTTGAGTTGTCTTTTTTTTTTTTTTATTTTTTTTTTCCAGTGGGTTTTGTCATACATTGATATGAATCAGCCATGGATTTACATGTATGATCCCGATCCCCCTCCCCCCCTCCACCCGATTCCTCTGGGTCTTCCCAGTGCACCAGGCCGGAGCACTTGTCTCATGCATCCCACCTGGGTGATCTGTTTCACCATAGATAGTATACATGCTGTTCTTTTGAAATATCCCACCCTCACATTCTCCCACAAAGTTCAAAAGTCTGTTCTGTATTTCTGTGTCTCTTTTTCTGTTTTGCATATAGGGTTATCGTTATCACCTTTCTAAATTCCATATATATGTGTTAGTATGCTGTAATGTTCTTTATCTTTCTGGCTTACTTCACTCTGTATAATGGGCTCCAGCTTCATCCATCTCATTAGGACTGGTTCAAATGAATTCTTTTTAATGGCTGAGTAATATTCCATGGTGTATATGTACCACAGCTTCCTTATCCATTCATCTGCTGATGGGCATCTAGGTTGCTTCCATGTCCTGGCTATTATAAACAGTGCTGCGATGAACACTGGGGTGCACGTGTCTCTTTCAGATCTGGTTTCCTCAATGTGTATGCCCAGAAGTGGGATTGCTGGGTCATATGGCAGTTGTCTTTTGATGAACAAAAGTTTTTAATTTGGTGAAGTCATATGTATCAATTTTTCTTTCATTGCTAGAACTTTCTTAATCTTGTTTAAGAAATCATTTCTGTTCCCCAGACAGAAAGATGGATAGCTAAACACACACACACAGTGTTCATCTTGTGAATGATGAGTTAGAGATCCAGTTTTAATTTTTACAAATAGAGAACTACATTTTCCGACTCTGTTGACTGAATTGTACCCCCCTTTCCCCTGTATGTTCATGCTGTCTCTTTTATACATTAAAGTATTAAAGTTCCACGTATGTGAAGATCTCTTCCTGGGCCCTCTGTTCTGGTTTATTGGTCATTTTTCTAGTCCTTTATTAATGCCCTTCTGTTTTAGTGATCACACCTCTATATTTAATCTCTGTAGTCTTTGTATGTGGTACCTTCCTTCATTGTATCCTTTGGCAAGTGTGGTGGGGGCTGTGCCTTGTCTATTTCTCCTTAATATACATTTAGAGTCAGTTTGTCAAATACCTTAAAAAAGGTTGCTGTTGTTTTTGAATGGAGTTGCATCAAATTTATAGGCCATTTTGGAGAATACTGACATCTCCCTAATGATGAAAACGTCCTTTCCATGAATGTGGTATTTATCTCAAAGAAGGAGAAGCCTGGAGATAATAGTTTTCTCAGAATCCTGGAAGTACAGGGCACACGTTTAGACCACAGTGATCCCTTTTTCCTTCTTGCCAGTTAGAGGTTTTTATGGTCTTATATTGAAAAAAAAAAAACATTTATGGTCATCTGGTTTAAAGTTTTCATTCCTCTTCCCAGGGAGATAGATTGTGAAAAATTAAGATGAAACCATGTCTGTAGAGTGCCTGGTGCATTGTCTGGCCCAGGGCAGTATCTCAGTAATGGGGAGAGTATGCTGCCAGGAAATGAGGCTCCCTGAGCTTAGGAATCATGTGGACCTGGCTTTGCATCTTTGCACCTACCAGCTAAAAGACCTGGGTCAGGGACCTCATGTCTTCTAGCATCAATTTCCTTTATGGAAACTGGGGTAGTAGAGTTCATAACACAGGGCTCTGGGAAAGTTCTGTTAGGTGTGCACTTCAGTGTTTGGCACTTGGCAAAGATGGGAGATCAATAAAGAGTGCTTCCCTCCCCTGAATTATGGTCAGACTAGTGGCTCAAATGGTAAAGAATCTGCCTGCAATTCAGGAGACCTGGGTTTGACCCCTGGGTTGGGAAGATCCCCTAGAGAAGGGAACGGCTACCCAATCCAGTATTCTTGCCTGGAGAATTCCATGGACAGAGGAGCCTGGCGGGCTGCAGTCCATGGGGTTGCAAGAGTCAGACAAGACTGAGTGACTAACACTTTCACTTTCAGGACATTGACCTTCCTCCTTCAGCTTTGGGAACTGCAGGGCCCTTCCCAATAGGGTCCTGCCATCTGCTCTGCCCTGGCCCAGAGGGGTCTCACAACCTGGAAGACCTCTTTCCTCAACTGATGTTCTGATTTATATTCTAGTCACATACAGAGGCGAAACCAGATCTAAATAGGTTTCTGGAAACCTTGAGGCTAAGTTTCAAATGAAATTGCCTCTGATGGGAAGGGCAGAAGCTTCAGATTCAGCTTTCCTCTTCCCCCTGGACCTTGTGGTTTTTGTGTTCTGAAGCCTCCAGTGGCCCCATTACATTTGCCTGTCCCCATGGCCTGCCCTGCCTGGGGCAGACATGCCTCTGTGCCTGCCCTTTGGAGAGGAGCTGTCTCCAGGCATCAGCCACCTGGGGCAGTCTCCATGGTGATGGCCTGAGGAGCCCTGACGTTTTCTGATCCTGACTCCTGGGGAACCTGGGCATGGGGAATAGATCTGCACCCTGTACCGGCCCACCTCAGGCCCCAGGGCTGTTCCCCGAACTGTGCAGCTTTATAAGGAGGAAGCTGAGTCTTGACTGGGGCCTCTGTGGTTATTAGCTTGCTCAGAGAAAAGCAGCTGTTCTGGGCATCTGAAATGGACCTCAGATGTGCCAGCCAGGATGAGATGAGCTAAGATAGCGTGTCTGATACATCCTGGTGAGCTCTGATGCTCTCGCTGCCAACCCTTAACCAAATCAGAGACAGACACGTTTGTTATTTATTTCACTTTCATTAAATAGAGGAAAAAGTGCAACCAGAAAAGTAGATGTTTGCAACTTTCATTTTCAAGTTACCATGAGAATTCTATGGATGGAACTTTAAAAATTCCAGATCTCCCCTTTTCTCTGAGCTCTCTGTTGTCACACAAATGAAAGGTAACAGACAGCACATCTAATGAGAGTTGACAATGTGTTGATCACTGTGATGGCCACTTTATGTAATCATCTCCTTAAAGCTTCCCTGCAGAACTGCAGGGCAGCGATGGTTAACAACAGAACTGCATTGCAGGTAAGGGGCTGAGCCCCAGATGTTGCTGTTTGGATTCAATCAGCCCAAGTAGAGAAAGTTGCTAATATACAGTGGCACTCATCAGATAGTACCCATCCCTTGGGTAGTATTGAAGTTTTGACACCTCATTAGCTTGGGTGACCTTGAGGAAGCGATTTAGTGAGTACTTACCTTAGAAGGGGCTTCCCTGGTGCCTCAGTTGGTAAAGAAACTGCAATACAGAAGACCCAGGTTTGATCCCTGGGTCAGGAAGATCCCCAGGAGAAGGAAATGGCAACCCACTCTAGTATTCTTGCCTGGGAAATCTCGTGGACAGAGGAGCCTGATGGACTATGGTCCGTGGGGTCTCAAAAGAGTCGAACATGACTGAGTGACTAAACCACCACAGGTGAGATCATATGGTATGCCTTAGAAGGCTGTTGTGATGAATAAATATAATGAATTAATGAAATTAGTAAACATGAAATGTTAAGACAGTGCCTGGCACATAGTATACATTCATTTAATGCTAGCTATAAATTAAATAATATGTAGTAAGTCATAATCATCAGTAATTAATACAATTGTGAATAATGTTACCAGCTATTGGAATTGTTGTCTCATTTTATCTGTGTCTCAAATCGTAAAACAGGGGTTGACCAAATGGAGAGGATCAGATAAGAGACTTAACAGAACGTCAGGGTCCAGATGAGATTTTTCCTTCTGGAGTCTATAGATGGTCCTGTTTCAGCTGTCGTCACTGGATAATGGTAGTGCAAAGCATCTCTGAGAGCTGAGCTGTTTTCGTGTGATCTCTGGGTCCTAGGAAGGGAAGACACTTGCTCTGGTGGAGCAGCCTGGGCTTCCCATCTTGCTCTTCCCTGATCAACATTATCTCTTCTTTCTTCACTTTCCTATCCTGTGCTCTCTCATCATGCCTGGGAAATAGGAAAAACCACTTCATGAGTCCTCATCCCTCTCTATCTTCCATGCTGACCGAGGTCTTGTGAGCCTAAGAGTTCAGTATTAGGACCTTTATACCAGGCTTCTGCAGTTGTTGGCATGTTTCTTGATTCTAGGGCAGAGATGGCTGGGAGAAGCACACAGATGAATACTTCAAACTATCCTCCTGACTCACTTAAAAAAGTGTACGGGGATTTCGCAGGCATTCAGGTGGTTGAGATTTTGCCTTCCAATGCAGGAGGCATGGGTTTGATCCCTGATTGGGGAACTAAGATCCCACATGTCTTGTGGCCAAAAATCAAAACATAAAACAGAAGCTTTATTGTAACAAGTTCAGCGAAGACTTTAAAAATGGTCCATATCAAAAAGAAATCTTAAAAAGCATAAAGTGTTGGCTTATTAGTTCCTGTTTTGCACACACACAAACTGAAACTCAAAGGCTTTAAGTCACTTACTAAGCATACCATTCACTCATCTAGTAAGTGACCCAGTAAGTAACCTCAGAGGAAGGTGAGGTTCAACCCAGTTCTCTTGAAGGCCAAAGCATAGTTCAACTTTAATTACGTGTGTGCTAGACCTGTTTGATGTTTCCCACATATTTTTCCTGTGATTATTTTTTCTCCCTGCCCTTTAGTGTGACTGCCTACTCATCTTGTCTTCTGCTGTGTCCAGCTTGCTGTTAAATACACCTGATGAATTCTTGATACATCACATATTTCGGTTCTACAATACCTTTAACTTTTTTTATTACACATTCTAATTTCAGTTGCAATTCTTCATTTTTTCATTCATTTTGTTCATCTTTTCTTCTATTTTCAACATGTTAATCACGATTATTTTTAAAGTCCTTATCTGCTAACTCAATATTGGGATAGTACATGGGTCTATTTCTGTAAACTTTCTTCCCTTGATTGTTGGTCAATTTTTTTTGCCTCTTCATATGTCTTGTAATTTTTTATTGTATGCTGGTCATTGAATGTAGAAAACTGTAGAAGCTCTAAAATTATTTTCTACCAGAGAGGACTTCCCTTTCTTTGTTAGGTAGATAAGGTGAGAAAATGATGACTTCGATCTAATAAAACATATACATTCATATATAATGCATCAATCAGTGCTCAGTGCCTCTTTGATGTTTCCACAGTCAGGCAGTTTCCCTCATGGTAAAGATGAAGCTACAGTTTCTCTTACGCCAAATAATTAAACAAGTACCTTCATTAATATGCAGTCTTTTTGTTTATTCACATAATTAAAGACAAAGAAAGAGATAGTCAATCAGTTGGAAGGTGGCTTTCTTAATGTAAGCAGATGACTGATCTGACCTTGATTTCCATTTATGACGAGTGCCATCTGGAGAGCCCTCCAGGGGAGGGCAGACCCCGATGGGGTGGGATGTGGGAGAAGTCAGTAGAAATTCACCTCTGGCCATCTGGATCCCAACAGGGAAACCCCATCTAGCGATCAGTGTTAAGAGCCACTCATGGAGGAGCAGGAAGGGTGAACCTTTAGAATTATTTGGGAGGTCTTTCTCTGGAGACTTTCTCTAAGGTTGGGGCCCTCTCAGGGACCAAGTTTCTTGCCTTTTTGCCCTTCCGGTAATTCACTAGCATGATGAAGCTCTTCATCTGGGAATGAGCACTTCAGGAAGATGTCCAAACTGAAAAAAAAAAGAAATATTTTGGGGCAGGAGGAACTGGTTTGTAGCCTCTCCAGCTAATACAAGTAAAACACAATGTGATGGGCTTCTTGTAATAATTTGGTTATGAAGTGAAAAGAAGTGAAAGTGTTAGTCATTCAGTCATGTCTGACTCTTTGCAACCCCATGAACTGTAGCCTGCCAGACTCTTCTGTCTATGGAATTCTCCAGGCAAGAATACTGAAGTGGGTAGCTCTTCCCTTTGCCAGGGGATCTTTCCCACCCAGGAATTGAACCCGGGTTTCTTGCATTGAAGGCAGATTCTTTACTATCTGGGCCACCAGGAAGCTGACCTTTGGTCAATTCATGAAAGACCCATTGGATTTATTTGTGGGGACTACATAGTTTCTTTTTGGGTGCTGAACAAAGTATCGAAATCCAAAACTCTTCTCCATCCTGGAGCAGGCAGTGTTTTTCAGTCTCCACAGCATGGCCATCTAACATGCCCCTTCCGTTGGTGAACTGGAACCAAAGTTTGTGATTCATAAATGAGTATCATTACATCGGGTAGCCCCCACCTCCTAACGGCATTGGAGAAGGCCGTGGAAGAGAATGGTAACCAGTAGCCAGCCCTGGGTGTTACCACAACCCAGAAAGGTGGCCCCAAGAACCCAAGAGGAGAGGAGTAAACCCTGCAGACATTGGCCTGGGGATGGTGGTAGCTCTGGGTAGAATCATCCTGAGGAGGACAGTGCCCCATTATTCCATGGTTATCACTGTGACCACCGATACCCTCATGTCAGGCTGGTTCTTGGTCTTAAACTACATGCATGGGCTGGTTTTTGTCCCCCTCCTCACTCCAGATCATCCCAGCGTGTGTTGTGATTATTGGTTCCCCTGTTCACAGTGTTTCCTATCTGTTCTCTAGCTTCTCTCCCTGTCTTTTGTGTTAGTCCAGCCTCTGGCTACATATTCTCTGGGTCCCCACATAGTCCTGCCAGGCTCCTGACCTCCTTTCACCCTTTGCCCAACAGGATTCATGCACAGAGCCCCCCCATCTGCCCTTTTTTGTGTCTCTTTTTCACCCCAGTAAACCTTTGAACTGACAGCCTAATACATGCTTATCCCACACTGTGTGCTGTGGAAGTAAAACAAGATGCTGAAATTCTAAAATTCAAAATGCTGCTGTACCTGAGGAGACACAAGTTTCTTAGTTCTTAAAAAGATGGGGCTTTATTTACTTATTTATTATTTGTATAGATTTAAAAAAATGTTATTATTGGAGTATAAGTGCCTTACAATGTTGTGTTAGTTTCTAATGCACAGCACCATGTATCGGATATATGTACACATGTATCCCCTCCCTCTGATTCTCTCTCCCGACCCACCCCCATCCCACCCCTCTAGGTCATCAGGAAGCACTGAGCTGAGCTCCCCGTGCTATGCAGCAGCTTTCCACCAGCTATCCCTTTTACACAGGGTCGTGTATATGGGGGCTTCTTAGTGGCTCAGTAGCAAGGAATCTGCCTGCCAATGCAAGGGTTGTGGGTTCTATCCCTGAGTCGGGAAGATCCCCTGGAGGAGCTTGGTCTTTTTTATGGCTGAGTAGTATTACATTGTATGTAAGTACTTTATCTTCTTTATTCATTCAGCTGTTCTTGGACATTTAGGTTGCTTCCATGTCCTAGCTATTGTAAATAGTGCTACAGTGAACACTGGGGTTGTTGTTTAGTCTCTAAGTCATGTCCAACTCTTTTGCGACTCTATGAACTGTAGCCTGCCAGGCTCTTCTGTCCATGGGATTTCCCAGGCAAGAATACTGAAATGGGTTGCCATTTCCTTCTCCAGGGGATCTTCCTGATCCAGGGATTGAAACTGTGTCTCCTGCTTGGCAGGTGGATTCTTAACCACTGAGCAACCAGGGAAGTGAACATTGGGGTACACGTGTCTTTTTGAATTATGGTTTTCTCAGGGTGTATGGGGCTATATTTAATTATGTGCTAAATGGTGTGGTGCTAATAAGTGCTGGAGAAAATCTGAGGAGGGAAAATTGAATATAGTTTGAAATGGGAGAAGAAGTAGATCTTGGTCTGGCAGGTGTGTCTTCCCTGAGTGTTGAACTTTGACCAATGTCATCACCAACTGGCAAGGTGGCTGGTGAACAGCTATAGTAAAAGAAACGACATGATGAACAGAGTTGGAGGTGTGCCAACTGACACATACCAAAATAGTGATCACTCACAGCCTCTGTTGTTGACAGCTTCGTTGGAGCAATATTGTATATTTGATTTAGCCTGGAGTTAACACTATCTAAGTTCATTCAACCTACTGCTACTAACATTAGCAAAATGATGGTTCAGGAGCCAAAGTTGATATATTGATATTCAATATAACAGACACATTCTCGGAAAAGTGGCTCCCAGTGCAATCCCTGTGGAGCTTTCACGGTTTCTCAGTGGGGTTTCCATGGATCCCTGGGTCTTAATGAGAATGTGGTATTCGTGAGCAGATAAAGAAGGCTGACTGATGGCTTTAAATCAAATCAGACATTTTTCTTGTGAGATATTTTGTTTTCTTCTTTCTGAAAAATTTAAATTGCAAGAAAAAGACTCTTGGCCCCAGATTTTATAATAATCTTTGTCCCACAAATCTAAAATAATCTTATGAAAAATTCAAAGCCTGGTTTCTTAAAAACCTACCAGGCTTTCTTCAGTATATGGATCAGCTGGGAAGACTTTCCTTAGTTCCTATGCAAATGTGCATGGAAGAAGTTGTTCTCCAAGTCTCTGGAGCCTTAGCAGACATGATGCTGCTGCTGCTTAGTCGCTAAGTTGGGTCTGATTCTTTGTAACCCCATGGACTGTAGCCTGCCAGGTTCCTCTGTCCATGGGATTTCCCAGGCAAGAATCTAGAGTGGGTTGCCATTTCCCTCTCCAGGGGATCTTCCTGACCCAGAGATCTAACCCACATCTCCTGCTTGGCTGGAGAATTCTTTACCACTGAGCCATCTGGGAAGCCTGCTGGCACCATGGGATCCATTTAAATCTCTCTGGCTGGCTGTAGTACACCTCACCATGTTTGCTGCATGCTATTTCTCCTCTGAATAAGATACACAGTAGGCTGATGTTTTCTAATCAAGCATGGTCCCCTTGATTGACTCTTGAATTTATATCTCCACTATCTCTTCCCAGGTGTGTGACACTTTCTATTCTGTGAACATCTTGTACCTCAGTTTTCCCACTTGTCACACGGGAGTGATAGAAGTATTGTGAGGATGATAAACACTGATAGGAGTATTGTGAGGCTTGTGTTTAATTTTTAAGCACAGTGTCTGGTGAGGAATGATAATAAATAGTAGCCATATCATAAGGACTAGGGTGAGATGAATAAAGGACCATCTGAGGGGTAAAACGTATGGACACACACACACACTAAACCTTGTAAATAAAGCTTACTACTATTTCAGTGCTACATTTTAGAAAATCAAAATTAATGCTAAAATCCAGGATTTAAAATGTCAAATGTTTAAATAGGTATAAGACTGATATTACTGATTTTTTATTTTGACTCCAGTACAGATGGGCATGGCACTGGTATGTGATTATATATCTATATATCTATGCCCGTTCCTGCCCTTTTTTTTCCTATTTGGCCCACCATGAAGCCTCTCTTCCTCCATCATCCACTAAGGAATCTGAAAGTGAAATAGAATAGGGTGGAGGGATTGTTCATCTTGCAGGATGGTTCCCCCAAGCCATTGGGCTTGCTGAAGAAATAGCATTAAGAAAAGCATAGATGTGTCCAGGAGGATGCAGGCCTGAGCTGGGACTGAATAGTTCAAAGTGTAAGCCCTGGCCAGGGGGTGGGGTGGAAACTAGAGGTAGGTGTTCTGGCAGCTGGTGTTGTTAGCACAACGTGAGTGGTACCCAGAGGGCCGCTGGCCCTCTCAGGGAGTAGCCTTTTCCCTCTCCCATCCCATCCCATCCCATCCCATCCGATCCCATCCGATCCCATCCCTTCCCATCCCATCCCATCCCATCTTCTTTTTGAGTTTATGGTAATCCAAGTAGAGAAGTATGGAGTTCCATCATATATGAATTTAATTCCTTCATTTATTCATGTTTCCAGCAATTTTGAAAAAGCAGAGAAAGAGATCAGTTGAGTTAGTGCTGGGGATTCCACCATTAGCAGGTGGGCTACAGAGTGAGCAGATCTAGGGGCAGCAGGAGGCTCAGCCTAGCCTAGGTTCCCAAGTACCCCCCATGGTGTGAGAACCTTGCAGAGCCAAATGTGTCCTTGTGTTTGTACCTGTGTATGCGTATGGGAGGCTGTAGACTGTGGTAACTCTCAGTGAACCGGTAGCTACTTTTGGCTTCAACACAAGAACCAGTGACCTTGCCCAGTAGTGGAGGAAAGATGCTGGCTGGTTCTGTATGTCGTCTGGACAGATTAAGGAATTTCCTGTTAATCCAGCTTCTGGTTCATTTCCTCATGCTTCCCTAAATTATCCTACCAATCTCCTAGATCTTCTTTTACCCTCTGCACACGAGGAATCACACACAGAACCTTACCTGCCTGACCATCCATGAGTTTCATAGCATATGCTGTGTGCTTAGAACCTAGCACTGGGCGAGATGCAAGCTTTGTCTGTCGTAAGCATTCATCTATTCATTTACCTGCTGGTAGTTACTGAGTGAAGACTCTTGGTCAGATACTATGTCAGCCTCATGGATGCCAAGCCTTGTAGGACACTATCTGACCTTTAGGAGCTCATGTTTCAGTTAGGAATGACCACATGTAAATAGCTGCTTCTGGCACAGGGCAGGTAGTCTGGGAGGCATGATTCTGTAGGGTGATGGCCCTTCTTCTTTCCCAGGTCCTTGTGTTTGCACCATGAGTGTCCCGTGCTTCTTTAAGGGAGCAGTTATGAGCCATCCAGCTGTCCCAAGAGCTACAACCTTGTCTTGGCAGTGGCTGATTTACCATGCCCCTGGCATCCTTTTCCCTTCAGCTGGTGTTCCAAGGCTCAGCTCACTTCCCACTCCTGCAGTGTGCATCTCATGACATTTTCAGCCTCCTGTGAGCTCCTTCCATGCTTTTCTGAGTGAGGAGGTGCAGCCTGGTGGGTGAGGCACCCCAAGAAGTTTGTGGGACCTGAAAGGCCATGTAATATACAGATAGCTGTTCTTATAACTTATAGGGGCCCCCAGGGCTCAGGGGCTTCCCTGATGGCTCAGACAGTAAAGAATCCACCTGCAATGCAGGAGACCTGGGTTTGATCCCTGGGTTGGGAAGATCCCCTGGAGAAGGGCACGGCTACCCACTCCAGTATTCTTGCCTGGAGAATCCCCATGGACAGAGGAGCCAGGTGGGCTGCAGTCCACGAAGTCACAAAGAGTCAAATATGACTGAGTGACTAAGCATAGCACAGAGTTCTAGGCCGAATTTGGCAGGCTATCCATAGCGCTTGCTGTCGGCTTTATTCAAATCTGCCAGCATCAGAGCCAGTGCTTTGCCTCCATCAGGACCTCCAGAGTTTCAAAGTTAACAGAATTTTCCCAATGATATGAACAAGCAGTGGATTACAGTTTGGCTGCAAAAGAATCAGAGTGGATAGGGTTAATTGCCTAGCTATGCTATTAGTGATGGTGACAGTGTAGCTAGCTGACTGTGATTCTGCCCAGCCACTGGCTTGGTTGTCTAAGGCCATATTCTGTGTTCTGCTGAAACATCTGGGAGAAACATGGATGATGCAATCAGTCACCCCAGAAATTGATTCAGATGACATTTGTTTGCAGATTTGCCCAAATATTTAATTGTTTGGCATACATAAACTTTTTTTTTTAATAACTTTGTTGGCATTGTACAAATACAAGCCTGTTGGCTTCATTTTTGCATCAATGTAAATATTTTCCTTTACCAATGTTTAACTAATGTGCTGTGTTACAGATAGCTGAACAAATATGAAATATGTCATCGACTTCTGCTAAACAAATTCTAGCTGTGACACTGAAGAAAGGTTCATTTCTCTCCAATGTTTAGAGGAGGAATATGTTCTTATCTATTATGCTTATCCAGCCACACTGTTTTCTGTTCTGTCTTAAGGTTCTGTTTCCTAATTATCTGTCTCGATCTTAAAACTGACCTTGTTGAGTCATTGCTTGCTTTGGAAATATTTCTTTTTATTCCTTTTTATAGTGTAGGTAATTCATGTGCACGGTACAAAAAAAGTTAGATAGTTCAGATAAACAGATCTAAAAAACAATTTAAAATCATCAATAATCCCATCACCCAGAAATAATGCCTGCAAACATCTTGTTTGGTGTTTATCTGTTCAGAGGTATTTATTTGCCATTCGCTCAGTAAATATTTATTGAATTCCTATTTTGTACTCAGTACACATGAAATCATCCTCTGTATATTTTTTGAGGCCCACTTATTTCTCCTAAGCATGTACATCTTCTCAAGTCAATAAATGTGTGTTTACATCATCTTTTAAAATATTTTTCAAGTCTATGTGCATATCAATATATTCTGTTATTTTAAAATTTCAGTATTGTAAGTTTCTATCATTGTAAACATTGCTGCCACAAAGATTCATGTCAGTATTTCTTGGCATGCTTATCTGATTACTTTGGAAAGATTTTCATATTTGTATTTACATCCAGTTATAAAAGAAGGTGTAGAATCTGCCCTGCTCCCCCCACCTCCCCACACACAAATGGGCCAATATGCTTGAGTCCCTGGTAGTGAAGTTGCTATCTCAGCAATGCAGTCTCACTTGCGCTGTTGTACCTGCCCAGACTCAGCTTCCTGAGGTTTGCATTTGATCATCCTTCAGTTTCAATTTAAATGTGACATTCTCAGAAAATCTTTGCTGACTCCCCATTAGGTTAGTTCTGTGTTATTATTGCAACCACCCCCAGCCCTTCCAGAGTGTCTGTACTTCTCCTGTCTTATTAAGATCCCTGAAGACAGGGATCCTGTTGTCAGGCTGTCTTTCTAACCAATTAGTATGGCTCTTGGTTGGATTCAAGTATTTGTTGGATGAGTGAAAGTACTTGTCTGTGTTTGTCTTATGTTTTTCTTTGATTTTCACTTCCGTCTTTGGGGAGATGTCTGTGCCCTGCCCCCAGTTAGGAGGGCTTGCTCTTCTTCTTTGTGTTGCTGTAGAGACTTTTTCTAAGATAAGAAGAGATTGGTTCACATGCATGAAAATTCTAGCGGTGGGATGGGCTTCAAGTATGGCTGGATTTCTGGGCTCCATGATGGTTCCCAGATACTCATCTTCCCATTTCCAGGCCTGTAACCTGGCCTCACTCTCTGGCAGGTGTTCTGGGGAGGGTGGTGACTCTCAGTTGCTTTTTTGCTCTTTCCTAAGAAGTCCATCAAACATGGGTGGAGGATTCTGAGTGGCCTGACTAGGGTCCCAAGCCCTTCCCTGAACTGTCTGTTGGGCCCAAGGAGGTAAGATCCTGTGAGCTTGGGGTCCCACTGGGAAATGGAGGGAAAGTCAGGGTGATAAAGTTGCCCATTATCTCTGTCCACTCCACTGCACTTTTAAGATGTCATGTGGTCCTCAGCATGTCCGACTTCTCGGGACCTTGCTTTGCGGCTATTGTTGACACTATTCATGCAGAACATTAGAAAAATAGTGCTGGTTTGATTGTTGTGAAGACCTGATGAAATAGTGGATGTGAAAGCACTTCAGTGTTTATAAAACAATTTGAAAAAGGAAGGGGCTCTAAAAACATTGTAGATTTGGACATCTCTTTGGCTTTGCCCCAGAGGTGCAGCTGGGTGGCCTGTGTGTTCCAGAGGTATCCCCTGGAGGAGGGGTCTGCGCTCAGAGAACCCAGTCCCTTCCCCGTCTCCCCACAGTTAGAGCCTGAGCTCTAGCCCAGGCCTTCTCAGACCCTCTTGGACAGAGTCAGGGACCCTCTCTGGGCTGGAGCCCCGGCACTGCTAATAGGGCAGCAGGTTAGAGTGCAACATTTCCAGGGATCAGTTGTCCCCTGATTGGTGGGATGGTTGTATTAGAGTTAGGTCTGTTACAGCTACTCTGCTGGCATTTTAGTGGGTGTCTGGTGTTAGAAAGAGAGTCCCAGCAGAGCTGAGGAACCGGTGATAGAGCACGAGGAAAGGGCCATCCTCCACTCCCAGATGTGCCTACCTGCAGCGTTGACCTGCAGACCACCTGTTCCTCCAAATCCATTTCACTTTTCCTCAGACAGTGGACCTGCCCATTACTTGCTATGTGACTTCAGACCCACTGCTGAATCTCTCTGAACCTTGGAATCCATCCTCTGTAAAGCCATCCCAGTGGTGCATTTTAAAATGAGATAAAATGTGGATGCCACCTGGCTCCAGGCTTAGCATAGACTGTATGTTTGCCTATCGCTCATGAGCTCCTTGGCTTGGTCCTTCTGATGACTCTCACAGGACTATCTGGCTGCAGATGGTGTGCCAGAATGTAACCCTGGTCCTTCCTAGACCCCTGAACCCCTGGGGCCCCTTTCTCTGGCCACCGCCACCCTCACACCAGGGTTTCACAGAGCCCCACCAGGAGGGGTGAGTGACTGGGGAAGTGGGATCTAAGGGCTCAGGTGACCAGGGCAGTGGGGGTGGCCTGAGAGAGGACTAAGAGGGAAAGGACCCCAGATCTGGGACGTTGAACCATCCTGGTCAAGAGAGTGAGGCCAGAAACGCCTCTGGGGGAGCTGAGGGGCATTGCTGTCCATCAGCGGAGGATACCTGAGATGCTACTTTGGCTGGGGGTGTGCAGGAAGCTGTTGAACAAGGCAAATGGAACCACAATGGGAGATGTGACGACGCTCAGCCCAGCAGAAGATGTGCTAGGGCACCTAGCCCATCACATTGCCTCTGTGTAACGTCTGCACTAAGGATGCCACAGCCTCCTGCGTTCTCATAGTACAGAGCCTCTCTAGAGTGGGTGCTCAGAGAGCAAGTGCCTACAGAAACAATGATGAGAGATAGGAGGGAGGAAGAGAGAGAAACAAGGGAGCAAACAACTGAATGAGAAGGTCTGCTGAGGGCAAGAGGGTGGAGTTGGCGGGAGAAGCGGTAAGAACAAACTAAATGCATCAAGAAAACCATAAAGAAGGTTGAGCTCCAAAGAGTTGATGCTTTTGCACTGTGGTATTGGAGAAGATTCTTGAGAGTCCCTTGGACAGCATGGAGATCAAACCAGTCTATCCTAAAGGAAGTCAGTCCTGAATATTCATTGGAAGGACTGATGCTGAAGCTCCAATACTTTGGCCACCTGATGCAAAGAGTTGACTCATTAGAAAAGACTCTGATGCTGGGAAAGATTGAACGCAGGAGGAGAAGGGGACAACAGAGGACGAGATGGTTGAATAGCATAACTGACTCAATAGACATGAGTTTGAGCAAGCTCCGGGAGATGGTGATGGACAGAGAAGCCTGGTGTGCTGCAGTCCATGGGGTCACAAAGAGTTGGACACAACTGAGCAACTGAACAACAAAAGGATGCATCATAAAACACACTGCACACCTCTTTTTCTCTTTCAGGACAAGCTATCTGAGGTAGGCTGTCCAGAGCTTGAGGGACCACTCAGCCTTGCCACTGAAGTCCCTGGTGTTCTCTTTCTCCCTTCAACTGTTGATTGTGTACTTGCTGTCCCTGGGGCCTCAAGGCTGCTGCCTCAGCTCCAGATACTCATCAGGGTTGGGGGGACATAGAGGGAAGGGGAAGCTGAAAGGGGGAACTTTGGTCCATATTTTCAGGAAAGTAAAACCTTTTTTGGACACCCAAGCAGACATCTAACTCATTGGTTGGAACTGTGTCTCCTGACAATCTCCAGCTGCAAGAAAGGCAAGTCACTAGCTTTTGCTGCCTCTGTGATGAGACAGTTGAGTCAGAAGGGTTGGAAAAAATGTGGGGTGAGCAACAGCCAGTGCCCTTGATCCCACATGCTTACCCCAGATGACTGAGTGGCTGCAGGCTGAATTAATCCAATGAAGGAGGTTAGGAGGCAAGAGGCACTTTAGACGGAAACTGATGAGCCTGAAATTCCAAAGTGCGTCTCTACAGAAGCAAAGCTGGCCCTGAAAATGCAGCCTGGAGGTGGGGCTGGGCATAGAGTCTTGGAGGTGGCCGTCATAATTGCACAACCATTGGTGAACACAAGAAAGATTGCTGTCCTGATCCAGGTGGCAGGAGGGCGACAAGCCGGGGTTATCAGGAGTTAGCAGGAGTCAAGTGGATGGATGGTTCAGGCATGGCTATGGGAGGGGAGCCGTGTCAGGAGAGCATCACTGGGGAGTGTGGCGGGCGCTGAGTCAGGAGGCAAGCCATGTCACTTCAGGCAGCCTCCTTGGAGTTGATGAATCTAATTCTGGGTGAGGGAAAACAGTTGAAGAGGCTCTGGGCCTTGGGACTGAGGCTCGAGTCTGCAGGCTGTGCTGTCCATGGACCCAGCCCATGGGAGGTGCTGAGATTGTGGGAAAAGGCAGCCGGGCCCTGATGGCTTTGAATGAGAGACCTAGATGTTTCACTCAGCTCTGTGTTTGGGCTCACAAGGATCTGGAGGGTGTCACTGAGTGTAGGAATAGAAAGAAGTGCATGGAAATGGATGGGTGATGTGGAAATAAAGGCTTTGGGTGCCAACTATTGAAATGTCTTCTTTTCCTGAGGCTTTTGCAACCCAAATATATATAAACTGCCTATGTGAACACACCGTGGCACATGACAGACAATCTGATGCTTGGGTCTAAAGTTTTAATTTAAGAAAATTTAATTGCAAAACACTAAAAATAATCAGAAACATAAATAGCAGAACAGGCCTGTCATCATCACCAAACTCAAAATCATAAACTGGAAAAGAGTATGAGATGCTGTAGAAAATGGACCAGTTGGAAAAATAAGCTGAGTCTCCCAGACGTCCCCAACCTATGCTGGGGGTCAAGGGGTTGGGGCAGGGTCCACGTGTGCCTGAATCACTACAGCCTCCTTCCAGATGCCCGGCCAGAGCTCAACCCAGGGCCTCATCCCCCTCCTCAAGTATTCCTTGATGCTCCTGTGATGAAGATGTTTATACCAGCCAGTGCCCGCCACCCCTTGCTCCCTCCACCAATGTCCAGGACCAGCCAGTGCTCTGCCATTTTGCTGAGTGGGGAGCTGCTTCCTTCTCTCTGCTGTTATGTCCCTGGTGGCCTTTCCCTCCCCCACAGCTGAGAGAACCTTGGGTGCCCTCCTGAATCATCCAGATGTTATCAGGATGGGGCTGTGACCAGGGCAGTGTTGCGGGGGGTGGGGGCAGGGGTGGCAGTGAGACTTGTAAATTGACCCAAGAAGGAGAGGGACCTATGCAGGTGGGATGTGGGTGGTCCACTGGGGATCCAGGGCTTAGAGAGGTAGCCCTGGAGATCTGCGATGGCAGGGAGGATGTGGTTTTAAATAGGGGTTCAGGATGGTCTCAGTGAGAAGTTGACATTGAGCAAAGACATGAAGCAGGTGGGGGAGGGAGGGAGCTACGTGGGTGTGGGAGAAGAGCATCGGGCTGTATAAAGGTCACAGTAGGACATGTGCCTGGCGTGTGTCTGAGGGACAGTGAGGAGGCTACTGGGACTAGAGGAGAGTGAAGAATGGAGGAAGAGAGGAAGTGAAGTCAGAGGTCTGATGGGGATGGAGGGTGGGCTTCTGCAGGGCTGTTCAGTCATTGTGTAGGGACTTTGCATTTCCCTCTGAGTGAGATGAAAGTCATTGTAGGAGTTTGAGGAGAGGAATGACATGACCTGACTTAGATAACAGATGAGCACTTGGGCGGCTGTGTGTCAAAAATCATGAAGGGTCCACTTCCAAGCTAACAGATTGACCTGCCACAGTCTCATAGATGTTGGCAGACACAAGCCTCCCGATCAGAGATAAAGGGTTTTATTACTCAGAGGATAGCAAGTAGCATGGCTCCTGCCTCTTGTTCACACCCGCTTCCCTGAGTTATACCGGGGCCATTCGGTGGATGCTGTGCACACAGTAGGTCTGCGTCACAGCTGAGGAATCCCACGTTTAGGAACCCATAGTCTTATGAGGGGTTGTTGGGCAAAGCGCCCCCAAGTTTGTCCTGGAGTGAGACAGCATCTTTATTATCTTGTTAAGAAGACAATCTGCCCTCTGTCTAGGGAGGAGGTACTGTCTCTCTCCTCTGAAGTCTGTTTCTATAACCATTCTCGAAAAGATAGTCCAGTACAAAGAGTGTCACAAAACACATGGAATTGGCATGAAGAATTACCACCTTCCCCCGCTGTCTGGTGACAGTAAACTAAGGTGGGAAAGCCAGAGGACCCAGCAAGAGGATGTTGCTTGGAAAAAGATGATGGTGTTTGGTCAGGGTCATAGCAGTGCAGGTTGTGAGAAATAAAAGCCAGATTCTGGGTATACAGTGCAGGTAAAGTCACAGGATTTCTTGACAGGGCTGATGAGGTCTGTGAGAGAAGGAAGAGATGAGGAGGACTCCAAGGTTTGGGGGTGGAGCAGTGGAAGGATGACATTTCTATCAACCCAGCAGGGAACATGGTGGGAGGAATCTGTTTGGTTGAAAAGGTGAGACGTTCTGGTCATGATGTGTGTGATTTGCCTGTTAGTAAATGGCTTAGGGAGCAAGGCTGGAAGCTAAGCCCAGAGACCTCTGAGCTGACCTGCCTGCCTCGCTGTTCTGATCAGGAGGGAGGACTCCAGGCAGAAGATGCTCTCAGTGGCTGTTTCAACCTTCCGGTCACCTATCCTCCTGAGCCTGGGAGTAGACTTCCCCTTTCAGTTCACTGTCTGACCCCTGCCAGGAGGTGCAGAGCAGGGTACCACATCAGTCTAGGAGGAAGGGTGTCTGGGAAGGTATGCTGAGGCTGTGTGGGGTCTGGGGGATGTGGGCTGTTATCCAGGGGCAGCAGTGGTGAGGGTTCCCTGGACACGGAGGGACGTGGACAGAGGCTTGGAGGGGAATGAGACCTTGAGTCTTCCAACGACTTCAGGATCCAGAGACGTCCCCCAGCTCTCAGGCACACAGGGAGGGCTGTGGACGCACCAGAAGCCCATAGAGACTCAAGGCACAGGGTCAGGAGTGGGGAGTGGAGTCCCATCAGCCCCTGGAGTTAAATGTCAACTGATGCCTTCCCAGGAAGGAAGAGGATGACAGTGTTCCAGAGGCAACCAAGTGGGGAGGACACCTGGAATGTGATGTTCTTCATTGCTAGCGCCAGTCGCACAAGCACGGCTGGCCACAGGACTGAGTTGGGCCTTTCCTTCTACTTGCAAGTGATGCGGACAAGTGTCCCTCCAAGGGAGCCTGTTCCAGGGCTTGGGAGTACTTTTATTGTCTCATCCTATTTATAAACATGAGACCCATTCCAGAGATTGCTTTTCTCAAGTGAGCCCAACTATGAGGGGAGAGGCTTATCTTGGTGCCTTTGCAGACCAACCAGTATATGTATATTTGCTTCCCAGATGGCTCAAGCAGTAAAGAATCTGCCTGCAATGCAGGAGACTCAGGCAACGCAGGTTCAATGCCTGGATCAGAAAGAGCCCCTGGAGGAGGAAATGGTAACCCAATCCAGTATTCTTGCCTGGAGAATCCTATGAACAGAGAACCTTGGCAGGCTATAGTCCATGGGGTTGTAAAGAGTCAGACACGACTGAGCAAAAAACTTAGTGTATATATGTAAAATATATGGTGACTCAGAGGTAAAGAATTTGCCTGCCAATGCAAGAGATGTGACTTTGATCCCTGGGTTGGGAAGATACGCTGGAGAAGGAAGTGGCAACTCACTCAAGTATTCTTGCCTGGGAAATCCCATGGACAGAGGAGCCTGGTGGGCTGTAGTCCATGGGGTCACAAAGAGTTAGATACGGCTAAGCAACTGAGCACACACACATAATATACATATCACACACACACACATATACACACACAGTGTGTATATAATATATATACACAGTGTTTATATTTGTTTTTGTGTTTGTTTTCTTCCCTAAGAAAGGAAGAAATAGAGTGGTTTGTCCTTTCAGGTTGATCTATGATTATAAATTACAATCTCAGGATACTCCTTTCCCCACATTTTTAAAGAAAAAAATTTCCTGATATTCCACTGTAACTGCCAAACAATCAGCTGTGGTCACATCAGATGTGTGTTTGGAAGATGCTCTAATCTGGTGTGATGCATCCATTCATAGGTGTCTAATCTCCAGATGAAAACCCACTTGCAGCTGTGACATCATACTTCCCTCCCCGAGCCCTCAGTCTGAGGGGGTGCATTTTGCGGTAATTGTGGGAACGGTGGTATTTATAGCAGACTTTGCTGAAGAAGGTACCTCTCCTGGGAGGGGTTGACTGTGATAAGAAACTTGTAGGAAGCTGGGAGGCATTTGATTGGAGTCAGTTAAAGGAGTGCCCTTTTCTAGGGCTGCAGCCTGCTCTGTGAGCAGAGTGAAGGATGCCTTGGGGAGCTGTGGGTCCCTAAGAGTCAGTATGCTCTGGTGGCTTTCTGGGCAAGAATGTGGAGGGGAACAGGAAGAAGAAAGAGCAGAGTCTGAGGTCAGCTAAGGGTCAAGGCTGAGCTCCTCAGTTCCCACCTGCATGGCTGTAAGTGGCTATTTCCATCTGTGCCTGGAGTTCTTCCCCAGTTTGTGTGTCAGCAGTGACCCTTCCAAGTTGGGAAGGTGCCACTGGGGCGCATTCTTGTCTTAACATTCTTTGGTCAGCTGTCCATCACTCCGGGTAAGGAGACACCTGAGTAGAAAGTGTGTGTGGGTGATGGAGACACAGCGTGAGGGCAGGTTCTGCTGCCTGTACCGGCCCCTTCCCACTGGACGGCCGCCCTGAGCCCTGCCTTAAGGGAAGCCTCACCCCCACTGTGCACACACTCTGCCACATGTACCGCACACAGCCTGGCACTTGGTAGGTAATGCTCAGAGATGAGCACTCAGTGATAAGTACCACACCACGTGGGGCCCTCAGCTTTCAGGTTCTTTTCTGTTATGCATGATTTAGGTGCTTATTGCACTGATGTACAGGGTGCCACAGCTTCCCAGTTAATGAATTGTTGCATGTCTGTGAAACCTGGAGCCTCTCTGGCCCCTCTCTTCCTATTGCTTCATGAGGGGTCCAATCTGATGATCCTGGGGGGGTCTCTCCGTCTTTGACAGTTTGGTGTCCTCTGTGGAGAGCCACTCAGAGGACTCCGCCCTGGTCATGCAGGAGCAAGGTCAGTCCTGCTTGCTTCCTGAGTCCCAACCCATCGATACAGAAGAGAGGCTATGTGACAGGTAATCTCATACTTCACCTTGGTAGAGCCACAGTGCCCAGATTTTAGATCCAACGTTAATCTGGATGTTTCTCTGAGGGTGTTTTTCAATGAGGTTAACGTATAAGTTGGTGGACTTTGCGTAAAGTAGATTGCTGTCTTTAGTGTGCTGGGCCTCATCCAATCAGTTGAAGGCCCACCTAGAACAAAAGACCAACCTCCCCTGAGCAAGAAGGAATTCTGCACAAACGGCCTTCAAACCTGAACTGGCTCTTCCCTGGGACTTCAGCCTGCTATGTCACCCCCAGATTTTGGACTTGTCAGCCTCCATAATCCCGTGAACCAATTCTGTGTCTATCTATATCTGTGTGTGTGTGTGTGTGTGTGTTAGTTACTCAGTTGTGTCTGACTCTTTGTGACCCCATAGACTGTAGCCTGCCAGGCTTGTCTGTCCATGGGATTCTCCAAGCAGAAATACTGGAGTGGAGAGCCATTCCCTTTTCCAGGGGATCTTCCCAACCCAGGAATCAAGCCCAGGTCTCTTACATTGCAGGCAGATTCTTTACCGTCTGAGCCATGAGGGAAGTCCCTATCTGTGTACACACACACACACACACACCCCTTGTTTATTCTGGAGAAATCTGACTAATATAGATGGCTTGGCTGGGTCTCTGAAAAAAATAAGACATTTCTTAAATACGTATTCCCAGGCAAAGCAGTTTGAGCTTCATCTTGTTTTTACTGCAAGTCACTAAAGAGTTTAAAACAAAAGAAGATCATGACTGGGTTTATATATTAGAAGGATGCTCAGCAGGTTAGGCAGTGGGTGGGGGGACTAGGGGCTGGGGAACCAGTGTGTTTATTCAGGTAGGAAATGACGAATTTGGTAGCAGATGTGGGAATGGAGAGGGGGTCTGGAGTGGGGAGATAGTTATCCAGAGGAACTAATAGGGATTAGTTCATCCCCTTATTGCATGGGCGATGAAGAGAAAGTCAGGGTGGATCTGGTTCCTGGATATCTTGGGGATGCCACTGCCTGATGGTACAGAAGAAGGAGGATTGGGCTGGGGTAGTAGGTGGAGGAAGGTGATGGGTTTTCTGAGGGGTATGTCAAATTGTGCTCATTTATCCTGGGGGACATGCCCCGGGAGCACGGGTTTGGGAGATGTCACAGCTTGGGGGGGGGGGGGGCTGAAACCCTGCAGAGGATGTAGAGCTTGTCTATGTTGCTCCCAGAGCATCATTTGCATGGGACACCTGTCTGAGTGCCGTGCCCGCCTCGCTCAGTCTAGTTCTCCCAAGGGCCAAACACAAGGAGCTAGTTAATGCTGAGGGGGAAATTCAATACCTGTCGCCAGAACTCAGCAAAGGCATTAAACACCATCGGATGCCAGCCAAGTAAAACAAATGGAAAAAGACTCTGAGACAACCCCACCCTAGAGGGAGGCAGTGTCTTGCTTGTGCTGGAAGGAGTAGGGGAAGGGTTTTCCGTGGGTGCACACATGTGTACTGAGGTAGACCCCTCATTCGTGTACACACATGCATTTATGAATACCTGAGTCTCTGTAAACCAGCCATCAGGAGCTCATTTTAGCTTCACAGACCCCCTCTCTCTGCCCCCTCTGACAGCTGCTTTGTCCCACTGACGCATGAGGAGCGTGAGGGCCCCGTGCCTGTAGATGGGCTCTGAGCGCTGTGATGGGAGTTGGGAGGCAGCAGGTCTGGCCCGAGTCTTCCCTCTTGGTTGGCCTGTGGGCTGCGTCCTCCCAGATGTCAGGCCCAAGGCCAGCAGGCTTTCTGCTGTGACGGGGAGCCGCGTCCCTCTTCCCTCGGGCTGGCCGGCCTCTGAGGCAGGACTCTGACACCGGGGTTATAAATGTTTCTGTCTGGGTGCATTATCTAAATTGTTATGTATCACCCTGGGTAATGGCAAAAGTAAAAACCGCTGTTAGCTCAGTGAATAAATCCTCGATGTTGATCAATCATCGCGTGGCATCGACTCTTTTAATAGGCACAATTTACACGGAGACTTGGCAGCCTGCTCCGTCTTCTAATTGCAGATGGAAAACGGATGCCGATCTCTGCTGTGCCATAAAAATGTAAACTATAAATGACTTAAAAGCTTGCGTGCTCCCTTCTCCACCCAGCACTCATTTCCACCTCATATTTAGATACAAATCGGAGGAAAAAACTACTCTCCTGTGAGATAATAACTTTTATGACGTGGGGCTCCCAGCTTCTCCCATCTGATGCCTTCACTCCTTCTTGGAGCCATGGTTTCACTGGGTCTCTCTCTACAGGAAAAGCATCCTTTTGTAGCTACACAGACAGTCCCCTGCCTCTTAAGTATTTTGATGTTGTTGCATACTGTTAAGTACTCTGAGTTACTGCCCCTGTGCTCATTAATGTTCATAGGGGCTGAAGGGATTGAAATTTTTCAGAAGAACTGAACTCCAGCACAGAGCCCTGAGAAGTGGATTCTGATGGTGGCTGCGGTGATGATGGGCTGAAAGCGAGTCAGGAGAGCCGGTCCACACAGGTGACTCAGTGATGCAGTGTACCTGCAGCCTTGCCAGGAGCCAGGCTTCTTTCTTTCTACACTTAGCTCTGGGACACCTGCAAGCCCTATTCTGTTAGAAAACTCCCCATCAGAAGTATATACCCGATGTTTTATTAGAGGCTGTGTGGGCTGTGTGTACACGAGTGTGTCTCTGTTTTGGGGGTAGTTTCTGTATTCCAGGAGCACTAAGGGCATCCCTGGGACTTTTCTGGGATGGTTTGAGGGAGCCCCATGAAGTCCCCTCTCCTCATGGGTCCAAATACTTTCTCTCACCCACATGCCACTGTACCTGCTATTCTACCCATAAGGGGTGCATTTCTTAGGGATTTAAGGCAAGAAGACCCCCTTTCACGTCCAGAATGGAGTTCTCCCTTGTTAACACATTCAAGTTCAGGGACTTCCCTGGTGGCCCAGTGGTTAGGAATCCGCCCGCCAATGCAGGGGACACAGGTTCAATCCCTGGTTTGGGGACAATCCCTCATGCCTCAGAGTAGTGAAGCCCGTGCACCACAATTACTGAAGCCCAGGCGCCTAGGGCCTGTGCTGTGCAACGAGAGAAGCCACTGCAATGAGAAGTCCATGAACTGCAACGAAGAGTAGCCCCTGCTCGCTGCAACTAGAGAACGCCTGTGCACAGCTACAAAGACCTAGTGCAGCCAAAAGTAATAAATAAAACTTTAAACAAAAAGAGATCAGTTCAGATTACAGTGTGGAGCCATTGATCGTTAAAACCATTTTTAAAAGGCCATCCGACACATTTCTGGGGAGAAGCACAAAACCAGAGCCAGAGTGCAGTGTACCCAGCCAGGCCGTGGGCGGAGCTGGGACCCAGGCACTGAGCTTCTGAAGAGGTAGCCTGATGAGATGCTTAGGGAATGTGGTGCATGATCATCTGTAATGATGGGTGAGGATCCAGAGCAAAGCTCAACAGGGATCACACCCCCGACCTGAGAACTGGGCTGCCTCTGGTCTTTCCTTCTTGGCTTGGGACTGGTTCTGTTCCTGAAACGCAACTGCATTGAAGATCAGATGGAAATCTCTCCAACACAGGAAACTTGGTGTTGTTTTCTTGAGTCTGAAAGAAAAATTGCTGTTTGGCCCTGGACCAGGCCTTGCTTTCTCTGAGCCTGTGTCGCCTTTTGTAATATGGAGAGTAAACTGGATGGTCCTCTGAGGGTGGAGCTGCTTTGGGTCCCTGATACTCTGGAGCATTGGCCTCTCCATCCACCTCAAGCCCTCAACAGGTCCCGGGCCCACGTGCGACTTTGTGGGGGGCACTGCCCTGCTTCACGGGGCAAAGGAGCCTGCTAGTACAGCTTTCAGTGGCTTGAACTGCATCTGCTGCCCCGGGAGGTGCTCGAGCTGGGCACCAGGGCATGCTCCTGGGGGCAGGGGTCCCAGGGAAGTGCTGACTCCTTGTTTACCAGGTGGCTCTCCAGGGACGCTGTGTGTCTCACCCCGCCCCGCTCCTCTTAGGCACTGCTGCTGCTTGGCAGGAGTCTGGTCCCAAGTGAAGAGAGCTCAGACTGGAATTGCTGAGCCTGGGTTTGGCCTCCACCTGGCCCCAGACCTAGGGTTCTGGGCCCTGCTCGGGGCTTTGGTGCTACCCTCCTCCCTGACTCACATTGACAGGGAGGGTCCTCTGGGGGTTGATGGGGGTTGGAGGCCATCAGCAGAGGTTAAGCACTCAGCCTCTGAAGCCAAACTACCTGGGTTCAAACCCTGGCTCCATTCATTGTAGACTACAGCCAGTCTGGGACTCAGTTTCCTCATCTGCAAAATGGGGATAAGTAAGGATACCTACTATGATGAAGATAATTCAGTGAGGGAGTCCATGCAAGGCTCTCAGCACACATCCTGATACAGCATTGGTGTTCATTAAACTCCAGCTACTTTCTGGCTATTTACTAATCAGATGTGTAAAGGCTGAGCCTGGAGATGGCGTCCATGCTGTTTCACATGTGAGCGTCCCACAGCACTAGGGGCCTGCTGCCCAGGGTCCCGCCCTTCGTCCTCCCCTGTGTCAGTCCCTCACACGTGTGGGCAGCCTGGGAGTCTGCCCCGGGAGATGTGGACAGAGCTGCAAGCCGGGCCCACCTCAGCCATGTGTCCTTTTCCCCATGCAACAAGGTTTTCTTTTCCTGGAGATCACCAATGGGTTGAACAACTTTTCTGCAGCTCTCTGGCATCTTCAGCCTGGCTCCAGTGGAGGGCTGGTCATTAGCAGATGCTCTGTGGTATAGAGAGCAGGCTGGGCTAGAGGGTACCCACACCTCACATAGCTGGGTCTGTGTGATGGCTTATTGTCACTACAGGGCTGTTCATTATAAGTCTCACAGTGGTGCTGCGGGTGAAGGAGACACAAACATTGCGTGTAGAGATGCACAGATCCAAATCTCAGCTCTGTGGCCTCAAACCAGTTACTTGGGCTTTCTGGGACTCAGTTTTGTCATCTATAAAATGGGTATGATAACCCTTATCTTGCAGGATTTTTTTCTGTCTCAAGATGCTACATGTAAAGCATCTGACCCATATTTGCTGCTCAATAAATAATGGTTGCTATTTCTGTTAAATGAATATACCCGAGGCTAGGGATTTGGCCCTTTAGAATATACTCTGGTGATCACTTACAAAATTATTTGAATTAGGCTAAGAATTTTAATGCTGGAAGAAACCTACTCAACTGCTTGCGTTTGGCAGATGAGAAATTAAGGACCTAGGATCTACCCGGTCAGGAACCTTGCTGTTTCTCGAATTCTTCCCCTTTAGCTGCGAATTATTTGTTAGTAAACAGGGACTTTGAAACTGACCACAGTATTGTTCCTCAAGTCATTTAGTTTTGTTTCCATTTACTATGTGGGGTACATAAGAATTTTGATCAGCAAAATTTTATTCATGGGGATGCTGACCCAAACTAAAGCTGTGTCCCTCCAGCATGAGGTCTTAAAGTACACCCATAAAAGTGGGGGGTGTGTGTGCAGAGAGAGGATGCACTTTTTTCCAAGTGTTTACTTTGTAAGGCGGAGGTCGGGGTTTGGCTCCTCCTCTTCACCCTCTCCAGCCATGTGACTGCGGCAAGGTGCTCATTCCATCTGAGCCTCAGCTTCCCCATTGGAGATGAAAACAAACAAATAGCACATCTGTGCAGGGTTTTGTTATCCTTGATGTTACAGATGGTTATTTCTGACCTCCCACTGCCTCCCAGTGGATGTCGGTGGGTGATGACGGGAAGGGGTTAAATCATTCTTCATGAGCACAGCAAGAGGAGGAGGAGAGGGCGACGAGAGCTGTGTGAGGAAGATGTAAAAGATGTGTTCAGTGTGACGTATGATGCAGACCTCTCTGAGATCTTCAGTAACGTCCGTCTTGCTGGGTGTCCTTCCTGAGGATGGGTTTGCTTAAAGATGGAGTTGATTGTGGGATGATCATGCAAGAGGGAAAGGATGTATGGCTCAGAGCTGGGTGCTCATGGGAACAGAGATGGTACCTCTGGGGAGTTTCTGGGATCTCGGACAGTGGTCGTGGTTGTTGTTGATAATAGTGAAGGGCGGCCTTCCCTGGTGGTACAGTGGATATCAGTGCAGGGGACATGGGTTCAGTCCCTGGTTCAGGAAGAACTGAGCTCCTCAGTCACAACTATCGAAACCCACGCGCCCTAGAGTCCACAAGCCACAGCTACTGAGCCCGTGTGCCATAGAGCCTGTGCTCCACAATAAGAGAAGTCATCAAAATGAGAAGCCTGCACACCACAGTTAGCGTAGCCCCTTCTCTCTGTAACTAGAGAAAGACCTTATGCAGCAACGAAGACCCAGTGCACCCTAAATAAATATTTTTTAAAAAGAGTGAAGGGCATCCCTCTCCCTCCCTCGCCTAGGCAGCCCATCTGCTTCCTAGGGGGAGTGATGGGCAGTGTCTGTGGACTTCCTCCTCTCCAGCATCTCCCCTCACCCCCTGCATCTCCCTGGTGAGGGGCGGGATGAGATTGAGTCCCTCACCCCACTGGCAGGGTGTTGATGAGCCCTCTTGGATGAATTCAAGCCTCAGCATTTCAGTATTCTTGACATGAGGATACATCGCTATGGAAAATATTGGAGTTGGAAACTATTAAAGTGTTTTCCGAAGTCAGGCTGTGGACCACAGATTTATAGGGAAGGGTTTTGTTGGGGGGAAAGTGCCGAGAGCATAAAAGCCAACCATACCCAATGTCTTTCCCAGACAGAAATGATATTTCAGTAGGTAAAATAAATAGTATATGGAAGTGCTTGCAAATACATCACCGCGCCCTTTATGTCCTGTGTGGGGTGTGTATGTGCAAAATGTGTCCCAAGGCTCAGAAAGCAGAAAAAGAACTAAACAGACAAAAAATTTGCCTTCCCATAAAGGGCCATCTTTCCTCTGCTCCGTCTCCGTGTCACAGAGCGTTACCAGCTTTGAGGAATGGAACTGCCACTTGCTTCTTGTTGGATTGGTCACTGAGACAGGAGGAGGGTGGCTGGCATTGAAGCTCCCGCCCCCTGGGGCCCTGAGCCAGCGCCCCACTGCAAGGTGACACTCGGAGGTTGAGTGGTACCTCTGTCCCTGTGGTTCCCCTTCCTTCACTTGCTCACTGTTCCCTCCAGGAGTGTCTGAGATCCAGAGCTGGCTCATTGTTTTACAGATGGGTACCAGGGACCCACAGAGAGGTGGGGAGGCCCCCATCTCGTTCCCTACTCCACACCGCCCTGCTTGGGGCACCTCCCTGCCTCCTGGCCGAGAGCCCAGATTACTGAGTCAGACCTATGACAGTGACCTTGGGAGCCCCAGCTCACAAGCACCCACAGGGATAACCTCCCCCTGCTGGATGGAGGCCCAGGCATCACAGGTTAGATTCGGAACCATGATGAGGCTTCCTGTTCAGGTGCATGTTTCAGGAGAACCTGGAAAAACAAATGTCGGTCCTTCTCCTGCAGCTTTCAGCCTAGGGGCTTCCTCAGAGCCCACCTGAGCCTGCAGGCCGAGTGGAGGGGCCCGAGACACAGCTTTGCCGTAGATGTAGCAGTGGGTTGCCTAACGTTCACCCAGAACCCCAGAAAAGAGAGTGAAAGTGTAGTTGCTCAGTCATGTTTGATTCTTTGTGACCCCATGGACCATAGCCCGCCAGGCTCCCCTGTCCATGGGATTCTCCAGGCAAGAATACTGGAGTGGGTTGCCATTCTCTTCTCCAGGGGATCTTCCTGACCCAGGGATCGAACCCAGGTCTCCTGCATTGTAGGTGGATTCTTTACTGTCTGAGCCACCAGGGAAGTCCCCCTAAATGGCTTTAACTGGAAATGGGATCTTTGCAGGTATAACTCATTGAGGTGAGGTTCTGCTGTGTTACATTGGGGCCTAAATCCACCCACTGGCATCTTAGGAGAGGATGTAGAGATGCAGGGCAGGCAGCCCAAGCTGAGGAAATGGGGAGCCCCCAGAAGCTGGAAGAGGCAAGGAGGGGCCCTTCCCTAGGGTCTTCTGCCTTCAGAAATCCCAGCCAACACCTTGATCTGGGGCTTCTAGCCTTAAAACTGTGAGAGAATGAGTTTCTAACCCACCCAGTGTCTGGCAGTTTGTTCCCGCAACCCTAGAATCTCCACAGGTAGAGAGGGGCTGCTCCTGGATCTGCCTCTTTGCAGAAAGCAGATGGGCTGTGGGGGTTTAGCTGAGGGGTAGAGTTTAAAGAAATGAGAATGTTTCAAACTGGGTTTTCTATCTCAGATGTTGTGTTAGTCAGGGTTCTCCAAAGAAACAGAACTGATAGGATGTGTTTACACACACACCCCACACATGAAAAGATTTGTTTTGAGGAATTGGCTCATGCAAAAATGGAGACTGAAAAGTCCCACAGTCTACACTGTTTGCATGCAGAGGACCCAGGAAAGCCAGGGGTATAGTTGAGTCTGAATCTGAAGCCTGAGAACCAGGAGCTCAGATTGCAAAAGTTCCATGTCCCAGCTCTAGCAACCAGGTGGGAGGGGACACCTCCCTCCTTCCTCTGCTTTTTTTTTTTTTTTTTTAAATAAAGTCTATATTTTTTTCTTTCTTTTTTTCCTATGTTGTTCTATCCAGGCCCTCAGTGGAGTGATTCATGCCCATTTGTGTGTGTGCTAAGTCAGTTCAGTTGTGTCTGACTCTTTGCCATCCTATGGACTGTATAACCCACCAGGCTCTTCTGTCCATGGGATTCTCCAGGCAAGAATACTGGAGTGGGTTGCCATTCCATTGTCCAACAAATCCTCCCAAGGAGGATGAAACCCATTCTCTTAGGTCTGCCTGTACTTGGTAGGTGGGTTCTTTAACACTAGTGCCACGTGGGAAGCCCACTTGCACTGATGGGCAAATGACTTCTCAGTCCACTGATTTAATGCTAATTTCATCTGAAAACACCCTCCCAGACACACTCAGAAATAATGTTTGAAGGCTTTCTGGGCACCCTGAAGTCCAGTCAAGCTGACACACAGAATTAGCCATTTTAGAAGCTGCGGCTAAGTTGAGCATGGGCCCTGCGGAGTGAGTGGCGGGGCTCCCGTGTTACATTTTAAAAAGCCCCACTAGCAGTTATGGGGCAGCAGACTATTCAGGACACCAGGCTGAGGTCTTCCTTCTGAAACTGTGCAATGAGTTCAGTAGATCACTTCCATATTCATGCTGTTTCATCTTAAAATTGTTTCCATCTCCTCTTTTCTCTGCCTCCTCCCCAAACTTCCAGGATCTGGAACATTCTCATTCTGAGACTCCAGTACATTCTCTCAGGCTTTTCTAGAGGTTTCTCTCCATCTGTCTGGAGTGAGAATGGAGGTGGTCTGTAGTAAATATAGAAAGGAAATGTTAATTTTTGAAGATAAATGAATTCTCTCCTTTGTTGTTTTTCCCCTGCATTTTTACATTTTAAGTATGGCAGAAATAATGAGTTTTGTGATTCAAAGTCTGGTGTCCATATGGTATGTAAGTGTTCTTAACATTCGCAGTTGAATGTAGGTCTGTAAAGGATGCCGGGGGAAAAGAGAACACCCATGAGGATATCAGGCCCACACATGCAAGGTCTGTGCCCCACATGTTGACTTTTAATTTTATTGTTTGAAATTTGAAGTCATCCTCATAAAAGCATAATCAGGCCTTTAGAATAGTCTTCCCCAAACTATCTGACTCAATGAATTAAGAACTTGGTAGGGAATTTAGGCTTGGATAATACCTGTATGTGAGAAATGCACAGATACAGATGAAACGTGCTATATGCCGCTGTCTAAATATTGTAAATTTTGAAATTAAATTTTCCCCAGAGCTTTGGTGTTTGTGTTATTCTTGTCTCTTCTGTTGGGATCATTACCATTTGATTCTTCAAGGATTCCCCCTTATTTCTGCTCCCCATCTGCTGCTCCCTCTGTATCACCTGGTTAGTCTAATACTGAGTTCTCCAAAGACTCAGGTTGGAGACCTCAATGAATTTCAAAGTTGCCACAATGCAGCAGATAGTGTTCCCGAAGGCCGAGTTCAGAGAAGCCAAAGCTATTTCCGAGAGGTCACAGCCTCCACTGTTTCTCTTAGCACTTCACCTTGGCCCTGCGTTTTCTGTTTTTTGTTCAGTGATAAAACACACTGTCCATCACTGCGTCTGGCACCACTAAGAATTGTCAGGAGCTGTGTGCGGGCCAAAACAGCAGAGTGGGGTGCAGCGACCGAGCTGGGCTGAAGTCACCCTTTTCTGTCCGGAGGGCTGGCTGAGCACCAGCTACATACTGGCTGCATGCCATAGCCCATGTCACCTCATCCACTTGGGAGGCAGATAATATTACAGAGATGGGACTGGAGAGTTGGTCACTTCCCCAATGCTAGGCCTCTGGTTAGAGGTACCGTATATGCCCCACAATGACTGCTCACAGAGTCCCCGTGCTTCTTTTTCCCTCATACTCTCTCTCTTTTAAAATTTTTTAAATTAACTTTTTATTGGAGTAGACTTAATTTACAATGTTGTGTTCCTTTCTGTTATATAGCAAAGTGAATCACCCATATATATGTAAATATCCACTCTCTTCTAGACTGCTTTCCCATATAAATCATTACAGAGCACAGAACAGTGTTCGGTATGCTATACAGTAGGTCCTTATTAGTTATCTATTAGTTTATATATAGTGTGTATATTTCAATCTAAGTCTCCCAGTTTATCCCTCCCCCCTTTACCATAAGTTTTTTCTATATCCATGACTCAATATCTGTTTTGGTTCATTCGTACCAATTTTTTAGATTTCACATATAGATGATATAGCATAATATTTGTCTTTCTCTGTCTGACTTCCTTCACTCAGTATGACAATCTCTAGATCCATCCATGTTACTGCAAGTGGCATTAATTCATTCTTTTTTAAGGCTGAGTAATATTCCATGGTGTGTCTATTCTTTGTTCATTCCTCTGTTCATGGATATTTAGGTTGCTTCTATGTCCTGGCTATTTTTTTTTCCTGGCTATTTTAAAAAGTATCTTTTTGATTTATGGTTTTCTCCAGATATATGCCTAGGAGTGAGATTGCTGGTATGGTAACTCTATTTTTAGTTTTTTAAGGACCATCCATACTGATTTCCATAGTGGCACACCCATTTGCATTACCACCAACAGTATCGGGGCAGTTCCCTTTTCTCCATACCCTCTCCAGCATTTATTGTTTATAGATTTTTAGGTAATGGCCATTCTAACTGGTGTGAGGTGATAATCTCACTGTAGTTTTGATTTGCATTTCTCACCAATACTGACTCTTGAAAGCTGGGTGTATGCTGAGCTGCATCATTGGGGAACTAAGAAGTAGACAGAAGTGGGAAGTGTGGGCCACACTTGCAGCCTCTGCTTTCCCTGTCTTCTAATGGATCCAGGAGATCTCCTCTCAGCAGGCAGGTGGAAGACTCATGAGGCAGGAGAACATGAGGCTGAAGGGATGGTGGAGACTCACCCCCTACATTCTTCTGTTGAGGAAACAGCCCCAGGGTGGGAGGACACAGGGCTAGACGGGTGTCTGACCCTCAGTGTTCCTTCCTACCCCTCTTCAGTCTTTTTATAAGAAAAATAGTCTTGTCCCCTCACTGGAGATGATGTAACTGAAATCTACACTCCTGAATGCACTTTTGGAATTGTTCATTAAAACTGCATGCCAACAACGTTTTCTCTAAGGACCCTGAATGGCAGATAAATGGCATCTTCCTCCTACGTCCCCTTGGTGGGACACGAGATTACAGTCAGAGAAACAGGGTTAAGGGCTCTGCAGCATAAATTAGGCTCAGGATGAGCAGCCCCGGACGAATGGTGGGAGCATTTCCTTCCATTTCCTTCCTTTTTCATGTCAGCCCTTCTGCTGTGGAGATGTCAGCTTGACACTGCCTCTTCTAGCTTTTATTCATCTTGGAACAACTTGACAGCCCCGTGTCAAAAGGTTAGGACACCCTTCTGCCAAAGACTTCAACAGCTACGCCTGATGTTTTTTAAAGACCTCAAATAAATCCAGGTAAAAGACTGATATTCTTAGGAAACTGGTGCAGGGGTGGGGGGGCAGGCAGGTCATGCTTTGCTTCAGTTTCATTTTGCTACAAATCAAACTGAATTTTATATGTGGTATCTGGAGGGAAGACAGTCTTGGACTAGGAAGATGGGCAGAACCTTGTTATGTCCCTTTTGGCTATTTGCTAATGAGCAACATACAGTTCTCAATGGATTGGGGTGGGGTATACCACCATTTCCCTAGGGTGGTGGAGGTGTGGGCTATCCAAGTCCTGGCTGCCACCTGAAGGGTCCTGGGGAGGAGTCCCTACTACATCAACTCTTGCTGTCCTAAGTGAGGAGATGAATCGTTTGGATAAAAATTCTGAGTTAGGACAGATATCCTTTGCTATCCGATGTCTTGATAGTTTTCTGTCTAATTTTTAGGAACCAAATCAGTTCAGATAATTAAGTGTGCATCTATATTTGAGAGAAGCATCTAAGTAAATGGGAGAAATATCTAAGTGTGTGAGTTCGAAGATCAAGGGATATTTGTAGTTTCCTAATTCCAGGCAGCTCACGACAACAAGGATGGCATTCATAGGTTGGAACTTGGTGTAATGGAGAGGGCACAGGCTCAAGAAGCTATTTGTTAGACCTGGGTCTTCACTGTGACTACAAAGTGGAGTGGTGTCATCCAAAGCTGACCTTGGGAAGAAGTCAGGTGGCTGGCAGCTTGCATGATTTGAGATTGCCCTGGGGAAGATCCCCCTATGTCTTCGAGTAATTCTCTGCTCAGCCTGAATGATCTGTCTAAACTTAGTTAGAGAGGCAAAACTGGCTTTCAGCCCAGGCAGTCTGCCTTTACTCTCTGTGCCCGCTGCCGCTGCACAATTGACTGGGGACCGTGGATGAGTTCCTCCTCTTTCTGGGTCTTAAGAGCCCTCTGTAAAATGCAGAGGTTAGATTCCAGGAGCTGCAGACTGCTCGACTGTCCTGGCACTCTGTAGCTGAGGGGACAATGTGGCACGCTGCCCTGAGCCCAGAGCAAGTGCAAGTAGGTGGGAGGGATCCTTTGACCTCATTCTTCCCCACCCCAGACAAAAGGAGAGTGCTGCCCCTGGAAATACTGCGTGGGGCTTGTCCTGAAAATTATGTCTGTGCAAAATGAACAGGCTTGCTGGGGCGAATGGGCCCATAAATATACTCAGGGGAAAAATTAATTTGTGAAACATATATTTCCCATGTAGCCTTTTTATGAGTCTGTGTCAGATTTATTCTTGTTCTCTTGCTCTGTCTTTGCTCCCACCAAGCTTAGGTTCCAGGGCCAGTAAGTACCATTTCTGGGTAGTTCACAGGGGGTGCAGGTGGCAGAAGTGTGGGCACACCTGTCTGCTTCCTGCCAGCTGGGCATCAGGTGGCATACAGGGTCTGCAGTGGCCCAAGACCCAGGAGACCTGGCCTCCAGCCCCACGTCTACGTATGTATGACGTTGGGCCAGTGGTTTGGTCTCCTTGCCCCTCATGTTCCCCATTTACCAAATCAAAGGTAGTGAAATACTCCTTTGGGTTAGTTTTTGAGAATGAGTTGGTGTGTGTGTGAGCAAAGTAAAAAGTGCTGTTAAGATGGGAGAGACAGCCTGGCCCTTGGTCCAGTAGAATCTGGCTGCGACACTTAGCAGCCAGTAAGCCAGCATGAGTCCCTTCACCTCCCGGAGCCTTGGTTTCTTTATTCGTATGACTGGAATCATAACCCCTACTCTAGAGAGCTATTTCAATATTAAAAAAGAAATAGGCCTGGCGCATGGCAGGTAGCATATAGAAATTATAATCTGCTCTGGGACACAGATGAAGCGAACACTGAGGCTGCACAGACCTCCTTTGTAGACCAAAGGGACCTAGCATGGTGGCGGGATCAGCCTAACTGCATCAGGGACCAGGCAGCAGCCTCTAGCTGTGCTCTCCAAGCGGTGGCTCACAGTGATAGCCAGAGCAGCTTTATTCAACACCCACCTTGGGCTTCAGAAAAGAGCCTTGCTTTTCTGCTGTAACTTTCCTGGGATGCCAGGCATGATATTCCCCACCCCCATCCCCCATTTCAGTGATGCATTTGTCTGTCTTCTCCAGAGGCTATGAGCATATTCTTATAGTGCATGCAAAACATCTGATAATTTAGTGTGAGAGCAGAAAATAAACACAAATACTGCTTATCATTCTGCACGCCTCCTTTGCTTGCTCCAATACCACTGATGAAACAGGCAGCCATCAGTTTAATAAACAGTTGAGTAGACTGGAAAAAAAAAAAAAGAGAAAGAATGTTCCTCAGGGCTCTTGGGATCTTAGATGAGCCAGGAAATATCTGAAATTATGTTTTATGTCTGTGCAAAAAATTCCCTTTTTGTGTGTGTGCATGTGTATACTGGGTGAAATGCTGAGTTTTACCGGGGAGAGGGTTCATACCACTCTTCATATTCTTAAAGGGCTGAAGCTCAAAAGGTTGCAGCCTGTTAATCTACTGAGTCAGTATTTTTTTTTAGACAGGAGGAGGTTGAAATAATTAGTTGTATCATAATAAACGGAAGAAAATGTCTCTCATTGCCCTTTAACAACTTGAAAGTGCAAACTTTCAAGACTTCAGTGAATGTATTCAATTAATGTTGAGTAAGTTTGCATTTTGTAAATGTGATCAAATGTGTATTACTCTGTATTATAACATTTTGAGATGCTGACAGAAGGCAGAAAGGCATAACATGGGGGTTAATGCTGACAATCTCAAGTCAACTCTCTATTTCTTTTAGAGATGGCTTTGCAGCACATATAAATTAATAAGTAATTTTTTTGGTGACAGCCTGAGGCAACTGACTGAATGCCGAAATCCAAGTCTCTGCTCTTTGGAAAGGAGCAAATGATTTTTGTAGAGGTTGTCTCTAGCAGTGGGGGAGAGGGAAGTGCTATGGGGGAGCATCTAATGGAAATTCTCATATTTTAGTCATTAACCTAGTATCGGGATGTCACCATCCTGTCAGAGAAGGAGGAAGTAAAAATCTCAGAGACCACAGGAGTCTTAAATGCCAAATTGAGATCAAAGTTTGAAATAAGGCTGGTGCTCCCTACAGAGGTTCCCTGTGCTGTTTCCTTGGGAATGATCCCCGTCCTGCCATAAGGCATCCCATGTGGATAGTATGTCTGCAAATGCTGACTCCGGGGGCCTTTCAGGCTTAGGGAAGCCTGCCCTGCCTTCCTCTCCTTCATCAAAACATTTTCTTCAACTGCAGTTCTAGCCTCTGGAGGTCCAAGAGAGTGAGGAGTATGGAGGAATGGCAAGGGAATGTTTTTAGAGTTTGATATCCATTGATATTAATCAACACCCCCACCCCCTGCAATCTCTTCATTCAGTAATTCATTTATTCTAGGGGTAGAGACATACATGAAATTAAAGGATGCTTTCTCCTTGGAAGAAAATTTAGGACAAATCTAGGTAGCGTATTATAAAGCAGAGATGTCTCTTTGTCAACAAAAGTTCATATAGTCAAAGCTATGGTTTTTTCAGTAGTCATGTGCAGATATGAGAGTTGGACCATAAAGAAGCCTGAGCACTGAAGAACTTATGTTTTCAAACTGTGGTACTGAAGAAGACTCTTGAGAGTCCCTTGGACAGTAAGGAGATCAAGTCAGTCAGTCCTAAAGGAAATCAACCCTGAATATTCATTGGAAGAACTGGTGCTGAAACTGGAGCTCCAAAACTTTGGCCACCTGATGCGAGGAGCCTCCTCATTGGAAAAGACTCTGATGCTGGGAAAGATTGAGGGCAGGAGAAGAAGGGGGCAACAGAGAGTGAGATGGTTGGATGGCATCACCAAGTCAATGGACGTGAGTTTGAGCAAACTTTGGGAGACGGTGAAGGACAGGGAAGCCTGACGTGTTGCAGACCATGGAGCTGGGCAGAGTCAGACATGACTTAATGACTGAACAACAGTTCTTACCTGGTTTAGGAATTACTGACACATGAAAGACATCATTTTCTGCCTAATCATACATGTTGAAATTTTTTTATGAAAAAAAAAAAAAAAAAAAAAAGCAAATCCCTTGAGGAATTTTCAATTCTGGCCATCTTAGATGCTAGTCCTGTGGCCTATGTCAGCTAAGGAACTTTTACTGAATCTCTGCCTCCTTTGCAATTCTGATCTATCTCAAGACTAGAAGAGGGGAAAAAAAAAAGACAGGAGGAGGGCTTATAGATCCCAGTGGCACTTTGTCAAGGGAATCACTAAGTACGTAGGATGGCCCATTAGTTGGAATGTCTTTCTTCCATGATGCCGTAAGCTTTTTGTGAAGTATATGGGTGAGAGCCTCCTAGAAGAACTTCCTTCCCCCCGCCCTCCGCCCCTGCCAGTCATTCCCAACACAGGAGCGCTGTGAACACAGAGGGGACAGACCATGGGCGAGAGGGCAGACTTTGGATTTGGGGTTTGAGTCCCAGCTCTGAATCTTACTAGCTGTGGGAAATGGCTCCATCTTGGATAATAATAGAACCCGCCTCCCAGGGCTGTTCTGGGGGTTGAGAGGATCCACCACCCTCTGCCTGCCTCCTCAACCTCCTCCTGAGCTCCCTGCCTGGGGTCCAGTCATATCTGTCTCCTCTTCATCCCTGGGAAGTACCACCTTAAGAGAGCTCCTTTCTCCTTCGTACATCTTCTCCCCAACTCACCTCTCCAAGTGTGTGGGTGCCACATGCTTTTACATCTTTCGCTTTTACATCAGCTGGACGGCCCCTGCCCTGAGCCACAGTGTTGGACCAGGTCCCCATCCTAGGCTCACAAAGTAGCTTGGTCTTTGGCTTGGTGCATTTATCACTACTTGTAATTATACCTTTGTGTTTTCTTTGATCGAAATCTCTCTCCCAGTCAACGGTGAGCTCCACAAGGCTGGGGACAGCTTTGTTTGCCTGTTTTGCTTCCTAGGGCCTGGCCTGGGACTCAACACCAACTGTATGCTGGATAGTATCTATTGAATGAGTGGCTGAACATTTACCTTCTGAAGCCCTGGCAAGCATACATGTTTTGCTTCACTTTTCAGAATGGTTTCCATTCCATTACAGGCATAACTCTTTTTATTACATTTTGCTTTATTGCACTTTGCAGATAGATATTTCTTTTTTTCTCTCTCTCTTTTACAAATTGAAAGGTTTCTGGCAGTTCTTTGCTGAGCAAGTCTAAGGGCGCCATTTTTCCAACAGCACCTGCTCGCATCATATCTCTTTGTTGCCTTTTGGTAATTCTCAAAATATTTCAAACTTTTTCATTGTTATTATACTTGTATAGTGATCTGTGATCACTGATCTTGGATGTTGCTATTGTAACTTGCTGAATGCTCAGATGATGGGTAGAATCTTTAGCAATGAAACATTTTTAATCAAGGTATATGGAGTTTTTTAGAGATACTTAATAGACTTCAGAATAGTGTAAATATAACTTTTATATGCACTGAGACACCAAAATATTTGTATGATTCCCTTTATTGAGATATTTGCTTTATTGCAGTGGTCTGAAGCCGAACCTGCAGTATCTCTGAGGTATGCTTCCAGTCCAGCCCCAAATCCATAGAGTGATTTACACTGCCTTTAATTAGAATCTACTCTGAGACAGCTTGGCTCAAGTCTAGAAGAATCCCATGGCTTTGTCGTGTTTGCCCTGAAGTTTCAGATGGCATTATACATTGCTGCCTTTCCTTATTGATAAATCTGTTTGAAGTAAGTGGGAATTAATGATATCCTGGGATACATATAAAAAAACAGGTATGTAGGTAAAAATTCCAACCTACTGTGGAGCACAGGAAACTCTACTCAATACTGTGTAATGACCTATATGGGAAAATAATCTGAAAAAAAGTAGATATACGTATATGTATAACTGATCCACTTTGCTGTGTGGGAGAAACTAACACAACATCATAAGTCAACTATACTCCAGTAAAAATTAATATTAAAAAAAGTCCAAATCTGGGCACAACTAAGACGTTTGGAAATATTTGGATTTTTACTTTAAAATTCTACTTTCTTTTCCCTATTGTGCATGAAGTGGACATAGTATTAATGTCCAAATTGCAATATCACATCAAATGCTCTGTCCACCTCCATTATCCTTTTTCTTTTTTTTAAGTTTTTATTGAATTTGCTACAATATTGTTTTATATTTTATATTCTGGATCTTTGGCCACGAGGCATGTGTAATCCTAGCTCCCTGACCAGGGATTAAACCGGCACTGGAAGGTGAAGTCTTAACCACTGCACCGCCAGGGAAGTCCCTCACCCCCGTTATTCTAATCATGTCAGCAAGGACACTAGATCCGTTTTTACAGGAGGTTGAGGATCAGATAAATGTAAGACATTCTGTCACTCATCGAATGTTTCCAGCATTTAGTATGTTGTCATTAATTTTGACCTACATTTTAGATCATATTTATTTATAAATGAGAGTATATTTAATCTAATTCCCAAACATCATGTACAGTGTGAGAGGTAAAGAGAAATAATATTTTTGGATTAAAATGTATATGATAACTATAAAGAAGTACAAAATACAGAAATGTATAAAGAAAATAAAAGTCTTACATAATCCTTGCACCCTAAGATAATTACAGTTTGCATTTTGGAGTATATAATTTTAGCCTTTTCTCTTGTGTTATACATATATACGTATATACCAACTTGGAATTATACAGTACATACAATTTTGTAACATCTTTTTTCTGAAAATGAATATTTTAGGGACACATTTTTACCAATCTTAATTATTATTCACACTTTTAAAAAACTTTTTGAGGTTGGAAATCTTCAAACAGATACGACTAGAAACATACCACTGTTATTAACCTTCACCTACCTGTTTCTCAGGTTCAACACTTTTGATTCATCTACCATGGAGGTATTTTTAAGGAGTTCTTAACCATCATACCCTTTCTTTCATCAAGATGTGAACCTGGATCTCTAAAAGATAAAGGCTTGTCTTATTAAATGCATACCCACAGTGTCATTATCTCACTTAAAAATTAATAGTAATTCCTTATTACCATGAAACATTCATTTACTGTTCAAATTTCCCCAGTTGACTTATAAAAGATTTTTACAGTTCATTTTGTTTGAATAAGGTCCAAATAAAGTCCATACGTTGCATTTGGCTGATATGTCTCAAAAGTGTCTTTTAATTTAAAAGCTCCCCTGCGTACATGTGTGCCCCCCCCCCGCTTTTTCCTTGCAGTTTATATGTTAATTTTTTTCTGTAGAGTTTCCCACAGTCTGGAATTATGTCCCTGTGGTATCCTTATAACATGTTCCTTTCTCCTCTTTATTTCTTGTAAATTGCTAGTTAGCTCTAGAACTTTGTTAGGTTCTGGCTTGAAGTTTTGGCAAGATACCCTCGTGTGGCATAGCAAATATCCATCAGATGGTATGTAATGTCTGATTGTCCTTAATTTTGTGGTGTTGGTAGTCATTAATGATTATTGCCTAAGTAATTATTTCAGTGGGGCCTATGGCGCAGTGATATTCCAGTTTTATCATTCCTTCTGCACATATTAGCCAAAATACTTTTATTAAGGTATGTTTCCCTTTAGTAACTGTTTGGCAGGTTTAAAATAAGGAGCTGGTTCCTTAATCTTCCTTGCTTGAAGGTAGCTAATGCGTGTTTTATGTTCTATGAACACATGATTGAGGCACATTTGGTGTGCTTTTCAGTAATAATTCAGATAATAATGTTTCAGTTAGCATTACTATTAATACTCAAATTGTCCCATCTATGGTCAGTGCATCACCCTCCCTTCCCTCTCCTAGTCTCCCAGATTCCCTGGAGACATTTCTAGAACAGGGACTGTTTTTCATCTGTAAGTCAAGCACCTTCCAACCCCTTACCTCTTATATCCATGATGTTCCAATTCCAGGCCTCCCTCCAGACTCACTTCCTCCTCCTCCCATGGCAACACAGAGATTTTAGGCAGCAGCAGAACAGCCAGAAAGATGAAATCCAGGTACATATATTCTCTGCTGGGGAGAAAGTCTCACCATGACTGAGATAAGGAGCAAGATAGAGGCTCTGCCAGACAGAAAGTCGTATTAACTGAGAAAACCAAAAGCCACCTGCCTGGACTTGACCACATCAGGTGAGCAATTGCCTCCAGGTTACACCTTCAGTCAGACCCTGTTTCCTTAGGGAACAGATACTCCCCCAGGATTACTTTTCGTTTTGCAGAGAAGATACAGGCATCTGGATTTTCAGCATAGCACTTTGAGGTTGGCGCTGCATTCCCTGCCAAGAAGGTGTCTTCACAGCCAAAAGGCCTCTGCTTAATGTCCTCGCCCACCCGGCAAGCAGGAGAAGGGATGGCTGAGGCAGTCCTCAGTGCCAGCTCCTATCTGAGGAGGCTCCATGAGCGGGAGTCTCAGCAAGTTGGCACCTGGGCTGGCTTTCAGCACTGGTTTGTCTCTCCCAGAGGAACTATGTAAATGAAAATCAGACCCACTGCCATTGAAAAGATAGCTTTAGGCTGGTGCCTGGGTTCCCTGAGACACAATTCCATAGATTTTGATGACATCCTTGCTTTTTTGTCCTGGCAATATACATAGGCTGCACGTGGCTCCTCTTGTTCATCTCCTGTCCCAGACCTAGAATTAGACATTTCTCTAAAGAGCCTTTATTGGAAAATGTTTTATAGGTAGTAGGGATGCCATTGCTGCTGGGTTTTTCACTGTCTCTCATCTTTTCATTAGCTAGAGCTTGAGGAAATGTATTTAGTTAAGCTCTATGAGATTGTCATGTTATTGGTTAAAGTGATCCAATATTGGCAATTTCACATGGCTTAACCTATTTTTAGAGGAAACACATTATAAGAGCAAACTGATCTGTTCCAGTGAATTTGTCTTTACTTAACTTCATTGATTCTGACAGTCTGAGCCACTTATCCCCAGATATCTGGTGAGGCCAGTTCCTACTAACTGCTCTTCTTCTCTTAAGGGTTTCTGGACTAGTGTTGATTTTGAACTTCCTTCCTCCCTCCCTCCCTTCCTTCCTCTTTCCTTCCATCCTTGTGTAATGGCTGCAAATCTGTCCCTTGCATCCACCATAATTTATTTGATCCATTTCCTCTTCCTGAATATTTTGGTTCCATTTTTTCTCTTTATAAATATGGCTTGGTGAATATGTTTGAATATAAATCTTTCTTGTGCATTTCTTTCTTTTTTTAAAGAATAATTTGTTTATTTATGACTGTTGATTCTTGATTGCTTCTTATGGCCTTTCTCTAGTTGCAGAGAATAGGGGCTACTTTCTAGTTTGTAGTGCATGGGCTTCTCACTGTGGCGGCTTCTCTTGTTGTGGAGTGTGGGCCCTAGGGTGTGATGGCTCAGTAGTTGTCGCACACGGGCTTAGTTGCTCTTTGGCATATGGAATCTTCCCAGACCAGGTATCGAACCCATGTCCCTTGCATTGGCAGGTGAATTCTTAACCACTGGACCACCAGGGAAGTACTCTTGTGTATTTCTGATTATGTCCTTAATATGAACTCTTTTTTCCATGGGATTATCCAGACAAGAATACTGGAGTGGGTTGCCATTTCCTTCTCCAGGGTATCTTCCCCTTCTCGGGGTCAAACCCACATCTCTTCTGTTCTGTCTCCTGCATTGGCAGGCAGGTTCTTTACCATTAGCCCTGGCATGGTACAGCCTGTGGGGTCGCAAAGAGTCAGACATGATTGGAGCGACTTAGCACACACACAAGATGAGCTCTTAGAATGTGGAATCTCTGGGTTAAGAGGTAGAGGCCTTTTAAGGCTCTTGAGTACATTTTGCCAACTAACTTTCCTTTCCTGCTTCCACCACTGGAAGGTTTTAGTTCAGATCTTCATTCCTAGTAGCATGTATATTTCTAGTTTGTATGTCCATCTTTTGCACATGAATACTTGTGTTATTTACTGTTGTACTAACAATAGTAAAAAAAAAAAGCATGTGGCTCTATTTGTAAATAAATTAGTGTTTTAGTTTATAACCATGCATGGCATTCCTATAGCTAATTCAGTTTTAGGGCCTATCTTAGAAATACTATTGATTTCTTTCTCCACAACATGCCCTATATCTCTCTCCTGCCACCAGGTAATTTGTGGGGTTGAAAACAACTTGAGAACTGGGATTCTAAGGGGGAGGAAAATTCTGTTTTATGTGTGTAGATATATATTACCTGTGTTTGGACATATATAGAAAGGAAATGCATATGTATGTTATAAAGTATTTAATTTATTAAATAAGTAGGAACAGATAAATAATACCAACTAGATTAAAAGATAACACTAAAAACTTCTAAATGTCAAAAATATCAAACTATGCCTAAATTATTTGGAGTTAGATAAATTAGAACTTTCCTCTTTTATTTTAAGCTGTTTTAAGAAATCAAAGCTCCAGTATTCAATCAATATTCCTTTGTCCAATAAAATTCATTATCTGGCTCCTGTAAGCCAGGCATTGTGGGTGAGCCAGGCATTGTGGGTGAGCTCACACTTCATTCCATTGCTTTCTGAGCTGCTGAAGCTGCCAGATCTTGCACTTGCGTGGTCGGTTTCTCCTGTGCCTTGCACATGAACTATTTTCCATAGCTGTGCCTTCCTCACTTCATTCCATTTGGTATCTTTCTTACGCTTTGCTCTCCTGAGCACAGCTGAGGCAGTCCTGGCCGGAGGCAGGCTGTAGACCTCAATCTAACTTCTCCATACCATTTGTCATAGAAACACAATGGAAGTTGTAGTCTACATCCTTGGGCGCCAGTGTGCAAAGGAAAGAACAGCCTGAACCCTTTCAAGGTGCCAGACCATACACTGAATATGTTAAATAGAGCCAGCTCATCCATCAGAACTGTTGCAAGGTGCAGATTTCCACCCCTGGTGTTATTTTCATATGCTGTCTCTGTGCCTGCAAGGTGGGAAGAGGAAGGCCAGTGACTAATGTACCCACGTTTGCCCATGTTAGTATTCCTGCCCAAGCAACCCAGTCTGACCTTATGTGGATGCTGCCAGGGCTCTGGATGTTTTATTCAGCGCTGATGTCGTTTCCCATTGGCGGAAAGAAAGTTCGAGTGGCCAAGCAGTTTGAAGAGATTAAAGAAAATGGACCCTTTCTTTAGAAACATGCTTTTACTTCTCATTTAGTTTGAACCTGGTGGCGAAAGGAAAAGAATCAAGTCTTACCTTGGAGGCTGTTGATAATGCAGTGCGGGTGACAGTCCCGATGAGGGAGAGAGAGTATTTTTCACGATTACAAGGTGGAGCATGCAGGATCTGGCTGTTAGGCAGGCCTAGCCATGAATCAGTCATGTCTGGCATGATAGGGGGATGAGGGAAGAAAATGGGGCTTTGTCATCCAACTCCTCTTGCCAACAGCAGTGATAAATGAAAGAACTGAGCACCCTCCAAGTCAGGCAGCCCGTGTGGAGAAGAGGCAATGTAATAAAGATTGGAGATACCTTCCTTTGTACTTCCATGAGCTCTCCATGTGATATATCAGCCCTGCCATTCATCACGTTACATCTGTAGAGCAGTGGGGTGACATAAGAGCTCATTTTTATCATCCTGAGATAGACAAGATGTGGTCGTGACTTTAATTAACGAACTCACAGCAAGTTTATTTAGAGTCTCTTCCCAAGGCTGTAAGTACTGTCTGTGAGGGTCACTAGGCCACATGGAGTTAGCTGTGGCTGAGAAGGCCATCTGCTTTGCATGAAGGACTGTCTGGTCCATATATGATATGCTCAGTCACTTCAGTCATGTCTGATTCATTGTGACCCTATACACGGTTACCCACCAGGGTCCTTTGTCCATGGGATTCTCCAGGCAAGAACACTGGAGTGGGTTGCCATTTCCTTCTCCAGGGATCTTCCGGGCTCAGGGATCGAATCTGCATCTCCTGTGTTGCCTGCATTGCAGGAGGATTCTTTACCCACTGAGACACCTGGGAAATGAACTCTCTGGGATCGGAGATCTGAGTTCATTCTCATATATAGAGAGTTCATTTCATAGAAAAAAGAAGATTCCAGGAAGGTTCTGGTCTCTCCAGGAGGTCTGGAGCCTACAAGAACTCAGTTCCATTTCAGATAAGATCTTTGTAGAGGGCAGTCCCGGAGGAAATACAGCTTTCCTTTTATGCTTTGTGGGGAAGGGTAGGTGGTGCAGGAGGAAAGATGGGAAGCCAGGTCTTGTCTGAGGTTTCATCACGTGCGAGTACCCGGCTCTTCTGCCCCTGTCCTGTCTCTTTACAGCCAGCTCCTTTCAGTGCTTACATTTTGCCTAAAATCCTTGCAAAGGCTCAGTCTCTCTTGCTTCCACACTTTTGTACACATTGTTCCCTCTGCCTGAACAATGTTTCTTCCACCTTCTGGGTCTGACCATCTCCCACAAGGTTTTTAAAGCATCTCTGTGTCATTGTAGACCATCAATGCCAGTGCTTCTCTCTATTCACCAGGCAAGCACCAGCTCAGTGGCAGGGGTCCTGTCTGTCTGGGTATCTGTTGTGTCTTAGCATTCCCAGCCTAGATTATGCAGAGCCGGACAGAGAAACCTTTGCTAAAGAAGGGAGACAGACTGAACTGTTTGGTCATGATCCCTCCTGCTCCATCACACCCTAGTCCTGAGTCTTTGTTCTATTTTAACATAAAAGCCTTATTGAAATAGAATTCACAAGTCATAGAATTCACCCATTTAAAAAGTGCTATTAAGTGATTTTTATTATACTCACCGAGTTGTACAGTCATCACCACAATCAATTTTAGAACATTTTCATCAACAAAACCCCATGCATATTAGCAGTCAATACACAGTTAAGTTCATTTGCTTCATTATACATTTGAAATGAAAAAGAACCTCATACCCATTAGCAGCCCCTCTGCTACTTCCCCAGCCCCCACCTCCCCTGACCCCTGCAAACGCTAACCCATTTTCTTTCTTTGTGGATTTGCCTATTTTGGCCATTTCATAAAAATTGAGTTATACCATCTATGGCCTTTTGTGTCTGTGTCTTTTATTTAGCACAACATCATTCAGGTTCATCTGTGTTGTGGGATGTCTCAGGACTTCATTCCTTTTATTGCCAAGTAACGTTCCATTGTGTATATATATCACCTTTTATTTAACTGTTCACCAGTCCATGGGTCCCAGCTGCAATTCTTAATGATAGCTCTGCTGTCACCTCCTCCAGGAAGCCTTTCCTGGCTCATCTCTGACACAGTTTTGGGACAGTTTGCTTTCTACATCTACCACTCGAGGAGGACACTGTAACAGCTAGGACTCATCTGTCATTTCTGCATACTTAGCAACCAGCTGCCCTTGGTGTTGCCCCCTCCACCTGTCCCGTCTGAGTGGTTTTTTTCACATCTGCCTATCTTCTATGTTATTTATATTGAGAAATTTATAAAATAAAGGAAAAGGCAAGAATATTTGGTAAATGTCTGTGTTGCTTCCATCTAGATTGCTGCATCATCTCAAGTCACTTCCTTCATCTCAAGTCATTTCCTTCAAGTCACTTTGTCTCTCCTGAATAAAAAAAAAAAGGATTTAAAACTTTGAGTTAATTTATATCCCCTTTGACCATCAGTCTTGGCCATACTCCTCCCTCTCTTTCCCTTTCCGTGGGAAACATCATCCTATTAGTTTTGTGTGTCTATTCGGTTATATACATGTAGTCATGAAAAATATCAGTAGTCATCTTTAGGGTATACTTTAAGTTTTTTTTAAATGATGTCACAAAGTGTATATTGAGTCTATAACATTCTTTTCATTTTAGCCTAGCTCTCTATGTTGATACATAGATTCATAGTTCCTTCTTTCTAACTGCCATATAGTATTCCACCTGTACTTTTCATTTACATAATATTTTCTGTTAACAAGTTCATTTCTTATAGAAATTAATTTAAGAAGGAAACTGTGTCACCTCTATAAATGGAAAATGATTATTGCTTGCCTTAAATAAAGTTACAAGGAAATAAAGAAAAGCATGGCTATTAAAATTGAAGTATAAAGTATAAAAAATTGACCAGAAGAATATTGTTCCCATGGTGACTGCACAGGGGCGGGGAGGGAATAAAGCTGAGAATCATGATCTAAAAGGACATGCATTTGTCTGAAATATTAGCATTATTTATTTAAATGAAAGCTGATAGGGCTTGCCTTAAATATTGATATAAGGAAATTAAAAATATACATAGCCTTTAAAATTAAAATAACACGCTCCAGGGTAACCCCTGCTGTCAGCTTGTATGCCATGGTTGTTCATGGAAATTGCTTTGGGAAATACGGCTTAGTTCAGAGTTAAATCATCAAATGAATGAATACATCCAAGAATGAGTAGTCTGCAGTGGAATTTCAGGCGTCATGCCCACAACCCACAGGTGATCTGTGGTGAGCTTGAAGGCTTCCTCCAGCTCCACACAGAATGGCCCTGAGACTTTGCTAGTGTCCTGCTAACAGGAATGGCAACCAGCCCGAAGTAGCACTTAAACAGGAGCAAGATGTGCTTCTCATATATTAGCTTATTTCTCATGACAACCCTGATAGAGAGATACTCTCATGATCCTCCTCATTGTACAAATAAGGGAAAAGACAGGGGTTAAATAGATTGCCTCGGGTCACACCGCTAGGGAGCAGGGGAGCTGGCTGTGGACTTGGGGAGGGGGACACTGGGCTCTGGATCCTTCGCTCTGCTCTTCTGGGCTCCTGTCCCGTTGGTGGAGCCATGTGAGCCCCTCCTCGGGGGGTGGTCCTGTGTTAAGGCCTCAGTGCAGGTTGGTGGGAGTGCCGGCAAACTTAGCGTCCACTCCTGGGACCGACGCCCTCCAGTGGCCTGGGGACAATGACCGGACTCAGCTCCCGCCCAGCACTCCGGCTCTCCCAGATGCTCATCTCCTGGTCTCTGGCCCCTCCTGATTCATGTCTCTGTTCCCTCCTAGTCTGACCACTGCACCTCTCTGGCCAGCACTGCTCCATCTCTTGGGGAAGCCCAGGCAGGTGGTACTGGCTGGAACTCAAGTTTCAGCCAGAGAAACAATCAAAGGGACCTGGCAACATGGATAGCAGGGAGTTAATTCTGACCGAGGCACAGAAGGCATCTCTATGGAGGACACAGTGACCAGCAGGCCCTGCAGAGGGCCAGCTTTGAAGAGGAACAAATCACCTTCAACTCACCCCTCTCTGAGTGGCCTTTGACTGACTCTCTGTCTTCCTGAAGGCCGTTGCCAAGGAAATCCTGAAGTTTCACAGTAAAACCAAGAAAACTATCTTTTAAGGCAAGTTTTCTAATCCCAGGTGCATAAAATCAATGTGTGATAAACAGTTTTAGCCTTTCTTTTTAAACCATCAATTATAATCTCCAGAATACAGTGATTAATTCCAGAAGGAGAGACCAAAACCAGCCCTTTCTCAAATGCTCGTAGGTAAAACTACATGTTTTACCTTTGCTATCTTATTTCACTGTTTCAGTCTCTCTAAGGGGGGGCTACCTTACCTCCCTGAGGGGGCGGATGCTATGTGATGCTGTGTGTAGGGGGCCAGGTGAGGGGCCCAGGGCACAGAGCTAAGAGAACCCTGGGCTGTGGTCTCCATGACTCCAAAGCTTCCTGTCAATTACATCAGTTTGGGAGGAGCCCAGTGGGATCCCAGGGGCTAGATGTGAACTTGAAAGGGTCATGGGGGGACTTCCCTGGCAGTCCAGTGGTTTAGACTCCATGTTCCCAATGCAAGGGACATGGTTTCAATGCCTGAATGGGTAACAGAGATTCCACATGCTGCACAGCGAGGTTAAAAAAAAAAAAGTCTTGGGAAGGCAGGTAGGCTGTGCCCCAGCTCAAAGTCTCAAGACAGTGGTGATAGTAGTGACCCTGGGATGGTGAGCAAAACCTGCTTGGTATTCTCCAGGTTCAGACACTCTCACCTGTGGGCCAATTACCTGCTAAAGCTGTATTACTGACTGAGTCTTGTACTAAATATGTCAGGGGCCTCTGATGGGAGAGAACAGGCAGAAAGAAGAGAGTGGAAGGTAGTGCAGTGCAAGGGAAGAACAGCAGGAGCAGCACAGGCTTGAAGGTTATAGCTGGGCTGTGATTAAGGGTCTGTGGTAAGGTGACCGCCCAGAGCTGGGCCCACAAGGTTTCTCCTTCCATCTGAACTCAAAGCACAGGAGCTTGTTAGCCCCTTCCTGTCCCTTCAGGCCCGTCTCCACTGTCTGTGTCCCATCCTGAGCCCTGGGGGACCGACCTCTGGAGGTGGTTCCTCCAAATGCCCTTCCCTCTGGCCTCTGGCTGAGTTTGACCAGAAGTTACCTGCTCTTAACTTAGGCAGGCCTCCATGTCCCCATTGGTCAAAGGGGGAGGATACCAGTCTCCACCTCAGAGTTTTGAGGATTAAATGGGATCACCTGTGTGCACGGCTCGCGCTGTGACCCACCCACAGTAATGTCCCGACCGTGTGGCTTTCTCAGCCGTACACGAGACGACCTGGGGCGACTTAGTGAAGGCCTTTGCGTCTCTGTTCTCAGCCTGTGCGTGGAGGCGATAGTATCTCTCAGACTTGCCGTGTGGGTTGAGTAGGACACGGAGACCCACTTGAGGGATTAACTGAAAAGAGTTAAGGAAAGGACTCTTTCCTACATGAACCATATGGGATCGCCAGTGATTTGGCCATTTCTGACCTACGGACACAGCAGTTTTGTGTGGTTCCCAAGTGTGAGCAGTGTTAAAGGGCTGTCACTATTGAGGAAGGGTGAAGCACCCAGGCCTAGCAACATGGCAGCCATAGCGCCCCAGCTGGGAGGGGTCGGGGGAGAGCAGTTAGCAGCAGCGGTTAGCGGTTAGCAGCCCTGCCCAGAGCCGTGACTGTTGAGACAGACCATCCCCCAGCAGCTGAGTCCCTCCGTAAAGGAGCAGGGACCACACTGGGACCAACAAAGGGACAGAGAAATGAACACCCCTGCCGCACACTCCTGCTGCTGTTTCTGAATTCTCCTGTCGCCTCCCTCTGGTTAAACCCAACCAGACAAAGGGCACCGGGGGCGTGGATGAATCAAACCATAGATGTCAGCCTCCCAGACACGAAGGAGAGGTAGAGAATGGGTCTGCAGGCAGGAGAGGGGAGTCACCAGCTCCTGTACTTCTGTTCAGATGAGAGCCCGGCAGTGGGTGGCTGCTTCCTTATCATCCTTATCCCTACTATTGTTGGGGGGATTGAAGATCAGTCACGGTGAACGGGGATGCAGAGGTTCAGTAACATCAAGAAAGAAACAGCACTGGACCAACCACAAGAAAAATCCACACAGAGAGGCCTTTGGGATTGTCTTGGATTTCACACAGGCTTTGGCACTCCCTGGCTAGGACCCAAGGCCAAGGGAAGCAGGAAACACAGCATCTAATCCTCATTCAAAGTCCAGGCCCAGCTGACGGTGTGAACAGTTTCAAGGTCCTCGGTAGAACTGGGCTTTAAATGGCAAATTGCTCCAGAGAGAGGCTGTCAAGAAAAGCCATCAATCTTAGGGCCTCTGCAGTTTGCACAAGTTTGCAGACCTTCAGGACTTTTTCTGATGAGTGGAAAACAATCGGACCTAGATAAAATACCACAGACTTTTATGTGCATGTGTGCCCAGTCACGTCTGACTCTTTGCAACCCCATGACCTGCAGCCAGCCAGGCTCCTCTGTCCATGGAATTTTCCAGGCAAGAGTACTGGAGTAGGTTGCCATTTCCTCCCCCAGGAGATATTCCTGACCCAATGATCAAATACGCGTCTCTTGTGTCTCCTGCATTGGCAGGTGGATTCTTTACTAATGTGCCACCTGGGAGGTCAACACTACAGGCTTTTATGAAGCCCCATTACAGTCAAAGTTGAAAACCCTTCCTGCCTTTGGTCAGTGCCTGATCCATCCTTGGCATGGCCGCTGGGACTCTTCCTAAAAGCGCTCTCATCATTCATCCGTACCCCACCTGCACAGTTGCTGGGCCCTGACCAACAGGCAGGGGAAGAGGGAGGATCAATGAGCTGTCTGTTGGCTGCGGGGACCATTGGAGGGCTTCGTTCACACTTGTATTTCTCCATCTGTACTCTTAGATGTGGCACCCGCTTCCTGCAAGGACCGTGTGATCATTTCCAGAGAACAGTATGCCTGGAATAACCTAAAAGCTTCAAGAGTATTGAGGCCCAGGTCTCACCTCGTTTACATCCGAGATGGTGATGCCATTGGCTGGAGAGTGACTTGGGTTCTGGGACTGTTGTAGATGCTCTCCAGGTGACAGTAGTGTGTACCCAGCATGAGGATCACGGTCTTCAAGCAGGGATGCTCTTGAGCTGCATTAGAAACCCCTGCAGGGCTTGCAAACCTGGATTGTGGGGCCCCATACCCAGAGGTGCTGGTTCAGTAGATCTGAGGTGGAGACTGAGAATTTCTCTAAAGTTCCAGGCAAAGCTGATGCTGCTTGTCTGGGGACCACACGGTAGAACTACTACCTTAGTTGAAACTGAGGTTCTGAGAGTTTAAAGGATTTGCTTGAGGTCAAACGACACTCGGTGGACAGAGAACTGATGTCTGTCTGTCCCTCTTCAGGCCTGGCTGGTTGAGGCTGTGCAGTGGGCCAATATTTTCTTCAAATATTTCTGGTGTCAGATTATCACAGGAGCCAAACCTGCTCCCCATCCCATTCTAGATTTAGTCTTTTAAGTCTGTGTTTACTAGACTCACCAGATCATAAGAATCCTGGTGTGAGGGAGAGTGGGAAGGGAAGCACTTGTTTAAAATATTTATTTCTAGCCAGTTGTGTCTCCTGCCACCATGAAGTGGACTTGGAAACATCCCCTAAGGGAAGCATTGGCCTTCCTGAACTCCTCTTTGAAAGTGTCGCCTTTCCCTTCTCCTGCTTGGAAGATCCTTGACATGGGCTTGGAGCCTAGCAAACCTGGGTTCCAAGCACAGCTTGTCAATTCATAGGCTGTGTGGTCCGAGACACGTTACCTAATCTCTGTGAGCTCACTTTCTTTTTCTGACAGCTCCACTTCTGCTGCAGGATATGGGGAAGATAAAATAGCATGCCCTGGGTGTGGGTACAGCACCTCATTTCTGTCCCCCATCCCAGGCTGTGTGGTAGGGACAGACATAGCTGCCACGAGGAAAGCATAGCCAACCATGGGCCTGCAAGAGTGAGCACTGACCCCTCCTATGGGTGGGGCTAGCAGGCAGGTCTCCCAGGACATCCACACGGGCTCCCTGCCACTCCTGGGTGCAGGGAAGATGGGCATTGAGCAAAGCAGGCCCTGCCCCAGAGGCTGACCCTCCCAGTCAGCAGCCCCTCTGTGCCCTCCCTGTGCCGCTGTGATCCTCTGGGCCCTGGGTAGGAGAGAATTTCATGCCCCTGACTCTCGGCACCCCGGTGATGGATGTGTGTAAGTGACCTTGGCCCCTCAGCCACCGTTGGTGCACACGATGATGTAATTGAATTTGTATACACTGTAAATTTTATTAGAGGAAAGCAATCTAGTTCCGATTCTGATTCTCTAGAGTTACTGGATTGTGTCGGGGATAAACCGGCTGCTCAGCTGGGCAGGGGCAGAGGTCGGGGCCGTGGTTACTGTCTCACTGGCTTTCTCTGGGTATGATAAGCACAAGTGTGAGGCCAGTGCCAAGAACTCTAGATGCCTCTAATGTGGCAGGGAGCCCAAAGGGAAGGGGCCGTCTGAGAGCTACTCATAACAGGGATTCCACAGGGAGGAGTTCTCCCTCCTGTCTGACCCTCTGCCTCCGTCTGTCCCATTCATCGTGGCCCATCTCTCTTCCCCTTACTCCTTATGGTTCTGCCTCAATTCCTGTCCCTCAGAAGCCTCAGAGCTTTGGGCAAACAACTAGCTCACCTGCATGAGCCTCAGTTTCTTCATCTGTGAAATGGATTCAATAATATTTGTCTCAGAGGGATGTGGTAGAATAGAGATGATTGCTTTCAAGTGCTTGGACATAGTCAGTTAATGAACGTGAGGAACTTCTCCATCATGGAAACCCTTCTTGGGTGATTGAATGCCTTCTTTGCAGACACAGGTGTTCTATCTGCTCAGAAGGAGGCTTGAGACTGATTGCAGTGGATGGCCACAGTTGGTTCTCTGTCTGGCTGGAAATTCCCAGAACACAGGAGAGGGTGGTGAGTGACCACAATGGGGCTGGTGGTAACCAACAGTACCATAGAGCTCATGGGAGGGAGAGATCCTTGGGGACCCATATAGCAGAGGTTTCAGCAAAGGTTTCCTTCACTGGGGCCTTTATGTATAAAATAAACTTATGGTTACCAGAGAGTAAGGAGTGAGGAGGGATAAATTGGGATATTGGGATTGACATTTACACATTACTGTATGTAAAAGGTTAACTAATAAGGACCTACCTGCTCTATAGCACAGGGAACGCTAGTCTTACTCTGTAATGACCTATATAGGAAAAGAATCTGAAAGAGTGGATATCCCCAGGTGGCCCTAGTGGTAAAGAATCCGCCTGTCAATGCAGGAGATGAGGGAGACGCAAGACCTGGGTCGGGAAGATCCCCTGGAGTAGGAAATGGCAACCCACTCCAGCGTTCTTGCCTGGAAAGTCCCATGGACAGAGAAGACTAGTGGTTATAGTCCATGGGGTTTCAAGTAGTTGGACATGACTTAATGATTGAGTGTGCATGCCCGCATGGGTCTGTCTGTAGGAGACCCTGAACACTCTGTATGTGTGTGTGTGTGTGTGTGTGTGTTTGTGTGCACACGCATGTTCATCCTGGACAAATTTATTGGCAGAGCTTGATTCACAGAATTCTTGAGTAACAGGGACTAAGTTCACCCCAAATTTGATTTCCACTCAACTTCTCAGAAACCTGTCTATTTCTGGAACACACCTGGGAAATGCCTGTAGGTTTATGGACTGTTGTTTCTGAACTTGACAGAAAAATTGGCTTTGATTTTGTTGAAGGTTTTCTGTTTTATTAATGTTGGATTTTCCCTCTAGATAGGAAGGCAGTGCAGTGATGTGTAAACCTCCATTTTCATCTTTTTTTTTCTCTCAGATTTCATTCTACTTCATCACCTGATGCCTGCTATCTCAGGCTTCACAGAGATGGATGGCAGTGTCCAGAAACCATTTTCTTATTCTTCTTATCTTGTTTGCTTAAACCCTGGCTCAGGGGGCCTTCCTGTCCCTTGAGGAGGCCCTGGATTTTCACCTGATTTTGAGACACCATCACACAGCAAACAAGTTCTATGTGTCTTTTCAGATTGCAGTATTTAAGCAGGCCTTTGGAAGTAGAAAAAAGATATGTGTTCATGAGGAAAGGCTTGGTGGAGGAAGAGGAGGTTAGATATCAGAAACACAGAGCTGTGTTTAAATCTTGTATTGCTTCTTCCTAGTGGTGAGACCCTGGGCAGGTTAACCTACCCTCTAAGCCTTGGTTTCTGTATTTGCAATGAGGAAATAAAAATGCTTGCCTGCAGGCTTATAAGGGGGAAGGTTAAAATAAATGATAAAACAAAAACATCCAGTATAGTACCTGACACATAGTAGATGCTCAGTAAATGATGCCTTTATCCTTTTGATACCTTAGATAAGAAAACAGAAATGGCAGACAGAAATGGCAACCCACTCCAGTATTTTTGCCTGGGAAATCCCATGGACAGAGGACCTTGGCGGGCTCCAGTGCATGGGGTTGCAGAAAAGTTGAACATGACTTAGCGACTAAACAACAATGCCCCCTTTTCTTGTAACCATAAGTTTGTTTTCTGTGTCTGTCATTCTGTCGTCTGTTTAGTAAATAAGTTCATTTGTGTCATATTTTAGATTCTACATACAAATGATATCACATGGTATTTATCTTTCTCTGGCTGACTTACTTCATTTAGTATGATGATTTCTCGGTCCATTCGTGTTGCTACAAGTGGCATTATTCATTCTTTTTTATAGCTGAGTAATATTTTATTGTGTGTGTATATATATATATATATATATATGCCACGTCTTTATCAGTTCATCTGTTGGGAGCTGACTGTGACTCAGATCATGAACTCCTTATTGCCAAATTCAGACTTAAGTTGAAGAAAGTACAGAAAACCACTAGACCATTCAGGTATGACCTGAATAAAATCCCTAATGATTATACAATGGGAGTGAGAAATAGATTTAAGGGACTAGATCTGATAGACAGAGTGCCTGATAAACTATGGATGGAGGTTCGTGACATTGTACAGGAGGCAGGGAGGAAGACGATCCCCAAGAAATAGAAATGCCAAAAAGCAAAATGGCTGTCTGAGGAGGACATACAAATAGCTAGAAATGAAGCCAAAAAAAAGGACAAAAGGAAAGATACACTCATTAGAATGCAGAGTTCCAAAGAATAGCAAGGAGAGATAAGAAAGCCTTCCTCAATGATCAGTGCAGAGAAATAGAAGAAAACAATAGAATGGGAAAGACTAGAGATCTCTTCAAGAAAATTAGAGATACCAAGGGAACATTTCATGCAAAGATGGGCTCAATAAAGGACAGAAATGGTATGGACCTAACAGAAGCAGAAGATATTAAGAGAGGTGGCAAGAATACACAGAAGAACTGTACAAAAAAGATCTTCATGACCCAGATAATCATAATGGTGTGATCATTCACCTAGAGCCGGACATCCTGGAATGTGAAGTCAAGTGGGCCTTAGGAAGCAGCACTATGAACAAAGCTAGTGGAGGTGATGGAATTCCAGTTGAGCTATTTCAAATCCTGAAAGATAATGCTGTGAAAGTGCTGCACTCAATATGTCAGCAAATTTGGAAAACTCAGCAGTGGCCACAGGACTGGAAAAGGTCAGTTTTCATCCCAATCCCAAAGAAAGGCAATGCCAAATAATGTTCAAACTACTGCACAATTGCACTCATCTTACACACTAGCAAAGTAATGCTCAAAATTCTCCAAGCCAAGCCTCAACAATATGTGAACTATGAACTTCAGATGTTCAAGCTGGATTTAGATAAGGCAGAGGAACCAGAGATCAAATTGCCAACATCTGCTGGATCATTGAAAAAGCAAGAGAGTTCTAAAAAATCCATCTATTTCTGCTTTATGGACTATGCCAAAGCCTTTGATTGTGTGGATCACAATAAACTGTGGAAAATTCTGAAAGAGATGGGAATACCAGACCACCTGACCTGCCTCTTGAGAAATCTGTATGTAGGTCAGGAAGCAACAGTTAGAACTGGACATGGAATAATGGACTGGTTCCAAATAGAAAAAGGAGTACGTCAAGGCTGTATATTATCATGCTGCTTATTTAACTTGTATGCAGAGTACATCACAAGAAACACTGGGCTGGAAGAAGCACAAGCTGGAATCAAGATTGCTGGGAAAAATATCAATAACCTCAGATATGCAGATGACACCACCCTTATGGCAGAAAGTGAAAAAGAACTAAAGAGCCTCTTGATGAAAGTAAAAGAGGAGAGTGAAAAAGTTGGCTTAAAGCTCAACATTCAGAAAACTAAGATCATGGCATCTGGTCCCATCACTTCATGGCAAATAGATGAGAAAACAGTGGAAACAATGGCTGACTTTATTTTTCTGGGCTCCAAAATCACTGCAGATGGTGACTGCAGCCATGAAATTAAAAGACGCTTACTCCTTGGAAGAAAAGTTATGACCAACCTAGACAGCATATTAAAAAGCAGAGACATTACTCTGCCACCAAAGGTCCATCTAGTCAAGGCTATGGCTTTTCCAGTGGTCATGTATGGATGTGAGAGTTGGACTATAAAGAAAGCTGAGCCCCTAAGAATTGTTGTTTTTGAACTGTGGTGTTGGAGAAGACTCTTGAGAGTCCCTTGGACTGCAAGGAGATCCAACCAGTCCATCCTAAAGGAGATCAGTCCTGGGTGTTCATTGATAGGACTGATGTTGAACCTGAAACTGCAATACTTTGGCCATGTGATGAGAAGAGCTGACTCATTGTAAAAGACCCTGATGCTGGGAAAGATTGAGAGCAGGAGGAGAAGGGGACAACAGAGGATGAGATGGTTGGATGGCATCACCAACTCAATGGACGTGAGTTTGAGTAAACTCCAGGAGTTGGTGATGGATAGGGAGGCCAGGCTTGCTTCAGTCCATGGGGTTGCAAAGAGTTGGATACAACTGAGCGACTGAACTGAACTCAACTGATGCCACATCTTTATCCATTCATCTGTTGATGGACATTTAGGTTGCTTCCATGTCTTGGCTATTGTGAATAGTGCTGCAATGAACGTGGGGTTGCACATATCTTTTCAAATTAGAGTTTTCTCTGGATGTACACCCAGCATTGTGCATTCTTGAGGTAGGGAGTGACATGGTAATGTTCAGCGTTAGAGTTCTGGCATCGAGAAAAATGCTTTGTAGACAGTAGGCACTCAATAATTAGTTGTAGACTGCTGGGTGGATGCATATCCTTTTGGATGGCCAAGGCTCAGTTAGAGTATCACCTCCTCCAGGAAGCCTTTCCTAACCCTGCCAAGCCCCTCTCTGACTGTAGAACCCCTATGCATTCTCTTATAGACCATACCCCATGGGGTTGACCTTGTCTGTCTCTGTCAGCCCACACCCTCCTGCACTGCAGTCTTCCTGAGGGCAGCTGCACTCCATACAACCTGATTCATGGAACAAGTGGGTCAAATCAATGCCCACAGACATGGGTTGAAAAGATAGAATGCTGCTCCTAAATGGGGAAGTTTGCAGGACTTGGAGGCCCTTCAGTTCAGTTCAGTCGCTCAGTCATGTCTGACTCTTTGTGACCCCGTGAACCACAGCATGCCAGGCCTCCCTGTCCATCACCAACTCCTGGAGTCCACCCAAATCCCTGTCCATTGAGTCAGTGATGCCATCCAGCCATCTCATCCTTTGTTGTCCCCTCCTCCTCTTGCTCTCAATCTTTCCCAGCATCAGGGTCTTTTACAATGAGTCAGCTCTTCTCATCACGTGGCCAAAGTATTGGAGTTTCAGCTTCAACATCAGTCCTACCAATGAACACCCAGGACTGATCTCCTTTAGGATGGACTGACTGGATCTCCTTGCAGTCCAAGGGACTCTCAAGAGTCTTCTCCAACACCACAGTTCAAAAACAACAATTCTTAGGTGCTCAGCTTTCTTTATAGTCCAACTCTCACATCCATACATAACCACTGGAAAAACCATAGCCTTGACTAGACGGAACTTTGGTGGCAGAGTAATGTCTCTGCTTTTTAATATGCTGTCTAGGTTGGTCATAACTTTTCTTCCAAGGAGTGTCTTTTAATTTCATGGCTGCAGTCACCATCTGCAGTGATTTTGGAGCCCAGAAAAATAAAGTCAGCCATTGTTTCCACTGTTTTCCCATCTATTTGCCATGAAGTGATGGGACCAGATGCCATGATCTTAGTTTTCTGAATGTTGAGCTTTAAGCCAACTTTTTCACTCTCCTCTTTTACTTTCATCAAGAGGCTCTTTAGTTCTTGTTCACTTTCTGCCATAAGGGTGGTGTCATCTGCATATCTGAGGTTATTGATATTTTTCCCAGCAATCTTGATTCCAGCTTGTGCTTCTTCCAGCCAAGCGTTTCTCATGATGTACTCTGTATACAAGTTAGATAAGCAGGGTGACAATTTACAGCCTTGACGTACTCCTTTTTCTATTTGGAACCAGTCTGTTGTTCCATGTCCAGCTCTAACTGTTGCTTCCTGACCTGCATACAGGTTTCTCAAGAGGCAGGTCAGGTCTGGTATTCCCATCTCTTTCAGAATTTTCCACAGTATATTGTGATCCACACAGTCAAAGGTTTTGGCATAGTCCATAAAACAGAAATAGATGTTTTTCTAGAACTCTCTTGCTTTTTCAATGATCCAGCAGATGTTGGCAATTTGATCTCTGATTCCTCTGCCTTGTCTACATCCAGCTTGAACATTTGGAATTTCGTGGTTCATGTATTGCTGAAGCCTGGCTTGGAGAATTTTAAGCATCACTTTAGTAGCATATGAGATGAGTGCAATTGTATGGTAGTTTGAACATCCTTTGGCATTGCCTTTCTTTGGGATTGGGATGAAAACTGACCTTTTCCAGTCCTGTGGCCAGTGCTGAGTTTTCCAAATGGAGGCCCTTAAGAGCTACAAATAGGACTATTTAATTGCAGTGTAATTACAGGCAACTAAGCTGTGGGCCGAAACCCAGACATGTGGCGAATGGGCCATATTTGGAGAAGTTCACGCTAGTTAGTAATGAACTACTTGTAAAAAAAAATGTGAACTCTTCTGTAGCCTTGAACAGGACTGGCTTCTTAGGACAGTGCCTTGGATGTCACTTAGGGAAGTGCTGCTGCTTTATGGTGTTGAAAGCATGACATCAAAGCTCAGGATCACTTGGCTGGAACTGGAAACACAGGGTGAGGCCCAAGATCCTGACTCTTGAATCCTCCTCCCTAGAATCCACCCTCATGACAGAGCCTCTTTCTGGAACAAGGAGTTTCCATGCCCTGCCCCCCAGCTCTGCAGTTTCAACAGCAATTTCTCTAGGACACACCAGCTGCTCATCTCCATACCATGCACTTTATATGCATTGGCTCATAGAGCCTCATAGCTCATGAGACAGGTGTCTCCATTTCACAGAGGAAGAAATTGAGGCCCACAGCCATGATATGGACCATCCAAGGTCACTTAACTGTAGCTGGTGGTGCTGAGATTTGAGCTAAGGGCTCCTGACTCCTGAATTAATGACGTTCTCGTGGTGCCATGTTGAAAAGAATTGCTGGAAGCAGCCCACATGTACAAGCCACATGGGAGCATTTGCAGTAGCATCTGTTCCATAGCTGAGCAGATCAAGTTAGAAAGAAATGGGCACTTTTCATGCCCTCCTCAGCCTTCCCTGACAGTAGCAATGCCTTTTCTTCCCAGATCCCTTTGGTCACTAATGCCATCAAACTGAATTTTTTAGCATAGAAATGTTATATCCCAGGAGTTGATACTCTTGCATAATATTTCTAGAAAAGTTAATTGTCTCATTAGTCATATTTGCATTCTGTTTTAATTGCATCTTGAGAGCAAATGTATTCATTTCCCCCCTATGTTATAGTTTTCTCTTTAACAGCCTTTTAACAAAGCAGAGATCAGAACGCACAAAGAATATCTTGCTTTCTTAAAACATTCCACCTTCTGAAAATGTAGGGCCCAATTTTCACTGCAGCTGTAAGCTAATTATCAGATACAAAATATGGATCATAACTAATTAATCAGGATCTGACCTTCTTTAGAAGCCATATATTCCTATAAACTAGGTTACCATTACCAGAGACATGGAGATTTAAATAGGAATTCAAGAACTGCAGTAACAAGTGGGTATGAAATGTTTATATTTCTAACAAATGGCAAAGGCAAGAGATCATTTTCCTAGGCTTATGTCTGGTGAAATTTTTCAGAAACCCACTGTCCGCAGAGCCTTATTAGTGGGACACAGATAATGAAACATCCATTTCATTAGCATTCTAGAATCTTCTATTTGAAAATAAGGATGGCTGCTTTCAGTTTTCAGTTTTTCAAAAAATGGACACTGTATACCTGCTGTTTACAAGAACTCTGTGCTGCATGAGGTGAAAGATTGTGAGGCAGCTAAGCCAGCCTCCTTTCCCTAGAGGGGTCCATTTAAGTAGGTGGAAATGAGGTGTGGTCCCACATTCCAGGCAGGGATCACTGAAATCCCACGAGGGCAGCTGGTGGTGAAAGCATCAAGGAAGCGCACTAGCCTAGCCTGGTGACAATGGGGCTGGGTTTTGATGGGTCATGAGGATTTCATTAGATGGAAGAGAGGTGGAGGAAGCATCTCAGGTGGGAGAAGATGTTGAGAGAGAGATGGAAAGACACACGTTTAAGGAATAGAGGAACAGTATTAAGATTCGAGTGTCTATCACCAAGGTCTTCATGGTGGCCTTGTGACTGTGCAGAAGACAGGTGCAAATTTCAAGGAACATTCACACATGTTTATTCTCCTGGGGAAGAATGCTGTAACTTGTGGTTATCTTCACAAGAAGTCCAGTGATTCCCCTAAAATTTAGGCTCTCTGGCCTGGAGGACAGATTTTGTGAACTGAGCATTTGGGGAGCAGGAAGAAAAATGCAGAAATGCATGTTAGGGACTTCCCTGGTGGTCCAGTGATTAAAACTTTGCCTTCCAATGCAGGGGGTGCAGATTAGATTTCTGGTGGGGGCGCTAAGATCACACATGCCTCAAGGCCAAAAAACCAAAACATAAAACAGAAGCAGTATTATAACAAATTCAATAGAGACTTTAAAAATGGCCCATATCAAAAAGAAAGAAAGAAAAAGAAGGAAGAAAAGAAAAAGAAATGCATGTTTCAGCAGACCTTGGTTGGCCTTGAGGCCATGGTTCCACACCTGGATTTTTGGGACTCAGCTGGGGTAAGAGGCAGGATGGGGTAGAGGTGAGAGAAGCAGGAGCTAGGCAGAGGCTGGAAGAAGCAGAGAGGCCAGAGGGAGGTTGCTGTGCTGCTAGAAGGACAAACAAGGGCCTGGGTCAGGGAGAGGAGGCTACCAGAAAGTAGAGCTGGAGAAGACTGGACAAGCTGTGGAGGACAAGGTGAAAGGCTTTGGTGTCAGAGGAAAAGCAGGTAGACCTGCAGAAGCAAGGAGTGAGGGTGGTGTGTGAGCTCTGGGGCCAGACTGCCAAGTTCCAACTAAGTTCTGCTGCTTTCCACCCCTGCAACTTGGGGCAGCTTACCTAACCTTCCATACCTTGGTTCCTTTAGCTGTGATACTGGCTTCTCCCTCAGAGTTGTGCAGGCCAGCATCAAGTGGACAGAGAAGCACCAGGTACCTGGACCAGCCATGATGAGTGCCCAGGGAGCCTGGGCTCTCACCCTCTGGATGCCAGCAGCTCCGTGTGGGCAGGGCTTCAGTATTCGTGCACTGCTGTCTCCCTAGGGCCTGAAACCATGCCTGGGACACAGATGTGTGTCCAAAAAGTGTGTTCAGTGCTGAATAGATGACTCATGGTGGTGTGCCAGGAGCTGGGACAAAGGCCTTCTCTCGCTGGAGGTAAGTGTGATTCTGAGCAGAGGGTAAGTGAAAGCCACATGAGAGGGTCCTGGGGGACCACGTGACCTCACCCCAGCCTCCTCCTCAGGACTGCATGTCGAGCCCTTGCACACTTACCATTGTGTCCAGTCCTCCCGCTGGCCTCCTCTGAGCATGATGGGATAGATATGGTCATTCCCATTTTTCAGAGGAGAGGCTGAGGTCTGGGCAGTGAAGGAACTGGCTTGGAGGCAGCTGGATGGGCTGCTCCTTAGCCCTGGGTCTTCCCATCCCATGCTGCTTTTTGGATCCTCAATCTGTGATTTCCCAAGTTGCAACAGAAGCATTTAGTTTACTAAAAAAACAAAATGTCTGAAGAGAGTACCAATAGTAAACAACAAAAATTAGGGACTGATAGTAATGCAGAAAGAGCTTATTCAGGATCTAAATGTTTCACAGAATGATGGGGTTAGGAATAACATTGTCACAGGCAGAACTCAAGAGGAGCTGGCATCGCACCTCAGCCCTGCCTCAGCATCTCTGTGGCTTTTGACAAACTGCTTCATCTCTCTGAGCCTTGGTCTCCTCATCCATAAAATGAGGATAATGAGACTCCTTCACGGCTGTTAGGAGAACTAAATAACATGTTTATAAATAACTCGGCAAGGTTCTTTGCATATAGGAAGAGCTCAGTAAAGGGCTGTTATACTTCTTTCTTCTATTATTATGCCTTATTTGTGCAGATAGCCTGGCTTCGAGGGAGTAATATACATGCTGTTGTGAAAGCTGAAAGGCTGGTCCTCCAGTAGGAGAAGAAACATGGCAGTGAGGTCAGGTATGATGTTCCTGGGGAGGTGGGGTGTGAGGATGGAGGAACCTGGGTCAGGAGAGGAAGGCTTTTTAGGACTATAACCAGGGCTGCTCAGCTGCTTACCTGCTAAATTGTTGAGGACTTACCTTGATAAGATCCCCAAAGTCCTTTTAGAAGTGAACTCAGCAAGGGCAGCCTGGGCTTTCCCAGACATGGGGAAACCCTGGATCTCAGGGCTCCCGGCTCTGGCTGTTTAAGTGACTGAGCCTCGCAATGGCAGGGCCAGAAGAGATAGCTAATGTAATGGGCCTCAAGGATGCCTGGTCCAGAGGAAGTGCTCCCCATCTGGCTGATAGAGCAAGCCCTTTAGAGTCTGAGTGCACCACTAGTGGGCTGCCCTCTGTGGGTGATGAGATGTGTTGTTGCCCCAGGAAACTGTTAACCACAGTGGTGAGCAACACAGGGAAACATTTGGGTGTCACAGGCATACATGCTGAGTTCTGGGTCTGAGTTTCATGGTGTGCCATTCCTATCACTCATTCAACATGTTCTGAGCATCTTAGGGCCAAATCTGTGCCAAGGTAGCCTGGAAAAGATGAACCTTGATCCCTGCCTTCAGTGAATTTCCAGCCTGGAGGACAGAGGAGGAAACAGACCAGGACTGGACACTGACACTAGACTAGTGCTTTGGCAAAAGGAAACTCTGAGCAGAGGGGAACAGGAGGAGACACCCCCTTACTCTGCCTGGGGGCCAAGAAGCCTTCCCTGAGGGAATCCCAAGCTTTTCCCCAAGATTCCAGCCTTCTCAATTCCCATGAAAACAGTAAGGCTGATCATTTTCTCAAAGTGAGCATTTCTGGATGAAATTCTATTTTGTAAGCAATACAACAGTTAAACCTTCAAAGGAGAAGAATTAAAAGGCAGGCAGATAAATGCATGTGAGTGGACAGGTTCCTTCATCTGGAGCATCAGCCAGTTGCTGACACAGGTCCACAAATCCACTTAGCACCCGTGCTCTGTAACATGGAAACGAGAAACTCACTGCAGAGAATCAGTTTGCACACTCCCTTTTGGATGTTCATGAATTTATAAGTAGTGGATCTCTCCAGATCTCCCTGGGGGGCTCAGGAGGTGTGGGGTTCCAAGGCTGTGGATAGCGCACAGGAACCTGGCTACCCTCACCCCAGCCCGGCTTCTCTCCAGATCTGGGGTGGGTGTTCTTCTAGAGCAGGAGGTGGGAAGTCCCCTGCACCACTCTTCTGGGCTGGAACCCCCTCCAAGAGTACTCTCACCACCCTTCCTCTAAGACCTGAATAAAGCCCGCCTTTCCAAGAAATCCCTTCGAGACTGTTGTAGCCTACTGGGATTTGACATAGCTCTATTCTGCACCAGGCAGATGGGAAGTCCTGTCAAGGACTGAATGGACCATGCTGTGTTTTGCCCCATTGTTTTGCTTGTGCTGTTCTCTCTGCCTGAAACTCCATTGGCACCCATGATGCTTCTTCAAGACTCACCAAAGTGCCCAGAAGCCTGTGCTCACTGGTCCCGACGTTGATTTATAATCACAGTATTTATCTATCACACACAGTATTGATTTATCACACAGTATTTATAAATGATTGTGTATGCAGCAGCTTCCCTTACAGACTGAGAGTTCTTGCCTATTAACGATCCTCAAGCTGTAGGAGTTGCTACCCCATAATTATAACAAGTGGCAAAGAGCCCACCTGCAAATGCAGGAGATGTTAAGAGATGTGGTTTTGATCCCTGGGTCAGAAAGATCCCCTGGAGAAGGAAATAGTAACCCACTCCAGTATTTGCCTGGAGAATCCCATGGACAGAGGAGCCTGTCAGGCTACAGTCCATAGGGTCACACAGAGTTGGACACAACTGAAGTGACTTATCATGCATGCAATTATAACAACAACAACAACAATAATAAAAGTTGTTATTATTATTAATAATGGTAGTGATGAAGTGTAGAGAAGGAATTCCAAGTGATGGCTCATCAAGAGATGAGTACGGCATTTGGGAAAAGTCATGAGAATGGTGGGTGTGTATCAGGAGTCCCAGGCACCCAGTTTGCAAATTGCTGGGTACAATGACCTAGTCCCCTCTAAACATGTGAACACTCTTCTTTGAGAAGCACCTTCTATCTGATTCTAAGTTACCAACCTCAGCAAGTCTCAGGTAGCCGGGAAAAGGAGCATTCTCCAAGTGGAAAACTTCCTACTCTATAGACAAGCATGCCCCTCACCCCCTGCCAGGTGTTATACTGAGGGATTAAATTCTCTCCCTAAGCTGCTCAAATACAATTATAAAGAACACATGCACGTGATGTGGGTTTTAATTGCAAATATATTTCAAGCCCCACCATCTTCTCATGTGGCCACTGAAGGATCATTTAATCTATTGCTTGGTTCCATGTGAGCAGACATCAGGAAAACAAATAATAAATACTTGTAATTGCTGCTTTGAGGGCCTCCCTGGCTGAGCAGGTAGGACTGCAGACTGTGCAGTCTTCCCTCTTCCCTGCCCTGCCCTGGCTCAGCCTCACCTTTCCTCCCATAGCTGTCACAAGTAGTCATAGGACTAAGCTCTGTGCTTACCACCCTCGCCCCCAGGTTCCCCTCATTGTAAAGCCATCCTGTGCTAGTAGGATCGGAAGATGGTGTTTGGTCCCAACTCTGCCGTGACCTTGGGTGGGTCACTTCTCTCTGGGCCTGTTTCCTTGTCTGTAACCTCATCTATAAGGCTTTCTTTTTTATTTTTGAATTGAACTTTAGTTGATTTACAATATTGTGGTAGTTTCAGGTATGCAGCTGTAAATGGGAATCTCTCATTCTTTTTATGGCTGAGTAATATTCCATTGTATATGTACTATATCTTTATGCATTCATTTGTCAATGGACCCTTAGGTTGCTTCTGTGTCTTGACTATTGTGAATAATGCTGCTTTGAACATTGGGATGCATGTGCCTTTTTGAATTAGAGTTTTCATCTTTTTGGGGTATATGCTCAGGAGTTGAATTTCTGGATCATATGGTAACTCTATTTTTAGTTTTTTAAGAACCTCCATACTGTTCTCCATAGTGGCTGCACCAACATGCATGCCTGCTGCTGCTGCTGCTAAGTCACTTCAGTCGTGTCTGACTGCGACCCCATAGACAGCAGCCCACTAGGCTCCTCTGTGCACAGGATTCTCTAAACAAGAATACTGGAGTGGGTTGTCATTTCTTTCTCCAAACTTAACATGTCTACTAACAGTGTAGAGGGGTTCCCTTCCCTCCGCACCCTCTCCAGCATTTATTACTTGTAGACTTCTTGATCATGGCCATTCTGACCAGTGTGAGGTCATACCTCATTGTGTTTTTGATTTACATTTCTCTAATAATTATACCACCAGAGTTTTTAAACATATTTTTGTATCCTAGACCTCTTGAGGAGTCTGGTGAAACATATAAACCCTTTCTCAGAGTCATGGTTTTTAATTAGCAAAGTAAAATATATTGGATTATAAAGGGAACTAATATTGAAATAGCTATCAAAGATTTATAAATTGTGATGGTGTAATATATATGCTTATTTATTAACACATTAAGCGACAAAATCTAGTTGTGAGTATACCTGTCCTAGTTCTCAAGTAGCAATGGTTGTAAATGATATTCTGAGATGTCTGTGATAACTGTGATGGGACACACAAGCACCTGTGATTTCTATTAGTCACAAAGTCATTTCTATTAGTCCACAGCTAGGACTGCTGGGGTCTGCTGCCTACATGCACAATGAAGAAAATCCTGAACTGCTGTGAGATTAGTGAGGATAAAGACGTAAATATTTCCTATTCAAATTTTAGGGACCCCCTGAATTGTACCCACAAATGCCAGTAGCAACCCCTGGACTTCATGGTTTCTCTGGGCTCTTCCAATCATAGCACTTTACTGGTGTTAGACTCTGCCAAAGGTAGGCCATGTCCTTCCAGCTTGAGCCCCAAGCTAGGGGAGAAAAGGATTGATGGAACCCTCCCAACCCCATGTTAACTGAGCACCTGCCACATACTGGGTGTCACCCTAAACCTATGGTTAGAGCTGGGTAAAGTCCTCCCTCGTCTTAGGAGAGGAGTGTTATAAATAAACCATATAAAAGATAAACACATAAACAGAGGTTCAAAACCCTGACTGAACTTCTACCAGAAGCCTGCTCTACAATAGGAATATCTCAGCCACCACCGTGTTCTCCTAACATGTCTGGTCACCCTTTGAAGAAGTGAGATCCTGCACCATTAACCCTGCCCTGGATATGTTCCCTCTGAACCTTGGTTTCTTTATCAGTGCAGGGGGCTGAGAACTACTCCATAGGATTGAATGGCAAATACAATTAGGCAGAAATACACCTGTAGTGATACGGGCACTGGCCCCATGTGGACAAGTCTAGCCGTGGCCTCTGGGTGCTGGAAGTCTTGCGTCTGGAACATGTGTGTACTGAGACTCTCCAGGGCCTTTGCTACTGCTGCTCTGGATCTGATTTTGGGAATTATCTTTCTTATGCAAAACATTTTGGGTATCATTTCTGATTTTATTATTTATTATCTCAGAAGTTTCAGGCTGGTTGCTTAACCTCACCATACTTTCGGTTATTCCTCTCTGAAAAGTGAAATAAAATGTCTTCCTTGCTGATGGAGCTGTAAATGGGAATCTCTCACTCTTTTTATGGCTGAGTAATATTTCGTTGTAAATGTACTATATCTTTGTGGTACAAAGATATGTTGTAAAAAATGTACTATGTTGCAGGATTAACCGGGAATATCAAAGCAAAATGAAACCTAACCACATGGAAAGAAAAAATACCCGAAACTTTCTTAAACAACTTTTGGGTAGAAATGAAAATCAAAATCACAATTACAAGCTATTAATAGAGCAACACTGTATACCAAAACTTATGGAATGTGACCAAAGCTATCCTTCAAAGCAAATCTATAGCCTTAAATGCTTAATAATAAATGAGAAAGAATGAAAATAGATAAAGCATTCAGTACAAGTTAAAAAGGAGAAATCTCAGGAAATTAGGGAGCAATAAACCACAAATATAGTAGAAATTAATGTATTAGAAAAATTGAAAAACATTAGAATTTATAAGTGATTCTAAAAGCTGATTCTTTGAAGAAACCAATAATATAGACATGTTCTTCTTAGATATAATCAAGAAAATAAGAGAGAAAGCACAAATACAGAAGATTTAAGATGAGAAATGGAATATAACCATGATTATAGAATTGGGCCAGGGCTTCCCTGATAGCACAGTTTACCAACTGAGAATCCGCCTGCAATGCAGGAGACCCCAGTTCAATTCCTGGGCTGGGAAGATCTGCTGGAGAAGGGATAGGCTACCCACTCCAGTATTCTTGGGCTTCCCTTGTGGCTCAGCTGGTAAAGAATTCGCCTGCAATGCGGAAGACATGGGTTCAATCCCTGGGTTGGGAAGATCCCCTGGAGAAGGGAAAGGCTACCCACTCCAGTGTTCTGACCTGGAGAATTCCATGGACTGTGTATGTAGTTCATGGGGTCAGAAAGAGTTGGGCACAACTGAGCAACTTTCACTTAATGTATTAGAAACATTGGAAAACCTTAGAATTTATAAGTGAATCTAGAAGCTGATTCTTTGAAGAAACCGATAAAACAGACATGCTCTTCTTAGATATAATCAATAAAATAAGAGAGCAAGTGCAAATACAGAAGATTTAAGATGACAAATGGAATATAACCATGGTTATAGAATAGATTAAATTAGAAGGTCATAAAACTTGAAGCTCTAAGCTAAATTATTGGGAAGATTCTGAAATATTTGGCATTCTGAGAAAATGTATATGATCAGATTTGACTCAAAAAGTTAACTTGGCTAATAGCCATGGAAGCAATTTAAAATGATGTTTAATGAATTATCAAGATAAATACAGAAGTTTTCAGAGAAGGGTCAAAACAGACTGAGTCAGGGTTTTACTGGAGCAGGTGCATGGATGGGCAAGACAGGGAGCAGGACATGGTCAGTGGTACAGAGATCAGGATAAAGTCAGGTGGTCAAGGCCAAGGGCAGGTATGTGGGAGGTGAGGGCAGGTGAGTCAGGGTCTGGAATAGATTGGATCTAGATAGAGACCCATCCAAAGTGTGCTACTTTTGAAGCTCAGATCTGGCCATCTGGGTCCTACCCTTATCTTCATGGTCATAATGAGAGAGAGACCTCACCACCTCCTCACCCCTGAGTTTTGTGGCTATTGATGGGAAAGGTTTTGCAAAGATTGAGTGCTTGTACTGATGCAGTTTTAACAGTAATTTGAGGGAAAGGCCTACTGTCATCACAGTCAAGAAACTGATTCCTAAAAAGCCATTGTGTTGATAACTTCAAGACTTTCAGGTGCTTCCCATGGACTTGAATATTTTATCCTGAGAGGCCATGCCAAGAGGGCTGGGGGCAGAGGGGAATGCTCCAGGAAGCAAATCTTTTTCTGAGTCACCATCTAAACTTAAGTGGCCTCCCAAACTCTCCTTATAGTCTATCTGGAACCAGAAGGTCAGAAGAGTGGGGATTTTAAAGGTTCAGTTCCCAGAGATCATTAAATGCATCATCATGCTTTGCTTCATTCATATAAAGTGTGATGTTGGCAAATACAGCCTTGGGAGTGAGGGTCACCAGACCCATGAGTGACAAAATGCTGTGGGGGAATGTTAGATCTTAATTGACTACTTTTACTGTCCCATGGAAGAATTAATCTTAAATGATCTGCCCAGCCATGGTGGAGAGAGAAAGTTAACCCTCATAGGTTAACTTAATGTTTTTTAAGTTCCCATGATTTGCCACCCATGTTACACTCACTGTTCTACATAACACTCGCCATCACCAACTGATATGCAAATATTCTTATCCCCACTCAACAGAGTGGGTCAATGAAGGAATGAAATAAATTGCCAGTACTCTTTGAGATAGAAAGTACCGAGGATGAGACTTACAGTTTGATTTTAATATCCTTGACTTTTCTTCTCCATCATCCAACGATTTTTCAGATAGGCACATGCCCAGAAAGAATCTTTTGTAAAATGTTCCATCCTGTTCTTCACGGCACCTGTCAGGAGTCCCAGAGCAGCCTGTTTGTCTGCATGAACAGATGGGAGCTGGAGAAGCAGTCTCCCACTTTCTGCTTCTGCAAGGAGGCTATACAGCCTCTGTCCTAATGTGTTTCCAGGGCTGTCTCTCTAATCTGTCTCTGATGCCTGAAGTATTGTTTGCAGGCACCAAACTTTTGTTCCATAATGAGAGAAAAGGCTAAGGGAGGATATGATCTTTTGAAAGAAGATGAGCAGATGTATATTAACATAGAAGTGTGGCTGATTTAGAAGATACTTTCTGGGGAGAAAGGCTAGACAGGAAAGTCAATAGGGCTGAACGCACCAAAACTTTTGTGCAGGAATGTTTCCATCAGAACGGAAGAAACAAAAACAGGAGAGGCTGAAGATTGTCAAGACGGACTCTCCAGACTCTTGCCACCTGCGGGAAACAACCCTCTACTTAGGCTTCTGGTACATTAAACCAAAGCAGTAGGTTGTTGGTTTATGTTAATCTGTGACCACTATGACCTCCGTATCCTCTTCTGATGCATCAGTTCATCGCATTCATTGTCCTTCACCCACAGGCACTCACAGATGCGTAGGAGTCAGAAAAGGATGGCAAGGAGGTGGGCTGTGCATGGCTATTCTTTCTCTTTCTGTGACAACCACCCTGGACCAGTTGTTAGCAGCACTCCTATTACTCACATGTCCACATAAAGGAGTTTGGTAATTTATCCTGTTTATTTTAATCAGAGCAAGAGATGTCTGGAGTGGATTTCATCAACCTTGAGGGAGGAGAGGTGTGACCCCTGATTCTCCCTGTACCCCTCGGCCTGTGTGACTCCATGAGGGGTTAAACAGGGTAGTGTAGGGTAATGGGCAGGTGTCTTACCAGCTCAGAGAAGGCGCAGTGATGCTCCACAAGCTTACTGGGTCTTGGCCTCCTCCTCTCTAAACTGGGGACTTAGTCGCCAGCTTGGAGGACGGTTTTGAAGATCATTGAGTAAAGCTCCCAGTGCAGGGCCATCGCATGGTTGGGGCTGAATGGCCATGGGTTCCTTATTTCTTTTGGTTTTTGCTTTTAGAAGTGACTGCTGTCATTCCCTGTAGCTATCCATTTTTTTTTTCTAATTTATTTTTATTGAAGTAGTTTCAGGTGTATTGCAAAGTGATTCAGTTATACATGTGTATATTTTTTTCAGGTTCTTTTCTTATAGATTATTACAAAATATTGGGTATAGTCTCCTTTGCTATACAGTAGATCCTTGTTGGTTATCTGTTTTTATATAGTAGTGTGTATATGTTAATCCCAAACTCCTAATCAAATTCTTGCTCAGTTATCCGGCTCTGTTGATGGAGTGCTGCTCAACCTTCATCTGCTTCCCATAATTTCAGATAGATAATGTCTCTGGGGTCTCTGCAGTCCTGCATAGCTGATGCTGCTTCAGTCTGGAGGAAGAAACTGCCACATCGAGAACCTCTTTGTGGCAAGCATGTTACATAAATGATTTTATTTGACTCTCCAGAAAGTCCAGGAAAGTAGGCATCACATTTATTTGAGAGAGGAAAAGATGGAGTCTCAGAAAGTTAAATGATATCCCAATGATCACAGAGAGCTACAAAGGATGGATGTAAATTTGAGTGTGCCTGACATTTAAATGCCTGGATATCAGGTGCTGTCACCCGCCCTGATCACAAGGGCTCCCCTGTGGGTAGCCATTTCAGGAAGGACATTTCCCTGGGAGAAACGGGGCTGCTTCCATTGTTTTGATGTTGGTATCTTTGCTTCATTGGCTTCAGGAAATGGAATTCTTGATATAATGAGTCTCTTCAGCTCATCCCACCGCTGCACTAAAAAGGATGAAAATTAGTGATGTTTGTTATCTTCTCTCTGACATGAATGCTCTGCCCTCTTGGCAGAGATTTTATCTGTGCAATATGGACAGTATTTGTATGAAACTTTGGTTCTATTCCAGGCTCTGGGCACTGTGGACACAGCTCTATCTCTCTCAGACTCCCAAGCCCAGGGTGTGGCGGACATGTACAACCAGATACTCCTTGGAAGATGATTTAAAGTGAGGCAGAGAGTCTGGTTCAGAGCAGGACCAGCCTTGTTTAGTTATGCAGGAGGCAGGGTTTGTCCTGGGCATAAGCACTGTTTTTATGGATCCATTTCAGCCAAGTGGACAATGGCCCTGAAGTTTGGAAGAAAGTGCCTGGGGTCGCCTTTGTTTTTGACTACCTCATATAAGTGCTTCCTCTATGGCTCAGCTGGTAAAGAATCCATCTGCAGTACAGGAGACCTAGGTTCGATCCCTGGGTTGGGAAGATCCCTGGAGAAGGGAACGGCTCCCCACTCCAGTATTCTGACCTGGAGAATTCCATGGACTGTGTAGCCCATGGGGTCGCAAAGAGTCAGACACAACCAAGCAACTTTCTCTTTCCACTATAAGTACCGGGAATCTGGACAATTCACTTAACCTCTCTGGGTCTTGGGATCTTCATCTACAAATAGACTCAAGGAAGCCTTTCAGAGTTAAGCCCAGATAAACTGATACCAGGAGCTTCTTGGCACTGTGGCTGGTATGTGGTAGACTGCCCTCAGGTTCCATATGGACTGTTCATGTCGAGTTTATGTCTCTCTTCTTCTTTGCATCCAGATGGACTTTCAGATTCCCTGAGTACTTGGATTTTAAATGCATTTGGGAGCAGTATGCTTCATTTCTCTTTCCACTGAGGAACAGTGCATATTTGTTTAATTGAATGCTACCTTGTGATACGCTGCTTTCTGGGCAGACTTTAGCTAGAACATGACCTTTTTAAGTTATCCTGATGGAATGACCGATTTCTGATGATGACCAGTTCTGATGGGATGTCTAATTCCTGATGGAGCTGTTAAGGAAATGTGAGGTATCTAGGAGAAAAACATGGTCTTATGAGGACAAAAGTGACGCTGCAAATAAACAAAAGGAAAAAAATGTTCTTTGATGATAAGAGTCAGCGTTTAAAAATGTATATTCTTCCACTGTTAATCATTAAATTCTAAGCAGTCCCAGCCAATAGTCTAAAATTGTTTTGGTTGCTTAGGTGGGAAAACTTTCAACAATGATACAAGAGTTTATTTAGAACAGAGGATGGCAAACCAGGGCTCACTGAAATCTAGCCCACTGCTGTTTTTGTAAATAAAGTTTTATTGGAACTTGTTTCACTCAAAACTTGTTTCCTTATGACCTGTGACTGCTTTCCAGCTACAAAGGCAGAGTTGAGTAGTTACTATACAAAGACTGTACAGCCCACAAAATTTCTAAAATATTTACTGTTTAAGAAAAAGTTTGCAAACTTCTGATCCAGTAAATTAAACACATAAAAATATCTATTTAAACATGAGAAAAGATGTATATGAGACCAGCCTTACCAAATTTCAGAGTGCTTGATAAATACACACTACTTAAATCAGTTTGGTATTGATATATAAGTAGAAAATTGTTCAATGTTATGAAAGAGTGCAGAAATAGGCCCAGATATTGGTAGAACTTACATCAAGTGTAAGATAAGATGACATTTAAAATCATCAGGAAAAGATGAACTATTCAATAAACTATTTGATATCTAGAAAAAAGAAAAAATCTCAATAATTTATGCCTTATATGAAAGAAATTGTAGATGAATGCAACATTTAATAATAATCAGTGGAATCATTTAAAGCTGAAAGGAAACAGCAGTACAAAAGAAAGTAAGTTGATATATTTTACTTAAAATTTTTTTTGAAGCCTTCCCTGTAAATTTACTAGGGCAAAGACAAAAAGCACTTGAAAAACAAGGCAAAATATCCTCACTATGACCAACAGAGGTTGTAAGCAAAGAGTGCCAAAAAATCAATGAGAAGATGATAAAACAATCTAATCAACAAAGAGCATCAACAGGCAGTTCCTACATAGACAATGAAGAAATGAAAATATTCAAATAAACAGATGGAAAAATGCTCATTCTTCTCCTGATTGAAGATGTGTAAAGTACAACAACTCTGATATATCTTAATTTACCTGTCAGATTAGCAGCTTGGCAAAGATATAAAAAGTGTCAAGGGTGTCTGGAAACATATTTGCATACAGGATTTGGAAAGAGCAATTGCAATCTCACTCTAGGGTAATTTGACTACTGTTATGAGCATTGTAAATTCATCTACACTTTGACCTGTGTTGCCACATTTATAAGTTTATACTACAGATATTGTCAAACACACAAAGCTACTTGGAAAAGGAGATTCATTGCACATTGTTTATATCAGAAAAAAACAAAACAAAACAGGAAACGACCTAAATATCCATCATTAAGGTTTCATTGTGTCAGTGTTTCTCAAACTGAGTAATGCATCCATTCTGTTTAAGGTACAAATAAATCCTCAGAAACTTGTTCTATTGAATTTAATTATTTTTATTATGTTGTTGTTCAGTCGCTAAGTCTTGTCCAACGCTTTGTGACCCCATGGACTGTAACCTGCCGGGCTGCTTTGTCCTCCACTATCTCCTGGAGTTTGCTCAAATTCATGTCCATTGAGTGGGTGATGCCATCCAACCATCTCATCCTGTGCCATCCCTTCTCCTTTTGCTTTCAGTCTTTCCCAGCATCATGGTCTTTTCCAAGGAGTTGGCTCTTCCAATCAGGTGGCCAAAGTATTAGAGCTTCAGTTTCAGCAAGTCCTGATGAATAGTAAGGGTTGATCTCCCTTAGGATTGACTGGTTTGATTTTCTTGCAGACCAAGGGACTGTCAAGTCTTCAGCACCACAATTTGACAACATCAATGCTTCGGCGGTGCTCAGCCTTCTTTATGGTCCAACTCTCACATCCATACATGACTACTGGAAAAACCATAGCTTTGAATATGCTGCTGCTGCTGCTTTAGTTGTTTCAGTCATGTCAGACTCAATGGATTGCAGCCTGCCAGGCTCCTCTGTCTGTGGGATTCTCTATCAAGAGTACTAGCATGGTTGCCATGCCCTCCTCCAGGGCATCTTCTTGACCCAGTGATCAAACCTTAGTCTCCTGCATTGCAGGCAGATTCTTAACTGCTGAGCTACCAGGGAAGCCCCAACTTTGACTACACAGACCTTAATTATGACGTTTCTCTAAAATGTGGAACTATTGAACTAAGTATAAACCTCATACATTATAGTTCTTATTATCATATAAATTAAAAATGTTTATGAGTTTTATTAATTTTATAATTTGTCTGTATTCTCCTAAAACTGAATGTTGAGTGTATTAACAGTGGGTTGTATACATACACATTCAGTTTTATATATAAAATCTATACTTTCAGTTCAATAATACTAATAAAAGGAAGGCCTGTTTACATAAATAGGCTTTTAAATTATATAAATACATTTTGGTTTTGCTTGTGAGTTCAAGCTATTTAGATCCATGATTAATCAAAACCTTCAAATGCCAGTTTTAATGAGCTGTCAGTGATAATCTTGTGAAGCTATCCAGTTTATTTGAAGATAAGGTTAGCATCCTGGCTTATTGAAATGTGTGCTAAATAGTAATAAATCTAATTATCACTGGAACTGAGACCATAAACATTCTTCCTGGGGTATTTACTGCCATGCTCACTGCTAATGAGTGGGAGGCAGGGCTGTGCACACTTGCATACACGCAGACTTCTGTGGCCCATGTGAATCGCGGTTTTGCGTGTTCTACATGCAAAAGGACTCAATTTCCCCACCATTTTTCTCTTTTCGAGTTACTTTGACATCCTTATTTCTACGAACTGCTATGGTGCCATTTGACCTTCATTTGCAATGACCCTGCAACTCAAAAAACAGGGCTGCATCTTTGGGCAGTTTTTGGTTAAAAGATGGCCATCCAGATGATCCCAAACATGGCTTTGACTCCTTGACTTCAGAGGTTCCATCATAATGAAAATGCATTATCGCCAAAGTCTGAGCTCCTACCCATCAGGCTCACTGTAAGATGGTGAAGTCTCAGAGTTACAGAGAAGTTGCTGGAGAAGGTGCTAAGAGGAGAAATAGTAGTCCCAGCTCCTAAGTCGTAGTCACGGTTACCATCTGGGATGTCTCTCCTGGGAGCCTGTGATGTGCATGTTGAAACTGTGCCTGAGCTTTGGAGCAGGGACAATACAGGCTTGGATCTGGGCTCAGACGCTGACTCACCAGCCGACTGATTTGGGGCTTGCAGAATGATGAGTGCCAGAGCTGGCACTGGGGCACCTAGACTCACAGCTGAGGGCTACCCACTTCCTTCTGCCAGTCCCTAATTGACCCATCCCCCTCACCCATGATGCTACCCAGCAGCCCACCAGTCAGAGTCCCTTGAGGCAGTGGTCAGGGCCATGGAGGGAGAGATATGCCAGGTTCACTTCAAAGATCTGGACCAGGCATCTCTGGATGGTCAAGTAGATGTTGGCAGAGAGCAGTTAAGCATTTAAAATCTTTACATCAGATGGTTTCATGCACTTCCCTGCTGAGAAGTGCAAGTGGTGCTTGATTTAACTGTGGTTATTTACGGCCCGAAGCAAGTAGCTGGCTGTTCGCTAGAAGCCAAGGGTTTTATTTCTTACTCCTGTTTTCCATTTCTGGGATTTATGGTCCTTGGGTCTTGCAGAACTCGCCTGAAAAGCTGTGAGCTCAGTCCACCCCTGCCTGGCCCCACTCTCTGGAGGCTCTCTGAAGGTACAGGCACGAGGCCCCATTGCTGGGCATGCTTCTGGCGGTGGCTGGTCAGGCAGGTTATCCTCCTCTATTTTTGGCACAGGAAAACACCAGCCCCAAAGTTCTCGGCACAAAAACTGAGGTCAAAGCTGCAACTTGCTGTTGTTGTTGTTGTTGTTGTTTTTCTTTATTCATCTGCCCTATGACCTTTGATTTTCCTTAGGTAAAATGTGTAATTTCAAAGAATCGCCCACTTCTGCTCAGGGCTATTATCACCCATTTCCGTCTTGATTCTTTGGCCCTTTAGCATCTGAGAGAGATTTTGTCACCTGGCCTACCTACCCCCTCCTTATGAGGGTGCTGCACAGGAGGCCCAGTTGGGAGTGTGCCTTGGCCTGGGCGGTGACTGAAGATGTTCTTCCCTTCTGGGAAGCTCCTGGACCACCTGGTGGAAATGGTAACTGTTACTGGCACATTAGAGGTGCTTCATAGGTAACTGCTCAGGGCATGGGGGGTAAGTGGTCCCTGGTTGTCTGGGTTTGTCCACAGAAATGCAGTTCTGCCTCCCTGCCCAAATTGGTACATTAAGCTCTGTTCATAGAGGTGTAAATAGAGTAATAATAACCATAGTAATACTTAGTGAAACTGAGCATGTTCTTTGCACCAACTTCTAAGGCTCACAACAGCCTTGTAAGAGAGGGCCTCTTATTACTCCCATTTTACAGATGAAGAAATAGAGGCCTAGAGCGGTTAAGTGATTTGCACAAGGTCACAACTAGTTGCAGATGAAGACTCAGTTCCAGTTGACTCTCAAATCTGCACTCGTGGCCCATATGAGATGTCGTCTTATTGCAGGAAGCAGTAGGGATTCTGCCCTCACCCCTGTTGAAGTCCCTTCTCTGGCTTCCCAGTCAGAGGTTCTCTCTGCCCTGAACCTCCTGCCTGGAGCCCTCACTTGCCCAAAATGTCTCATCCTGGTACATTTTCATGGAACATGTCTTATTTCTCCCCTGCACGGTCACCATCCTGAGGCAGAGGCCAACTCTGGGAGCAGCAGTCACACTCAGCAAAATGCCTTCACTAGTATCCTGATGCCGGTTATTTCCTCCTCCTCCTTATCAGCAACACCAGAAAGAAGTTGATCAATTTTATTCACCTTTTCTTGATCCTCTCTATGTTATGCTGATTATTTTATAAGCTGTGGCTTTCATCTTTTTTTTTCCTTCTACTTTCTTTGGGTTCAATTTACTCTTCTTGTACCTGTTTTAAGAAGAAGGGTATTTTAGCATATTAATGTTTGTCCTTTCTTCACTTAGGGCTGTGTATTTTCATCTAAATATTCCTTCTGCTGAATGCTGCATGGGTTGATGTGTACTATTTATGTCTTGAATTCAGAATATTTTCTCTTTGTATCATGTTTTCTTTTTTGACTCAGGTTATTTAGAAGTGTATGTCTTAACTTCCAAATAAGTGGGTGATTTTTCGAGTTTATCTATTGATTATTGATTTCTGCTTAAAGGCTAATACTCTTGTTTCCAAACAGAAACACCCTCCCATTTACCACTCCTGACCCTGGGGCAGGAGCTCACTCCTCCTCTCAGCTCCTACCCCCATTCTGCTCAGGGAGTGTCAGTGTCTCCATTTCACAGATGAAGACCACTTGATGTCACACAGTTATTATGTGTGAGGGCAGAGAAAGGAAGGCAGTCCACTGAAACCCAGTTCTTCCTGGTTCCAAAGTTTACTTCTGCCACCATCTCATCTCCAATTCCCAGTCACAGGGAATGTGAACAAATAAGGGCTTTGGCGTTGGTAGAGGGATTGGGGTCCATGTCATCATCCCTCAGGTGGGCACCAGCTTCTTCTGCCCTGCACTTATTTTATGTCCTGCCTTGCACTCATTGTCACTAATTAAAGTTCTCCCTTCAGGTGAAACAGATCACCAGCCCAGGTTGGATGCATGAGACAAGTGCTCGGGGCTGGTGCACTGGGAAGACCCAGAGGGATGGGGTGGGGAGGGAGGTGGGAGGGGGGATCGGAATGGGGAATACGTGTAAATCCATGGCTGATTCATGTCAATGTATGGCAAAAACCACTACAATATTGTAAAGTAATTAGCCTCCAACTAATAAAAATAAATGGAAAAAAAATTATAAAGTTCTCCCTTCAGATTGCCCGGGTGACTTTTGACAAACTCATGTTCTGGTCACCAGCTCTCCTTATTTCAGCCACCCAGTCAGGCTCCTACCATCAGAGTAGCAAAAAACGAGTTATAAAAATGCAAAAATAGCTTGGAGGGAAGGGCCTGCCTCAGGATGTGAGTGACATGTCATTTGAGCAGCCGATGGATGTCAGTGCCTGCCTCCCACACCCCACCTGGTGAGCAGGCCAGCTGGCAAGCAGCTCCTTTATGATTCCATCATAACGCAAGTGCATCAGGGTGGTTCATCCTTAGTAAATATTAAGGAGAAAAAGGAGGACTCTGGTCATTATTTGGCACACAGGCTTTCATTGTATTGTCCCCTGGCCTGTTTTTTCTCTGCCCTCCTGGAGGTAATCTCTTTGCTGTCAAATTATCCAAGGCAGCTGGAGAGAGAATTTGCTTCTTCACATGTCCTTTCCAGAGATCATCAATAAATAATAAACAAACTCTGGAGTTTCTAGAGCTTTCTGTTCTGTAATGAGGTCATTTGAGCTCAAAGTAGTGAGAGGGTAAGTTCTTTAAGGAGAAATGCGAAGAGGATCTGGTCCAGATATTCTGAGTGTTAGGGATCTAACCTGCCTGTTGTCAGTTCTTTAAAAACTTGTAAATGATGGCGTTCAATGCTGTATTCACAAATTGGCCAGGAGCTGGGGCAGGCTTGGGGCAGTTGATCCCAGCCACAGGGCTGTCCCTGGGGAAGATGGCCCTGAATGCCATGGAATCTTCACTCACGTGACATGAGCTAGATGGCCAGTTTAGTTTGTGGTAAGTATGTGTGGGATGGGAAGGACTGTTCATTTTTTAGTAAAAATAACATATTTCCCTTATACAAAAAAATGCACATTCACTCTGGATAACCCTGTTATAATCTCATCATTTACAATCACTTTAACTTTCTTGAGTATATTTTTTCAAATATTTATCAAAGATAACCTTGTAAAAATAGATGTTTTAATCATAAATGGTGAGAGTGGGCACCCTTGTCTTGTTCCTGATTTTAGGGGAAATGCTTTCAATTTTTCACCATTGAGGGTAATGCTTGCTGTGGGTTTGTCATATATAGCTTTTATTATGTGACAAACCCACAGCAAGCATTACCCTCAATGGTGACATACCTCAACATAATAAAAAATAAAAACAGATCTTACTGTATGCATTTTCTTTGAATCTTACATTTTCAAGTGAGTATATATGGGAGACATATTTCTGTGTCAGTGAGTATTCTGGTATAGTGATTAATGGTTGCGTTGTATTTCATTGTCTGACGGTACCACAATTTGTTTAACCAATATTGTTGTTTGGGCTCCTTTTCTTTCTTTTCATTTTGCTGTATACAGTGCCGCAGTTAACAACCTCTGAGTTAATTTGATTTGCACACCTTTAATCTTTCTAACCCTGGGATAAATTCCGAGGACTGTTGGGCCCAATGCTAGGCCTTCCTTTCTAATGCTTTTGATCTGCACTGCCTAAGAGCATTGCACTAGAACTGAACCCATTATGTTCTCGCCCTCATAGTGGAGACAAATCCAGCCTCTTGTACCCCAACACCAAATTGAATCTTGGAGACAGAGTTTTGGGTGAAGTAGAAAAGATTAGCTTTATTGCTTTGCCAGGCAAAGGAGACCACAGCAGGCTAATGCCTTCAAAACTGTGTGTCCCAACCTGGAGGGTGTGGTAAAGACGTTCATAGTAATAGTTCAAACAGGGCATGATCAACTTGTGGACATTCTTCTGATTGATTGGTGGTGAGGTAAGTGGGAATCGGCATCATCAGCCTTCTGGTTTGAAGTGGTTCTGAGTGCTTGTGGGCAGCATACTGTTAACTTCTCCCACCTGGTGGGGGTTTTAGTATCTGGATGCGTGCTAAGTTGCTTGTCTTGTTGGACTCTTTGAGACGCTATGGACTGTAGCCTATCAGGCTCCTCTGTCCTTGGGCTTTTCCAGGCAATAATACTGGAGTGGGTTGCCATGCCCTCCTCCAGGGGATCTTTCTGACCTGGGGATTGAACCCGTGTGTCTTACCTTGGCAGGAGGGCTCTTTACCACTAACTCCACCTGGGAAGCCCAACTTCTCAAAGATATTGTTGTGTATCCCTTGGGGTGGAGCCAGGACCTGCCCCAAGGCTTCACTATTGTTTCTTTTGACTGTTCCTCCCTTGTCTTCACATCCTGTCCTTTCCCTAATTAGCAACTGTTTCAGCCTGCCCATTGGAACTCAGGGAAGGTTGTCAAGGCTGAATGAGATCTTTTTCCTATAATCAAGAAATAGGGAGGTACAGAAAGGCTTTTGTGCCCAGGAACCCCACAGGGTTCCACTCGGTATCAATAGTTTAAACATGAGGACTCTCTGTGTCTTTTATTCCCAATACAGGACAAGACAAACTAGGTGAATATTCCCAGGACTGGAGGTTGTGTGTCCTGAGGACAGCTTCATGATAGCACCTAACCCTCTAAATGAGAATCATTTGCTTACTCTTTTTGTCTCTTCCGCTGGACTAAAAGCACCTGGAGTAAAAGATTTGTATTAATTCTTACAACCCCAACCCCTAGTACCTAGTGGGAACTCAGTAAATATTATTTCATTCATTCACTTAATAAATATTTATTGAGTACCGACTGTCTTCTGGGTGCTCTTCTAGGCCCTAGGGAAACCTCAGTGAGAGAAGCAGATTAACATCCCTGTTATTCTGGAGCGTAGACCTGAGCTGTGTGGTCCATGACTGCCTGCTCGCCACCAATGGTTTCTCTGCCTTTTCAGGCCCAGCTTCTCTCTGAAGTCTTCCCTGACCCTGCTGTGCTTCCTGTAAACTCAACAGCAGTGAATGCCTGCATGATTTATTTGACATTTTGTTTGTGCATTGTGAATTGTTTTCTATATTTTTACAGCTCATAGCCTCCCTGGCCAAACTGAGGACACCTTGAAGGGTAAGGATGCAGTGAAAATGGAGGCCACAGTTTTTGCATCCATGGGTTCATGATGCCAAATGCTGCCTTGCCCAGGGCTGATTTACAGGGTGATGCTCTGCCCTCCCAGCCAGACACTGTGCTTTGAAGCTGCTGGTTACACCTCTTCTCTACTCTGGCTCCCCAGGACTGACACTTGAATTGCATTTCTCATCTCTGAACTTTAAGGATAACTAACTCAAAGATGACTAGGAAAGGGAAAATTCTCTCAATGAAATAGGGGAATCTACATTGTCAGCTCAAAGTTCTCTTAGACAGTCATGGCTAGAGCTAGATTCCTGGTCCTAGTTGTGTTCTGGGTCTGTTCTGTCCTAGTAGTTATCTGCTAACTGCTGACTCTTCCTTCATTCTTTGCCAAGATGTCCTCTCCTCTGATCTGTTCCAGGCCATCCCAGGCTAGCTGACTGGTTTCCTCACAGAGAGCTCTCATACATAGCATCAAGTTCTCCATCTTTCTGTGAGCACCTGGTAAATGTTCCTTCCTTAAAGCGCCTAAGAGTTCTACCAGTGTTTCTATGCACTAGTTATTTCTATGTCTGTTGGTACTATGCAGAAGTTTTCAAATGTAAGAGATAGGGGAAGCTACCTCTTCTCAGTGGAAGCAGGCCCTGCTAATGCCCTGAGCAGAAGGCCTGCCCTGCACAGTTGGTGTAGCCTTCCTACAAACCCCATCAGGCCTGCAGTGGGAGGGGTTTTGTCAGCATCCCCTTCATTGGGAGGTGAGGAAAAAACTGCTCAAACCCTAAGACTTGAAAATACTTAACCCTAGAACCTCCTCTACCCACTGCCCAGGCAGCCCTTTCTTCCCATGCCCTTTCATCTAACATCAAATGTCTGCCTGCTGTCGCTGCCACTGTTTGGTATGGCTGAATCACTCCTCTGCTGGAATTTAACTCATTGACAATTTATGTGTGGCGTCTCCTAGAATCCAGTCCAGATTGTGATATGAAAGCCTGTGGCTCCATCTCAGGGGAAGTCGTTGAAACTAGAGGGAAATGAATCAAATATGAGAAGTCACTGGCATTGGTAAAGAATTTCCCCTGCAAAAGGTCAATTGAGAAGCGTAACTGGGGGTAGCAAGGGAGGAGAGGAAGGACAGAAGACAAAAAAGGAATCCGTCTCCCCTCCACGTGCCCCGTCCTCCTTCAGATAAATGTTAGGAAATGCTCAGAGCAGCTCTCTGATGATAGACTTTGCATCTGTGCTTGATGTATTTTCTTAATGAGGTGGTAAGTGCAGAGGCAGTAAACTAGCTTCTGCTGGTGGACTGCTTATGATTACAGAATTGGCAATTTGAACCTGAAGCTGTCCAGTGCACGGCGTGTGTCACTAAGGCCTGGGGGAGATGGTTGAGGCAGAGCTGACCCATTTTTTGCCAATGTGGAGCCGAGTGTGATACAATATACTGCTAGTTGTATTAGAAAATTAAAGGTGACTTTTCAGTCCAGGATTGCAAGCCGACAGCAGCCGGGGGAGCTCCATGCAATGAGTATATTATCTCCAACAGGGGGCTTTGATGACTGATAGGTGAAAAGCTGTGCCGCAGCCTAGAATTATTATGCTCAATCACAAAAGAGGGTGGGGGTGACAGCATAGTGATGGATTAGTGCTGTCTGTGAGGTTAATGGTGAGTTTTCCTCCTGCTAGTGGTCTGTAAAGAGAGCAAAGAAAAGGGAAATGGTGCAGTGGGGGAAATCAATAGTATTAGCAGGGTCATGATAATAAATGCAGTCGTTTATTTCTGGGGTGGTTTTTATTGAACTGGTTATGAACTTGATAGTTTTTCCTTTCAGTTTATAACTTGGTTGGAGAAAATGAGAACTGAGGGGAAAGAAATCCAACTTCCTGGTAGACATAGCAGCTATGTTGGGTTGAAAAAGTCTGCAGTTTTTGTAGTCTTTGAAAAGGAGAACTGAGGAATGAATGTTTGTGTGGATGGAGGAGCTCTGGGGATGCTGGGGGGAAGAGAGTGATCTTTGACATTAGACCTGTTTTGGCATCCTGGTTCTGCCTATTATTAGCTGCATGACTATTGGCCAGTAACTTCATCTGTAAAAAGGGATAAGTATATCTCCCTAGCCAGGGTGGTTATGAAGCTCAAATAGCATCATGTGTATTTGTAAAGGTGTCTCAGATCCTGGTAGCAAATAGCTACACTCAGTAAATAAACTGTGGCTCTGGTGTGGCCATCACTATCTTGGTATTCTTATTTTGTTATAGTCACACAGTTCAATGGTCTCAGCCACAGGCCAAGAAGGAAATGTGTGGCGTATTTGATTTTTTAGTCTCTTGATTAACAGTAATCATTTTAGTCTCAATTTGAAGGAGCAAGCTCAAGTCTCTAAAAGATATAGAAACCTCATCCAAAAGATAATAATAAGCCTTGGAAATACACAGAAATGGAAGGCTCACACAGTCATCAAGACAGTATGGTACTGGCACAAAGACAGAAATATAGATCAATGGAACAAAATAAAAAGCCCAGAGATAAATCCACGTACCTACGGACACCTTATCTTCAACAAAGGAGGCAAGGATATACAATGGAAAAAAGAAAACCTCTTTAACAAATGGTGCTGGGAAAACTGGTCAACCACTTGTAAAAGGAAACTAGAACACTTTCTAACACCATACACAAAAATAAACTCAAAATGGATTAAAGATCTAAATGTAAGACCAGAAACTATAAAACTCCTAGAGGAGAACATAGGCAAAACACTCTCCGACATAAATCACAGCAAGATCCTCTATGACCCACCTCCCAGAATGTTGGAAATAAAAGCAAAAATAAACAAATGAGACCTAATTAAACTTAAAAGTTTTTGCACAACAAAGGAAACTATAAGCAAGGTGAAAAGACAGCCCTCAGAATGGGGGAAAATAATAGCAAATGAAGAAACAGACAAAGGATTAATCTCAAAAATATACAAGCAACTCCGGAAGCTCAATTCCAGAAAAATAAATGACCCAGTCAAAAAATGGGCCAAAGATCTAAACAGACATTTCTCCAAAGAAGACATACAGATGGCTAACAAACACATGAAAAGTTGTTCAACATCACTCATTATCAGAGAAATGCAAATCAAAACCTCAATGAGGTACCATTACACACCAGTCAGGATGGCTGCTATCCAAAAGTCTACAAGCAATAAATGCTGGAGAGGGTGTGGAGAAAAGGGAACACTCTTACACTGTTGGTGGGAATGCAAACTAGTACAGTCACTTTGGAGAACAGTGTGGAGATTTCTTAAAAAACTGGAAATAGAACTGCCATATGACCCAGCAATCCCACTTCTGGGCATACACTCTGAGGAAACCAGATCTGAAAGAGACACGTGCACCCCAATGTTCATCGCAGCACTGTTTATAATAGCCAGGACATGGAAGCAACCTAGATGCCCATCAGCAGATGAATGGATAAGGAAGCTATGGTACATATCCATAATGGAATATTACTCAGATATTAAAAATAATTCATTTGAATCAGTTCTAATGAGATGGATGAAACTGGAGCCCATTATACAGAGTGAAGTAAGCCAGAAAGATAAAGACCAATACAGTATACTAGTGCATATATTTGGAATTTAAAAAGATGGTAATGATAACCTTATATGCAAAACAGAAAAAGAGACAGAGATGTACAGAACAGACTTTTGGACTCTGTGGGAGAAGGCGAGGGTGGGATGTTCTGAGAGAATAGCACTGAAACAAGTATACTATCAAGGAAGGGTGAAACAGATCACCAGCCCAGGTTGGATGCATGAGACAAGTTTTCAGGGCTGGTGCACTGGGAAGACCCAGAGGAATGGGATGGGGAGGGAGGCGGGAGAGGGGATCGGGATGGGGAACACATGTAAATCCATGGCTGATTCATGTCAATGTATGGCAAAAACCATTACAATATTGTAAAGTAATTAGCCTCCAGCTAATTAAAATAAATGGGAAAAAAAAAAAAGCAATGGAAGGCTCAGCTGTCACGGGCACTATAGAAAACATTACCTGAGTGGATGAAAAGGAGGAATGAGTCTATAAATAGATATTTTTTTTTTTTTTCCAAAATGAAGTTCAAAAAGTTATTTTTAAAAAAGCTAGGAAAAAAAATCTGAGGAAGAATATATTGGTTTTCATGTTTACCCTTTTGGACCAAGGCATATACACTTGATTATTCTTGATTATTTGGTAGGGAGGAGTTAATATATACCTACTTTGTGGCAGATGTATTCACATACATTATTATCACAATTCAGTGATAGGAGGTATTTCTCCACATCTTACAGATGAGGAAATTGAAAATAAAATATTTAACATAGACTCAAGTTGCATTGCTGGAGTGAGGCCAGGGTTCACACTCCACATGATCCTCTTGCTGCCTTATGGAAGAGGGACGATATTGGCACCAGGAAAATCTTATTGAAACTTCTTCCCCTCTCAGGCCCAGTGGGTGCCCTTCCTTATGATCTGACAGTAGTTGGGTCTCTGCCATCACCCTGCAAGGCACAGCTTTAAAAGAATGACAGCCATTGAGGATATTACATAAACTGGTTAAAACCACCTAAGTCCAAGATGGTGGGTGGTTGGCTTCCACTAGACCTTGAACCTCAGTATATGCTCACTGAAATACATTAGCAAGCTAAATGACACACCCATAGGCACCATGACAATTCTGAGGCTGACCATAAAAGGCTAAAAAGTGAGCAGTGGCTCAATTACTAGAAATCCTCTCTCCCTCTTCAAAATAGTTGGGATAGTCCTCCCCCTCATTTGCCTTTGAAATTACCACCCCCATAAAAATATGACAACCCTGTACCCTGATTCCTCTTGCCTCTGAGATGGCCCACAGTCTGTCTGTGTGTATCTCCCAGAATAAACCTTCTTTCACTTTACTGTGGCTCACTCTTGAATTCTTTCCTGCATGAAGCCAAGAACTCACACTTGATGGCCATTCTGGGGGCTCGCCTGAGACCCGGGTGGTGACCAGCCTCTCCTCACACCCTTCCTTTCTTTCCTGCAACAACCTCACTTAACTCACTGTACTGTGCTCATTTCTTCTCTAGACTTTATCTCTAGAGTGAATTTCAAAATTAAAGAAAACTGGGTACTCTTTACCTCTGAACCTCCAGGACCTTCCTGTGGGTGGCTGGCACATCATGGATGCCTAAGAAACGTTTGAATGATATTAGAAGATAATCCCCACATGTCTGGGTCTCAGCCTTTTTCTTTGAGCTGCAGTGAGTCTCAGCCTCATCTGTTCAGGGTGCTGTTTGGGCTCACGCTTTTCCCAATTCCACCTTCTTTCCCTGGTCCATGGGTTTTTCTCATCAAGACTAAAGCTCTCCCAGACTGACTCCTGAGGTCTCCCAGGATCCTCCGCTTCTCCAAACCCAGATTTCCTCTGATTGTTTCCATCCACAGTGTTGCCCCCTTCATCGACTTTCAAACCCCACCTGCAGCTCGAACTCTTGGCTATGTTTGCTTATCCCTCACTGATGACGGTACTGCCCCAGACACCTTCAAATCAGTGCTCTCCCAGGGGCTAGAGCTCTGTGAACCCACCTGGATGAGGCAACTCAAGGTTTGCCGTAAGAATGAGATGATTACACGGTGCATAACAAGGATAAGTGCAGTCGCTGTTGAACTTGAGATTTTGTGCCCCAATGCAGTCAAACCAAATAAGCAGAAACATCAAAGTTAGGAGCAGAGAATGGTTTATTGCAAGGAGTATGAGTAGCTCATGTGCAAAAGGTACAAACTCCTTGATGGTTTTCAGGGAAGAGTTTTTATAGGGAGAATTTAGGGGAGGAAGCAGGCTGCAAAGTGTGTGACTTTTCTGATTGGCAGAATTCAAAAATATATTGTTACATATATCACTTGTGGAGGAATTAGGACTCTGCTTTATTGCTGCAGTATTGTTTCCTGATTTCTTTTCCTTTGTTTCTGCATTCCCTCACCTCCCTAATGAGGAGCTGTTTGAATCTGCCCTTTGAAATTCCAGGAAGGGGTAGGAGTCTGAAACCTTTTTCCTACAAACAAGAAACAAGAGATAAGGAAAGACTTTTATACCTTGGAGGGCTCCACAAGATCCTGCTAGTAATGGGGGAAGTTTCAGTTTACTTCTGTCACTTATCAGCTATGGGACCCCTAATTCTCTTAGCCTCTTTCCGCTCATCTCTACAATAGGGCTAAAGATACATATTATGTAGTTAAGTTTATCAAAGCACAGGTTGGTTTCTGGTATTGTGAGGAGGCTGTGTGTGGAAGAGAGTTACTGAAGTGGAGATGGAGGCTGACTTACCTCCCCTGTCCTCAACTCCACAACATACACAGCGATTCTAAAGATGCCTTAAACATGCTATTTCTTTGTGGAGTGTGGATCTCCAAGAGAAAAGAAGATGCTTCTATTGATGACAGCCTAGGACAAGAGGTGAAGCTGTGTGAGAAAGTGATAGTTCTCTGTGAAAAAAGACACCAAGTGGGGGAGTTTTGTCCTATAGCAACATTTTCCAGTTCAGTTTGTTTCCTCCTCTTAGGGCAAATCCTTCACAGCTGTCAAGATACTGCTAAAAATGAAGGACAAAGAAAAGAGAATACCGAAGTATTGAAAGCATGGGGCCATTTCATGTTTTTGTTTTGAAAGATTAATTTCTTGGTGCCGAGGTTGATGTTCCTCTGTCCTCAAGTTTGCTATTAGTATTCTGCATGAAAAGTTAAACCCTTGAAATGGATAAAGATTACCTGCCAATGCTTTCCCTGTGAATCAGATTGAAAATGCAAACTGTGACAGGAGGCAGAGACATTGATTTTATTTAGTAGGGAATGGGGAAAGGAAATTACTGGCTTTGGGGCTGCAGCCCCAGGCACTGGTAGGTTATCCAGACAAACTCCTTAGCTCCCTTCCCCTGACCCCACCCTGACCCCTGTCTTCCCAGCCACTTCTTTCTTTCTCCTTCCCATTTCCAAGCTGCCCCAGCCACTTCTATCTCCTTTAGCAACACTTCTTCTTTTTTTTTTTTTTTAAATTTTTAGTTGGAGGATAATTGCTTTACAATGTTGTGTTGGTTTCTGCTGTATAACACGAATCAGTGTAAGTGTACATATATCCCCTCCTTCCTGAATCTCCCCGCCAGCCCTCCCACCCCTCCCACCCTGCCGCATCGAGGTCATCACCAAGCACGGAGCAGCACTTCTGAACACTTCAGAGATGAAGTCTTCAAGACTGTCCAGTGAGAGAGAGAACTTTGTTCATTTTCATCTACTAGGTTTAGCCTGTATTCTGCTCTAGAGATCAAAGCAACTTGGAGGTAAATTATCAAGCTCTGCAACTTAATAGCTGTTTGGCCTTCAGCAAGTTGCTAAACCCCTCTGGAGTTAGCTTGCTTGTTATTATTTTTATATAAAATGGAGATATAACTACCTATTGGCTGATTCATTTAGTTAAGTGTAAGCCCTTTTGTTGGATTTAGTGTCAGGCAGGATATTTCTTCCCAGCTGTTGGTGGATAACAAGCCTCTTAGGAGTGCTGCAATGACCAAACACCTTAGCTGGAGCAACTGGTGAGGGGCGAGTACAGTCCAGAACCCCCAGCAGGTGGGTGTCCAAGGAGAGGATTTGTGAGCATTGTTCTGGGCCCAAGGCTTGGGGAGTAATACCGAAATGTTAATTCTTTCCTGTGATCTTTCTTCTGACTTTATTTGAGGGCTCTAGGCTCCTCTCCTGTGGCTGTTTTTTTTTTTTTTTTCTTCCCCTCCTTTCCTCCTACACCTTGACTTCAGAGAGCTGTGTGCTCTGTCTGGAGGGCTGGAAAGGGAAATAATGGGAATGCACATTGCTTTTTGCACTGGGCTTTTTCTATTGAGAAGTTTCAGAGTGGACCATGCTTCCGGGCTTTGCTATGCAGGTGGCAAGCAGAGTCTGAGAAATGCATCCTTGAAATTTATGTCTCCATTCTGCCTCATTTTGGGGATCAGAGCGAGTTAGGTTCACTCTGGATTTTAAGATCCTCCAGAACTTGACTTCTGTTTACTTCTCCAAACCGCTCATTACGGTTCTAATGTTTCTACACAACCACTCCAAAGAAAGAAGTGGCTTTCTGGTCCCTATCATACCCTGTGTGTGTGTGACTGCTTTCTAGTCTTGCTACATCCCCTTTCTGGGATGCTCTTGTTGCTCTTCTGTACTACTTCCAATTGTTTCAACTTATCCATGAACCTTCTCATGATCTACTGTAGTTTCCTACCATAAGTAATGAGTAAGTAAGTAAGAGACTCATTCTGGGGCCTGACTCTTGCCAGAGGCTATGGTTAGGTGCTGGAGGTATATGGGGGAATTGAACATGGTTCCTGATTATGGTGAACTTATATCCGGGCTGTATCTTTTGTGCATCCCCCATGTTTGTCTCAGTAACAAGCACGGGGCTTTCCATCAGGGGATCATGCAGAAAATGTACAAACTTTATAAATCAATGTAGCCATGGACAGCATCTTTGTTTCCACCCTTTGCACATGCTATTTCTTCTTCCTTGGACTAATAAACTCCCTTACATTTCAGCTGAAATGTTATGTCCCATAGAATCCTTTTGATCACTGAATACTGTATCAGGGTCATTTTTATAAGCACTTGTGACTTCTTGAACTCTTCTGTCATAGTATTTATCATAGTTTTTACTGATCTGCTTGTGTGATGTTTTGACTATTTTATGTCTCCTTTTCAAGATGATAAGCTATGTGTTGAATGTGATCTATTTTGTTTACCACTCTCTGCCTAGGACCTGGCACAGTGATAAATCTACTATGTTGCTATTTGATTAATTTGTATCAAATAAATGACAGAAGAAATGGATAGAGGGATGGATGGATGGATGGATGAATGAATGGATGGTTGGTTGAATGAATGATTGAAAGAATAAAATTAATCCTTTCCAAACAGCAACCATGGTCATTCAGCGACATCTAGATATCTGCCTTTCTTTTCCCCTCCAACCAAGCCTTGTCCTCCAGTCTTTCATCACTTTTGGACTCTTTGGTCCTGAGCGTCTGTAATTCCAGGGACAGAAACCTGGTTCTTGTGTTGAGTGGTGTGTGATGAGTCTGTGCTTTCAGTGTAGCGTTTTGAGCACAGCTATCCTAAGGAGTGCTTGCTCAGTACAGAGATGCTACCCAATTCTAGTGGTAACATTGGCTAATCAGCCTCTGTGTGCAGGACGCAGCCTTGGGTGATGAACAGGAGGAAGAATATCAGCATTCATGTGTCCTAAGCTCTGTGATCTTTGTTGAGGATTTCTTTCTTTCTCCCTTCCTCCCTTTCTCTTTCTGTCTTTCTCTTCCTTCCCTCCCTCCCTCCCTCCCTCACACTTCCTTCTTTCCCTTCTTTCTTTCTTCATTTCTTACCTTGATCCTCTGCCTCCATTCAGTACTCATCCAAGGTGAACTTGATACTTACATTTTTAATGTGTCACATAAGCTAGAGGTCAATGGAAGTCATTCTTCATTACATTTAGAAAGTTCTTACCAAAGGGAAGTAATAAGTTCTCTTGGTATGGAAGTGTAGATGTTTCCTGATGTTGTGTATGACCCCAGAGGAATGGGAGGCCAAATCCCAATGAGTCAGCATTTCTGCTGTGCTCTCTGCTTTTCTTGTGGCAAACTGGGCACATGTACATCTCCCATCTGCCTTCCACGAGGCTCCTACACATGCTTGCAGCACCCCGGCCTTGTGTTGGTGACCAAAAGACAGAGAGGTATGTGTGTTAAGTAAATAAGCACGTCCTTCTTTCTTACCAGCCCAAGGAAGTAGCTGCAGTATTGGGCAGGGAATGGGAAGATAAGGTTCCTGCTCAGCAAAGCCCTTAACCAGCCTTGTGAACTCTGGCAAGTCCTTTAGTATCTGTGGGCTTTTACTAAGGTAAGGAGCAGGGGTGCGTATTGGTGAATATACATTCATATGTATTCCAGCTGCCTGACAAAATCTTCTTTCCCACAGTAGCTGAGAGTCTGCCAACATCTGTCAGAAACCGAGCCTGCAGACAACTGTAACAGAATATGCTGCTGTTTTTAAGGCTATTTTACTCAATTCTCAGGTTCAAGGAGACCATATTTGAAGGTTCTCTGATGTACTACACAGTGCAGGGCACACTGATGTAGGATACAATCTGTTGCTCAATTTGAACAAGTTCCAGAAACAGAGTTTTTAGGGGCTTGAGGGAAGCCTAAAGGCAGTCCTCTCATCAGACCTTTGAATCCCCCTCCAACATCTGCAATGTGTTTTCCAGCCCTGCCTACCACTTCCCAATGACAGGGAATGCAATGCCCTCCTAATGAAGCCCTGTTGCTGTTGGAATTAGGTAGGACTCAATCAATGTGTATGTGTGAGTGAGTATAAGTGTGTAGATGTGAGTGTAAGTGTGCCTATACACACTTTGTGTAATCCATGAGTTTGTTACCAGCGTGTATGGCTGAATCTCCCACCATTTACCTGCATGCCCCCCACCATTTTCAAAAAGAAACAGAATCTTTCTAGGATTGTCAGATATTTTGAATTCTTATAGCCTCTCTCCACCAGTACAGTTAATTGAGGGCTGATTCTGTTGGCAAATGTTATGCATTCTTCATCCAGGGTCTCTGTGGACACCTCATTTCCTGCCTTATAGAAAAGAAATCAACAAACATATGGGTGTCATTGCTGTTACATTTTTGCACTGAAAGAAAAATGATGGATCAAAGCATTTTGTTCTACTCAGCACAAAAAGTCTTTTCCTGCCAGCAACTGGAAAGTATTTCTGTCTCCCAGGCACAGTCCTTCTGACCAGCATTCAATCCACTTACTTTCTTCCTTACATCAGTGCAGATAGGGCCGTGATATGAGCTGTACTCAACACTTGAGACATTGCTCACAGTGCTACCTACTGGGACCACCCTGGCCTGACATGGGGAGGAAGTCAGTGGGCTGTGGGCATCTTTTATGAGAGTCCAAATCCTCTGGGATCAGCTACTCTCCCCAGAGAGTTGATATGATCAGTGGTCTGTGGCTGGGTGCTGGGGTCCATCTGATGAGAGACGCAGGTGTCACTGTGATATACCTGCCTCCCAGCATCTTGACTGCTTCCTTTTGTGCTTTCTCCCTTCTTTGCTGCACCCAGCATCTCATACAAGCTTGAGTGGCTATAGGCTTAATAGAAGTTGATCTAGAGACTGAAAACTTGGCCCCTGCAGGTACCCTAGAATTTGTAGCCTTGGGGGAGATCTTGAACTTTGATCTCCTTTGTAACTCAGTTGTGTATCTTCCAGATCCTGTGCTTGTACAAGTCCACGATCAATCATGTGATAGAACCAGCTACAGTACAGGTCATTTGGAGTAACTCCTAGAGATCCCCTCAGATGAGCATTGAGCCCTCACTGAGATGTATTAAGTTTTTAAATATGTTCATGCAACTGCAAATCTAGTTTGGGGCTTCCCCCTCCCCACCTAATTCATAAAAATATTATAATAGACTTTGCTGATGACCCTGTCAACATTTGGACATGTTATCCCAATGGCAGGAATGGCAAAAGGATTTCCTCTGGTATGACCAGGCCCACAGGGTAGGTGTGGTTCCTCTGAAGTGCTGTCTGGTGAAGACTCTTGAGGCTGTATCTCTGTTCAGTGACAAGGAATGCTGGGATCGATTAGCCATGTCTGCTGTGGGTGTGTGGTAGCCGAGTAGTGATATGTGTACCCATGCTCACGCCCGGTTGCTTCACTCTGTGCCATCCTATGGACTGTAGCCCACCAGGCTCCTCTGTTCATGGGATTCTTCAGGCAAGAATACTGGAGTGGGTTGCCACACCTTCCTCCAGGGGATCTTCCCGACCCTGGGATCAAACCCACGTCTTTTGTGTCTCTTGCATCTCCTGCATTGCAGGAGGATCCTTTACTGCTGAGCCATCCTGGAAGCCCAGCATATGTGCTGAATTTAGTGTAATGCATGGTACATAGGCTCTGGAGCTACACTTCTTTCACTCACATCCTAGCTCGGATACTTCCTACAATTGTATGATCTTAAGCAAATCACTTAAACCTTTGTGCTTCAGTATCTTCATCTGTAAATTGAAGATACTGACAGTACCTACCTCATAGGGCTTTCCCATCGATTGAATAAAAAGGCGAGGGTGGGATGTTTTGAGAGAACAGCATTGAAACATGTATATTATCTAGGGTGAAACAGATCACCAGCCCAGGTTGGATGCATGAGACAAGTGCTCAGGTCTGGTGCACTGGGAAGACCCAGAGGGATTGGGTAGAGAGGGAGGTGGGAGGGGGGATCGGGATGGGGAATACATGTAAATCCATGGCTGATTCATGTCAATGTATGACAAAAACCACTACAATATTGTAAAGTAATTAGCCTCCAATTAATAAAAATAAATGGAAAAAAATGTGTCAAATACTTAGAATGGTTCCTGGGCACAGAGTAAGTGCAAAATAAATATTTGCTATTATTGTAATTATTAATGCATATCCCTGACCATCCATCCAATAAAAAATTAAGGTTAGCCTGATGTATTTATCATCAAAAGTCCATGTGGGGTCCTTAGGATTTCTGTTTTGTGTTTTTCAGTGCTTATAAATCTCTATATTTTCTACAATCTTCTTGGACATTACTGTGTACCTCATGATGTATTTCTGGATTCATGCTTTCTCATTTCTTAAAAATAAGACTTTTGCCATTGCTTGATCTTTAGGCGTTGCTTTCATTCTGTTATTGCACAGCTGTCTTTGACAGATCCTGGTGACATATGCGGTGTCACTGTGCATCACAAACAATTTTAAGAGCTTCTCTTTTGTTGTCTCATTTACTCCTCACAACAGTCTTTTCAAGTTGACACTGTGATCATCTCCATTTTACAAATGAGAACACTTAAATGGCTTGGAGATTTTTAAATATATCTACAGCTTAGGGAACTTCAATGTCTTGCCTGAGATTGCTCAGCTGGCAAATGCCAAAACCTGAATTCAAACTCAGATCAGTGGCTCATGTGAAAGGTGAATTGAAGACCTTTTGTTTGGTAGAGATTTTTGAAGTGGAAGGAAGAGGATCCCAGCTGATATCTGAAACAGGATTTGGAAGCTGGGGGTGAAGTTCTGGATCAGGAGCCAGTGTCATTGAAGACCAACCAGATAGGAGTTGTGGTATGCTCATTTTCCCTTTGTTGAGTTTAAGGGAAGAGGGTAGAAAGAAGACCTTGATTTAGATTAAGTTTCTTCAATAGGTCAAGGGACAGGTCATTGAGATTAAGACAGAGTCCAGGTAGATGGATGGTCAAGTTATCAAGCAAGCCAATTAGAGATTAAAAGTATGAATTGTGGCCTTGCTTTTAAATGAATTTATCTTTTTTATATCCTAGTTCAATTTATGGGCTTCCCTGGTAGCTCAGTGGTAAAGATTCCTCCTGCAATGCAGGAGACACAGGAGATGTGGGTTCGATCCCTGGGTCAGAATATCCCCTGGAGGAGGGCCTGGCAAACTACTCTAGTATTCTTGTGGGGAAAATCCCATGGACAGGAAAATTTATATTATCCCCTGCCTTTATAGCTGTCTCTTAGTGTCCTGCATTGGAAGGGTCCATTTCTCTACCTCCCAGAATATGTCTCTCAGAATGAGTTCACCCTTCTACCCATCCAAGACTTCATCCATCTAGGCATCTCTGAGTTGGTAGTTGTGTTGTGGATAAAGAGGTGAAGAAGATAGACTTGCTGTTTGAAGAATGCATGTTCAAAGTCAAGAAAGAAAAGAAAATAGGTAAATATACCTGCACAGTAAGGTGAGGCTTATATGGAGACCACCATTAATTTATGTAAGTTTCCCAAGGAAACACCTAACCCAACCAGAAATGGGGGAAGAAAGTCACTGAAGATATCTCAGAAGAGGTGAGTTTTGAGTTAACCAGGTAAGATTAAGTTCTTTGTAGGTGGCAAGGCAGGGAGGTATGGTGATGTGTGAAATATTTGGAAACTTCAGAATGCTGGTGTGGTTAGAGTGTAAATTTCAAGAGTGGCAGGACCATGGGGCAAGACTCAGGCCATACCCCTATAAGTCTCAGAGTCCAGGTTAAGGAGTCTAGATTTTAAGGAGTTTGGAGCTATTGATCTCCATGCGTTGGATGAAAGGCTGAAGGCAAGAGAGCTTGTTTTCTCATCAGCCCTTTGTTACGCTCTGACATCTCAGACACATTGGATTTTGGGGGCCCATTATTCTTTTTCTCCTAAGAAAAGCAGATGCAAATAGAATCTCTTGGTTAAAATAAGATTTAGAACACTTTTATCACAGAAGAGATGGTGCGACCATAGATGTCTTGGTCCCACAGGCAACATTTTCTATTAGCAGCAGAAGATTTAACAGATGTCCATTATCTGAGAATGGGATTTGTTCTGATAATGGTCAGACAATGAGTTTAAGACACAGTTTATAATCTAGAGTCTCCTTTATTCTTGTATAAAGCACATAGATCAAGGTTCACTTTTATGTGATACCTGGACATGACATAACTTGTTGGTGGAGATACTTTTCTCAAAGTCTTATATTTTTTAATCTAGAACACAGCTGAGCCCACACCCCCATCCCATTTCCCATTTTTGTCCACCAAGTCTACGTTGACATTCAAGGTAATTTGAACTGACCTTCCCAGAATTAAAACTGCAGAAAAACAAAAGAAGCCAGCTCTCCAGGGCAGCTGTCACTTGGCCCCTTCTTATCACTCTCCCAACACCAAATCTTTTACCCAATGTCTCTGAGGTGCCGGGGAGAACTTCATTACCAGGGTGATGTGGTCTGCCACAATGGATGTGGTGATGTCATGCCTTATCCCTGGGGCTCCCCCTGGACTGCTGGAGAGGCCCTCACACCTTGCAATAGGTTATCTGACACAAGACCCACAATCGGGAATTCATGGACGCTTGCCCACTCTCCTTTTTTCTCAGCCTTTTTAGTCTGTGTCCAAGCTTCCTGAGGCCTGTCAGCTTAGAGGCTACTCATGTGCCACTCAGCCTGAGCTCAGTGGTCCCCTTTCACCCCCTTACTTTCTGTTCCACTTGCTCAGACTTCTTGGGAGTTTTACTTGGGGCTTGTATTCCTACATGTGACCTTGTGCACCCTTCAGAAATAAAGCACAATCCTTCTGCTCATTTGGGGTTTACCTCTGGCTTCCCTTTTGGGCCACGGTTCAGATTTGGCCTTGGACTACGTGGTCCCAGGGCTTCCCTGATAGCTCAGTTGGTAAAGAATCCACCTGCAATGCAGGAGACCTGGGTTTGATCCCTGGGTTGGGAAGATCCCCTGGAGAAGGGAATGGCTACCTACTCCAGTATTCTGGCCTGGAGAATTCCATGGACTGTATAGTCCATGGGGTCGCAAAGAGTTGGACATGACTGAGTGACTTTCACTTTATGTGGTCTCTGAGTGCCCTGATTAAACACTTAGGTGGTTCCCCTAAGTGCAGGCCTTTGAGTCTAGGCCCCAACCCTGGCATCTCCAGGAAGACTCTGTCCCAGGCCAGCCCTCTGCTGTGCCCAGTGGAGAATGGGACATATTCGTGAAGCAAGCTCAAAACACCTAAGACATTGAGAGAGCAGTGAAGAAGGTTACTCAGTTCTGGCAGTCTTCCTTTTCATCTTCTTTATATCAATCAACCTACTCCATCCAGGATAAATGAGAAAAGACAGAGATGTTATCAAAGAAGGAGCAAATGCAGGTCATATGCTTCCTGGTGTCTAGTGTAGTGTCAGGAGATAGGAGGGAAGGATGAGGTTAAGTCCTGATACCTTTGCTCTGGGAACTTGACCCCCATTGGAGACATAGCACAAACACACAGGCCATAAGCAGGGCACAGTGAATTCTCTCGGGAGGAGAAGGCACGATCAGCAGAGAAGTCTTCTCAAAGGACCCCTGGATGAATATGACCCTTGCAGGGCAAGGCAAGGGGCAAATTAGCCTAGGGAGAGGGGAGAATTCTGAGGGGAGCAATTTGGGCTCTGTGGCAGGCTAGGCATACTATGGGTAAGAAAGGCAGGAAAAGAGGTGGGCGAGCAGAGGTTCAGGGGGTGTGGAACTGAGCTTTGTAGTAGGAAGTTGGAGGCTCTCATGTGCCAGGTTGGGACTGTGAACCAGTTGGGAGCACTGAAGGGTGGAGGCTGAGCAAGCTGGTGGAGGAATCTCCACGATGCTGGACTCTTCCTGGTGGGTTGTAGTGGGTTTGTCATCAGCTCTGGTGCCGTGGGCGTTTTTCACTCAGAGCCAGTCATTGTTTCTTGATTTTAAAGGTGGGCTGATGACAGTGACCCATTGTGGCAATTGTGAGGATTGCTGTGGATGAACTTTAGGAACAGCCTGGTGCCCAGCAGATAGTTGTTGTTCAGTCACTAAGTCGTGTCTTTGCAACCCTATGGACTGCAGCATGCCAGGCTTCCCTGTCCTTCACTCTTTCTCAGAGTTTGCTCAAACTCATGTCCACTGGGAGAAGGAAATGGCAACCCACTCCAGTACTCTTGCCTGGAAAATCCCATGGACGGAGGAGCCTGGTAGGCTTCAGTCCTTGGGGTCACTAAGAGTCGGACACGACTAAGTGACTTCACTTTTCACTTTTCACTTTCATGCATTGGAGAAGGGAACGGCAACCCACTCCAGTATTCTTGCCTGGAGAATCCCAGGGATGGAGGAGCCTGGTGGGCTGCCATCTATGGGGTTGCACAGAGTCGGACATGACTGAAGTGACTTAGCAGCAGCAGCCGCATGTCCATTGAGTTGGTAGTGTCATCCAACCATCTCATCCTCTGTTACCCCTTTTTCCTCTTGCCCTCAGTCTTTCCCAGCATCAGGGTCTTTTCCAATGAGTCAGCTCTTTGCATCTGGTGGCCATGGTATTGGAGCTTCAGTTTCAGCATTATTCCTTCCAATGAATATTCAAGGTTGATATCCTTTAGAATTGACTGATTTGATCTTCTTGCTGTCCAAGAGACTCTCAAGAGTCTTCTCCAGCACCACAGTTTGAAAGCATCATTTCTTCAGCACTCAGCCTTCTCTATGGTCCAGCTCTCACATCTGTACATGACTAATGGAAAAACCATAGCTTTGACTAGACAGACCTTTGTTGGCAAAGTGATGTCTCTGCTTTTTAATATGCTGTCTAAGTTGTCATAGTTTATCTTCCGAGGAGCAAGTGTCTTTTAATTTCATGGCTGCAGTCACCATCCAGAGTGATTTTAAAGCCCAAGAAAATAAAATAAAATCTGCCACTGTTTCCATTTTTTCCCCATCTATTTGTCGTGAAGTAATGGGACTGGATGCCATGATCTTCATTTTTTGAGTGTTGAGTTTTAAGCCAGCTTTTTCACTCTTCTCTTTCACCTTCATCAAGAGGCTCTTTAGGTCTTCTTCACTTTCTGCTATTAGAGTGGTATCATCTGCATATCTGAGGTTATTGATATTTCCCGTGGCAATCTAGATTGCAGCTTGTGCTTCATCCAGCATGACATTTCACATGATGTACTCTGCATATAAGTTAAATAAGCAGGGGGACAATATACAGCCTTGACATACTCCTTTCCCAATTTGGAACCAGTCTGTTGTTTCACGTCTGGTTCTAGGTGTTGCTTCTTGACCTGCATGCAGGTTTCTCAGGAGACAGGTAAGGTGGTCTGGTGTTCCCATCTCTTTAATAATGAACAGATAGTTAGTGCTCCATAAACACTGGGCGTTAAATAGACTGTGTACACAGTGGCTGGCAGGGACCAGACATACCCAGGGCACCACCAGGCTGGATTGATTGAAGAAGACACCTTCATGATGAGACTTCAACAGAAGGTCTTCAGTTTGAAAAAATGGTGTAGAATCTAGAGACAAAAGAAAATCTAAAAGATGTGGTATACTTATGCAACGGAATATTACTCAGTCATAAAAAGAATGTAATAATGTCATTTGCAGCAACATGGATGGACCTAGGGATTATTATACTATGTGAAGTAAGTCAGACAGACAAAGACAAATATCATCTGATATTGCTCATATGTGGAATCTGAAATATGACACAAATGGACTTATTTATAAACTGAAAAAGACTCACAGACGTAGAAAACAAGCTTACACTTATCAAAAGGGACAAGGGAATAGGGGAAGGACAAATCAGGAGTTTGGGATTAGAAGATACAAACTACTATGTATAAAATAAAGTCCTACTGTATAGCACAGAGGAGTATACTATATTCAATATCTTTTAATAAACATAATGGAAAAGAATATGAAAAAAGATATATGTGTATGTTGTGTTGTGCTGTGCGTAGTCGCTCAGTAGTGTCCGACTGTTTGTGACCCCACGGACTGCAGCCTGCCAGGCTCCTCTGTCTATGGGGATTCTCCAAGCAAGAATCCTGTCACTTTGCTGTATATGGAAAACTGACACAATATTGTAAATAAACTATACTTCAACAAAAAAAAATAAAAAAGGAAATCTCCCTGACTGTACTCTCAGGAGGCTGGCTTCCCAGGAGCTGGAGCAGTGAACAGGTTTTCCCCTGTTTCACCTGCTGTCTGTGTCAGTCCCCAGCTGTCTTTGAGGGAAGGCATTCCTGGTAAACACCCTGGCCTGCTGGGGAAGTATGTGACAATCAGAGAAAAAAACAGAGCATTTCATTTCCAAAATCTGTTTACAGTTTGAAGACATTTTGAAACTGTTTCTGGTGACTTGCTGCACTTCCCTATGAAATTACTTTCCTAAATCACTCTGTGAATGGAAACATTTTCCTCACTTTTTATTGTTGAAATGTAACATACATGGTCCCTCCAGGACTCCAGATATTCTGTGGTTCCTCTGAGCCAAGCACAAAGCCTCAGAAACAAACACAAAAAGAAAACTATCCCATGAGAGGTTATGTTGATTATGTGCTTAAAAGTTTTGTTTCAAGAACACACATGGTCCATCATGACTCCAGGTCTTCTGTGGTCCCTCTGAGCCAAGCACAAAGCCTTGGAAACAAACACAAAAGGAAAAATATCCCATGAGAGATTCTGTTGATTATGTGCTTAAAAGTTCTGTTACACTTTCCAGTTCTGTTATGAGTGGGAACAGGAGCTGTTCGCCTTCCCTTTACGCCTCATCACACAGTCCTGTGATTTCCATTAGTTTTGTCTACTCCCAGTTCACAGTCAGTGCCCAGTACATAGTAGGTGCTCAGTAAATGTTGGGTAAATACATAGTGATGCAGTCGTTCTAGGCTGGCAGTGCCTCGCTTTCACCCACGGAACATTTAAAGATAGCATGCCCTGCGCTTCCTTCCTGACCCCTGATCACCCTGCGGGGGGAGTGATTCACATTCTGTCATGGGTGAGACTTTGAGGCTCCTGAGAGCGCAGTGTGCCTCTCAACCCTCCTGGCCCTATTTAGCAATGTTTGGAGCTGAGGTGTGGTTTTGCTGTCTGGTTCACTGAGGAATCTTCCCAGAACCCATCCCCCTGGGAACATACATTTAGACAAGCTGGATAATCCCACTGAGAGAAGCATGCACCTTGATGAGAGAATAAGGATGACACTGATGCCCTGTGTTGCTCAAGCCCAGGGCAGTAGTTCATGACAAGAAACTGGCGTTCACTTAGCATGTAATTGGTATTTACACACATTACTCCTTTCTTCCTGGCAGGAATCTTAACGGGAAGTGTCATTGTTTTTCTCATGGGGAATCATGCCTTCAGGAGGCTGAGGATCTTACCTAAGATCTCAGAGCTGGAAGGCAGAGTGGGCTCCCCCTACAACCACCCACCAGGTTGTCTCATCTGGGGCCAGTGCTTACAGGCACTGCAGTGCTCTAGGCTGGCCCAGCTGGGTGACAGAGGCAGAGATGAAGTCACTTTGCAGAGAGCAGTGGGCTGAGAGTCAGATGACCTATGTCTATTCCAGTCTTTATGACATCAAACAAATTAATTACTACACAAGGGGATTGTACCTACAGTGAAAGCTCTGCTCGCTGTGTGTTTACTGTCCCTGGGGTACAGAGAGGGGACTGTGCACCAGAGAGATGATAATCCTGAGAGAGCCTCCACCAACCCCTTCGCCCCCATACAGCTCCACAGTGGGTCTCTGACCATCACCTGGGAAGGGTGAGTTGGGCACTGCCTGGTGGGTGGATGCTCCTTTCTGAGCAGGCTGGAGGGGGCCAAGGAACAGGAATGAGGGATGACTGGACACCACTCTGCCCTTCTGAAGGCCACCAGATCCATCTGTCCTCCCCATGGTGTGTCTATACCATCTGGACCACTGGGAGGATTTAACCCTTTGTTACCCAAGGTGTTCAGATGGGAGCTTCAGAACCAGAGAGAAAGAGACAGAGAGAGAGAGAGAGAGAGAGAGAGAGAGAGAGAGAGAGGGAGAATGGATACACGTCACAGGCTATATGTCCATTCTGCCGCCTGACTCCCTCAACCACAGCCTAGCCAGGCCTCCTCAGTGAAGGGGTTCAGGGGCATTGCTCCCTTGTGGTTGCTCCCTGAACCGTTGTTTCACAGATACCATTATTACTTCAGTTCAGTCGCTGAGTCGTGTCCAACTCTTTGCAACCCCATGAACTGCAGCACGCCAGGCCTCCATGTCCATCACCAACTCCCAGAGTTTACTCAAACTCATGTCCACTGAGTCAGTGATGCCACCCAACCCTCTCATGCTCTGTTGTCCCCTTCTCCTCCTGCCTTCAATCTTTCCCAACATCAGGATCTTTTCAAATGAGTCAGCTCTTTGCATCAGGTGGCCAAAATATTGGAGTTTCAGCTTCAACATCAGTCCTTTCAATGAACAGCCAGGACCGATTTCCTTTAGGATGGACTGGTTGGATCTCCTTGCAGTCCAAGGGACTCTCAAGAGTCTTCAACACCACAGTTCAAAAGTATTAATTCTTTGTGCTCAGCTTTCTTTATAGTCCAACTCTCACATCCATCCATGACTACTGGAAAAACCATAGCCTTGACTAGATGGACCTTTGTTGACAAAGTAATGTCTCTGCTTTTTAATATGCTATCTAGGTTGGTCATAACTTTCCTTCCAAGGAGTAAGCGTCTTTTAATTTCATGGCTGCAATCACCATCTGCAGTGATTTAGGACCCCCAAAAAATAAAGTCTGACACTTTTTCCACTGTTTCCCTATCCCACTTTCCCATGAAGTGATGGGACCTGATGCCATGATCTTAGTTTTCTGAATGCTGAGTTTTAAGCCAACTTTTTCACTCTCCTCTTTCACTTTCATCAAGAGGCTCTTTAGTTCTTCTTCACTTTCTGCCATAAGGGTGGTGTCATCTGCATATGTGAGGTTATTGATATTTCTCCTGGCAATCTTGATTCCATCTTATGCTTCTTTCAGCCCAGCATTTCTCATGATGTACTCTGTGTATAAGTTAAATAAGCAGGGTGACAATATACAGCCTTGATGTACTTTTCCTATTTGGAACCAGTCTGTTGTTCCAAGACAGACTGGTCATGGTGGAGAGGTCTGGCAGAATGTGGTCCACTGGAGAAGGGAATGGCAAACCACTTCACTATTCTTGCCTTGAGAACCCCATGAACAGTATGAAAAGGCAAAAAGGTCGGACACTGAACAGTGAACTCCCCAGGTCTGTAGGTGCCCAATATACTACTGGAGATCAGTGGAGAAATAACTCCAGAAAGAATGAAGGGATGGAGCCAAAGCAAGAACAACACCCAGTTGTGGATGTGACTGGTGATAGAAGCAAGGTCCAATGCTGTAAAGAGCAATATTGCATAGGAACTTGGAATGTTAAGTCCCTGAATCAAGGCAAATTGGAAGTGGTCAAACAGGAGATGGCAAGAGTGAATGTCAACATTCTAGGAATCCACAAACTAAGATGGACTGGAATGGGTGAATTTAACTCAAATGACCATTATATTTACTACTGTGGGTAGGAATCCCTTAGAAGAAATGGAATAGCCATCATAGTCAACAAAAGAGTCCAAAATACAGTACTTGGATGCCATCTCAAAAACGACAGAATGTTCTCTGTTCATTTCCAAGGCAAACCATTCAATATCATGGTAATCCAAGTCTATGCCCTGACCAGTAACACTGAAGAAGCTGAAGTTGAATGGTTCTATAAAGATCTACAAGACCTTTTAGAACTAACACCCCAAAAAGATGTCCTTTTCATTATCAGGGACTGGAATGCAAAAGTAGGAAATCAAGAAATACCTGGAGTAACAGGCAAATTTGGCCTTGGAGAACAGAATGAAGCAGGGCAAAGGTTAATAGAGTTTTGCCAAGAGAACGCACTGGTCATAGCAAACACCCTCTTCCAACAACACAAGAGAAGACTCTACACATGGGCATCACCAGATGGTCAACACCGAAATCAGACTGATTATATTATTACTTAAGTCTAGGTAAAAGCCAGAGTGTACTTAAAGTCAAGTGAGTGACAGTAGAAGTAATAAGTAACAGTGCCAGGCCAGCCAGCCGGAGGACCCAGCTCCAGTCCACACCCTCTTTGGCCTGAAGGTGTCCTCTCTGCCTCCCTCCTTTCAGTCTCCTCTTTTAACCTCTCTGCCACTGACCCCCAGGCTCTCTTCCCACCTCCTTCCCTCTTATCCTCAAACACCAGAGTCCAGTGAAGTCCCCACTGACTCTCTGGATTGTGCACATCGCAAATCCTTAGGTGTTGAGTCTCATTGTCTCCCAAGGCCAATAACTGAGGGTCCAGGGTGCAGGGTGGGCTCTGACTCAGCATCCACAGAGGCCAGGGGAGGGGCACAGATCTCGTCATTTTAAGGGTGGGCTGGGAAGAAACCATGATAATCTGCCATTCTCACTCTCCCCTTGAGAAGAAGTATTTCCCAACAAGCAGTGTGCAAAAGGATTTGGAATAGTGCAGGCTGAATGTGGCTGATTTATAGTTCTGTGTTGATTTCATCAAATATTAAAATACATGCAATGAACATGTCAAGTCAATTATTTCTCAGATAACAAATAATAATATCTTAAGACAAGGATAACTCAGTAAAGTGAGTTGATAAGTCAATAATAAGAACAAGGAGCAAATAGAAGTACAAAGAGTGTCCAGATACAGCAAGAACCTGAGAAGGGAATCTGGGTGGAGCTTAAGTGTTGGGGACAGTGCCCAGGGGGACCCATTACAGAGTGTGTAGTTCATTCTGAAGCCAGCCCGTCTGCTCATAGGAGAAATTCAAATAATTACCTGAGCTTGGACTGCATTTTCCATTGCTAATATTATTATTCTTATAAGAGAGACACCAGCTCTCAACCCCCAACACCAGGACAGAGGAGAAGCAGAAGCATCTGATGCATGAACTTGACAGTCACTCCTAAAACCTCTTCCCAATCCAGTGGGGTAGAAAATGGAGGACCTTGTCCAAGGTCACAGAATCAGGCCGACCCCGAGTCAAGCATCAAACCCGCATCTATCTGACTTCAGAGTCCGTGGTCTTTCTCTTACTTTCCAAAAGGAGCTTCAGACTCTATGAAGTCTGTGACTTGAATTAAGGGTATTTTAATTTCTCTCCATGCCCTTTGAAAAATAAAATTGACCTATTTTCCTGGGGCTGGCTGATTCCTTTAACTCTCCCAGACATTTTAATTAGCATCAATTCCATGTATTCAAGGAAATGAGTTTTTATTTCAAATGGTGCAGGAGCCTCTGCAGGGAAGAAGGGGAAAATACGTTAGCAAATGAACTGTTCAGCGCTCAAAACTCTAATTTAAAAAGGCAACATCTTAAGTGCTGAAATTAAGGGACTAGAGTGCTGTGCAGTATCAATACTATATCCTTCAGTCTGCAGCAGCAACGACAACAAACATTGGAAAAAGTCAGAAAAACCTCCCCACTATAAGGTCTGTGTCCCCAAGTTGTGATGTCCAGATGCTCCCTTTGAGTATGGAAATTGGCCATGTCCTGAGATCTTGTGAGCACACTGTATTTTCCTTGTGGCAAGTTTCATGTGTAGCAAACTAACTTTGCGTGAATGATGTTCTAATACATCAATGATTTGACTGCAGCCAGGACTTCAGAGTCATTGCCAGGACTGGTGTGACCTTCAGTGCCCTTTTGAGGTCTGGAAGTTCCTTCAGTTAAGACCAAGATGGATTCTCAAAACTAAAGCAGATTTTATTGACGGCATGAGGTCACCACATTATGGGAGGCAGATGGTGTCCTCAACCCTATAGGAGCCTTGCACAAAGATTTTGTGAGATTGTATGAGCTCAGTGTCTCTGTCCCTTCTCCCAACACCACATCAAAGCTGCTTGCATATTAAGAATATTTGGGATTTGGAGCAGTCATGGTAGAATTAATGGAATACATGGAATTTGCAACATTGCCTTTTGTTCTGAAGGTTCTCCATGAATGATCACCACCCAGGGAGGACGGTCTCTGAAATTGTCTTGTCATGTGGCCCCGCTTCTTAATTTGGTGCTGCAGGGTGCTCGATTGTGCTCCCTGATGTCCTTAAGTCAAACATGAAACATTCTTTAGATCTCACAGTTGAGGGCAGGAGGAGACAGAGGATGAGATGGTTGGGTGGCATCTTTGACTCAGTGGGTGAGTTTGAGCAAACTCAAGGTGAAGGTCAGCAAGGCCTGGTGTGCTGCAGTCCATGGGGTCGCAAAGAATTGGACACAACTGAGTGACTAAGCAACAATAACAATCTCCTTCTAACAGGGACAGTGTGTGTAGATGGGGAAGCCCAGTGTCACTGGAGAATGGACAGAACTAGGGGGCTGTTAACAACTGTGCTACTCCTGAAAGTGTCAGCTGATGGAGAGCAGGTGACATGCATTTTCTGCCTTTTATGACCAACCTAGACAGCATATTAAAAAGCAGAGACATTACTTTGTCAACAAAGGTCCGTCTAGTCAAGGCTATGATTTTTCCAGTAGTCATGTATGGATGTGAGACTATAAAGATGTTGGACTATAAAGAAAGCTGAGCGCCGAAGAATTGATGCTTTTGAACTGCTGTGTTGGAGAAGACTCTTGAGAGTTCCTTGGACTGCAAGGAGATCCAACCAGTCCATCCTAAAGGAGATCAGTCCTGGGTGTTCATTGGAAGGACTGATGTTGAAGCTGAAACTCCAATACGTTGGCCACCTGATGCGAAGAGCTGACTCATTTGAAAAGACCCTGATGCTGAGAAAGATTGAGGGCAGGAGGAGAAGGGGAGGACAGAGGATGAGATGGTTGGATGGCATTACTGACTCAATGGACATGGGTTTGGGTGAACTCTGGGAGTTGGTGATGAACAGGGAGGCCTGGCGTGCTGCGGTTCATGGGGTCACAAAGAGTCAGACACGACTGAGCAACTGAACTGAACTGAAAGTGTCAGCTGATGGAGAGCAAAGTGACATGCATTTTCTGCCTTACACAATAATTAACATCAAGCCTTAGCATGATTATTAATAGTTTTCCTCTTCAACTACAAACAACCTCCATTCTCAGAAAGAAGACAGAGATGTTGTCTGGTGTTGTGAGATACTGGTCATGCTATCCTCAAATTTCTGCAGAAATAGGGGAGAAAGGGCAAGTGGAAAAGAACACCTGGTGGCTGGGACCATGTCAGTGTTTGGTAACGAATGTCTGTGTCTCTTTAGTGCTGTGTGTTTTCCGAGGGCAGCGACAGCCACTCGAAACCCTGTGAATTAGCTTTAGGACTTGGAAATAATTGAGCTACAAGCTGGCACCCACACTGTCGGTGAGTGGGCTGCTGCTGATTTGTCTGTGATGGCTCTTGTTTCTAACGCTTGTGCAGTTGTGTCAAGCTGCTCTCCTAGGAGGTAAAAGCACAATGGGTAGATGAGGAAATTTAAGGACGCTGGATGACAATTTAGTCAGCTTCTTGAAGAAACAAAAGCGCCTTTCCCAGAGAATAGATTCCAAGAGAAAGCCATTTGATTTTACCAAATGACTCCAAAGTGTAGTTTCAGAGTTCTCAGAGCACATCATATTTCCTCCTGCTTTCCTGCTTCTGAAATCTCATTTTCTCTCTGCTGTCCAGTGGTTTACTACCATCTCTGGCTCCCCAAATAGCTCAGGGCATAATTGATTCTGCTGCCCCTTCTGCCCCTTTAAAGCTGGTGCTATCTAATGAACATGCTGTTTTACTTAGAAGTTTCTCAGCCTTCTCAGTGGAAGGTTTCTGATATCCCAATTGACATTAATGGCTTACAGGACATTGTGTGTGCACACGTTCATACTCAGTTGCTTCAGTCATGTCTGACTCTTTGTGACGCTATGGACTGTAGCCTACCAGGCTCCTTTGTCCATGGGATTTTCCAGGCAAGAATACTGGAGTGGGTTGACATGCCCTCCTCCAGGGGATCTTTCTGACCCAGGGATCAGACCCACATCTCTTGCACTGCAAGCAGATTCTTCACCCACTGAGCCACCTGGGAAACCCTACAGGACATTCAGTTCAGTTCAGTTCAGTCACTCAGTCGTGTCTGACTCTTTGCAACCCCATGAATCGCAGCACGCCAGGCCTCCCTGTCCATCACCAACTCCTGGAGTTTACTCAAACTTATGTCCATTAAGTCGGTGATGCCATCCAGCCATCTCATCCTCTGTTGTCCCCTTCTCCTCCTGCCCCCCAATCCCTCCCAGCATCAGGGTCTTTTCCAGTGAGTCAGCTCTTTGCATCATGTGGCCAAAGTATTGGAGTTTCAGCTTCAACATCAGTCCTTCCAATGAATACCCAGGACTGATCTCCTTCAGGATGGACTGGTTGGATATCCTTGCAGTCCAAGGGACTCTCAAGAGTCTTCTCCAACACCACAGTTCAAAAGTATCAATTCTTCAGCGTTCAGCTTTTTTCACAGTCCAACTCTCACATCCTTACATGACTACTGGAAAAACCATAGCCTTGACTAGATGAACCTTTGTTAAAGTAATGTTTCTGCTTTTTAATATGCTATCTAGGTTGTTCATAACTTTCCTTCCAAGGAGTAAGCATCTTTTAATTTCATGGCTGCAGTCACCATCTGCAGTGATTTTGGAGCCCCCCAAAATAAAGTCCGACACTGTTTCCACTGTTTCCCCATCTTTTTCCCATGAAGTGATGGGACCAGATGCCATGATCTTAGTTTTCTGAATGTTGAGCTTTAAGCCAACTTTTTCACTCTCCTCTTTCACTTTCATCAAAAGACTTTTTAGTTCCTCTTCACTTTCTGCCATAAGGGCATATCTGCATATCTGAGGTTATTGATATTTCTCCTGGCAATCTTGATTCCAGCTTGTGCTTCTTCCAGCCCAGCATTTCTCATGATGTACTCTGCATGTAAGTTGAATAAGCAGGGTGACATTATACAGCCTTGACGTAGTCCTTTTCCTATTTGGAACCAGTCTGTTGTTCCATGTCCAGCTCTAACTGTTGCTTCCTGACCTGCATACAGGTTTCTCAAGAGGCAGGTCAGGTGGTCTGGTAATCTCTTTCAGAATTTTCCACAGTTTATTGTGATCCACACAGTTGAAGACTTTGGCATAGTCAATAAGGCAGAAATAGATGTTTTACATCTCCTGAAAGCTTTTTGATGTGCAGGAGGATAAATGGCATAAGCAAAGGGATGAAGCTCTGCTGGTAGACTGTGACATTGGTGGTAGGGTGCTGGGAGAGGGTCTTAGGCAGAAATACCTTCCTGGTATTCTGTTCTTCTGATGAATGGCTGGCTCCTATCCCGTGGGTTCTTCTGGGGGTGATAGGTTGTGAGAAGTCTTCTAAGTCTTGACCCAGGACCATATCAGTTAGGACCACTAGATGATGTGTGCCTCAGTGCTAATGGAGATCTATCAAAGCCTCCTTTGAAAATGCCCAGAGATAGATATGGCCCATGTTGGACACTGAGCAGAGGACTCAGGCCCTTGGCTCGGAGTCGGTCTTGTTTCATCTCACAAGAGATCTGTGGTCTCTTAGCCTGGAATGGTCTGCTGTGCTGTGGGGAAAAACAAAAGAAGGGACAGTTCTAATTCTCCTGGACTTGTTGGAAGAGGTATGAAGTGAGAAGGGTAATGGGCAGGGTAAACAGAGCCAGGGTATGGGTGCAGGACACAGAGGTTCTAGCCCTTGCTCTGCCATTAACCCTGAGCAGTCCAGTTCCTGGTTAAACTTGGGCAGTTCATCTTCTTTCTCTGAGCCATGCTTTCTTCATTTATTAGAGGGAAGTTTGGATCTGCTGAGGTCTCAGATTTGTTCCAGCCCCAATATTGGGTATATTATAATTTTATCATCTCGAAGGGATATTTTTTGAGTATCTGTAATGTGCCAGGGACTGTATGTATATTTTTCTAATATAAATAACAACTATACTATTAAATAGAGTATGGCATATACATTATTACATATAATAACAACTTTATTATCAGCTTCCTTTTACACATAAAGATGACAAGTCTCAGAAGGTTTGGGTGGTTGCATTTACAGTGAATGAAAGTCACTCCAAACTTTGGGTTTAAATGACTTTTCTAAGATTTGAGTGACTTCTTGTTTCCAAACCCAGTAGTCCTTTTTTCTTTCTCCATCTTTAAACTGACAGATATACCCACTGTCTTATCTGAACTCTTTGCTTTTCTGCTTAGGGGCTTCTTTGCCCAGCCTTACTTAGGGGACTGCCATTTCTCTTGGAATTACCAGTGTCATAATAATGATCATAGCAGCTAATATTCTTCAGCCTTTACTATGTGCTCTTGAGCAGCTTACAGTCAAATTGCGGAGATATGACATGCTAATGTGAAATATGTAGGGAAAACCACACAGATTATTAAAAATGATACATAGTTGCACATAGAGTTTCAAATTCTTGAAAAGAAGTAGATGGGGTGGGCCAGAGGGCCCACACAGACCCCCTAGTCCCATCTATCCTCAATTCCAGTGCAGTTACAGGGCTGGAAAGCACTGTGTTTAAATTCCACAGATGGGATTCACTAACTACTTTGTGTGGTTGTACATTTTCATTGTCACAGGTGTTGGAGGTTTTCAGGAAGTGATTTAAGATCAGGAAATAAAGAATGTAATTATGTCCCCCAAATGCAAATGGGCATCTTTGATTACATTGGATGGGAGTTCTAGTATTTTTATTCTTCATGTAAAATACAATGAAACTTTATTTCCTGATATTCCTCTTAGAGAAATGAATTTCCCAAATGCTTTGCACAATGCAATGATATAAGATATTGGGAGGACTATTTCTGAAAGCACCATTGGGAAGAGAATATAAACTGAATAAATTTGCCTATTCATCTTGAAGGCTAGTGATGGTGAAGAGCATAGGGAGAAGAAGTAGAGACCAGTGGGAGCTTGATTCTGTGCAGGAGAGAGCTGATAGGAAGCTTTAAGAACTCCGCAAAGCAAACCACAGTCGGGTTTACAGCTTGGTGGGCACGGACTTCTGCAAACCCCTGTTGTTTTTACAGCCACACTTGGCCTTCCATAATCCAAACTGGTATTTTCTACCAACTTCCGAAAATATGGTACAATCTGCAAAGTTAGAATAAGCCTTTTCCGCACCATTAAATTTTAACATTTCACATTTCCGAGTATTTGGCTACTAACACAGCATTACTTTTAATGAGAAATCTCAAAGCTGATTTCTCGCCAGCTGTCACTGTTGAATTGCTTGATGTTAAATCCTTCAGCAGGACATAGGGAGAGAGAGAAAGAGCTATTATGTGACATTAATGATTTAATCAAAATATGTTTGTTTGGAAATGTATTGACACTGCATATTTACTATTTTGAGGGCAATAAATTTTTTTTCTCCTGGAGATTCTATTCATTCCTCTGGCTTTGGAGAAAATTACAAAATACTAAGAAACATATAATCCTCTTTGGATGTCGTTCACTGTTTCATAGTAGACATGAAGTCCCTTGATTTTTTCCTATCTGGCTTCCAAAGAACTTACTCCATGGCCCTAAATTACTTAGCTATAAACTCTGTGCTCCTAAAAGTATTATGATTTATTATTATTTTTAATTTTATACAGAAGCTTTAGGAAAACCCACTCAGTAGCACGGGGAGAGATGAAATTCCCTGGACTGCCATGTCAAAAAGAAAAGAGCAAACACTTGCTGGGGCAGATCACAAACCTAGGATTAAACCAGATTCAAGTGATACTTAGAGGTGATATCGTATGTAGACACTTGAGGCAAGAAGAGTCCAATGTTAGGACAATTAGCTGAGTGAGAGGTGAACCAGATGCCAGAGCCCAGAGAAAGACACAAGAGCTGCTGGTCCATGCATGGCTCAGACAGTCTCATCCAATAGCGACTTTCTTCCCTCGGACAGATTTGAATGATCTGTGCTAGTTTTTAAGGAGCTCTCCTGCAAGTCCCAGGCTTGCCTGGTGGCTCAGTGGTAAATAATCCACCTGCCACTACAGGAGACACAGGTTCAATCCATGGGTCAGGAAAATCCCTTAGAGGACAAAATGACAACTCACTCCAGTATTCTTGCCTGGAAGATTCCATGGACAGAGGAGCCTGGTGGGCTACAGTCCATGGGGTTGCAAAGAAATGGACATGACTTAGCAACTGAACAACAGCAAAAACAACAACCTGCAAATCCCACTAGATTTGTTTTCCAGGACTGCAGTAACAAATTACCGTGAACTTGATGGCTTAAAACAACAGAGATTTCTTCTCTCATGCCCTGGAGGCTAGAAGTCTATAATCAAAGTATCTATAGATCTAGGGTCCTTCAAGGCTCTAGGGAACAATCTTTTCTTGCTTCTGGTCACTCCAGGCAGTCCTTGGTTTGTGGCTGCATCACTCTCATCTCTGACTCCATCTCCACCTGGCCTTTTCTTCTCTGTATGCCTCTCCTCGGTGTGTCCTTAAGGACATTTGTCATTAGGTTTACGGTCAATTTGGATAATTCAGGATTGTCTTATGTCTAGATCCTTAACTCAATTACATGGCAAAGACCCCTTTTCCAAATAAGGTCACAGTCACAGGGTCCTGAAAGTGGGACAGTGTTAGTTGCTCAGTCGTGTCTGACTCTGTGACCACATGGACTGTAGCCCACCAGTCTCCTCTGTCCCTGGAATTCTCTCGACGAGAATACTGGAGTGGGTTGACATTCCCTTCTCCAAGGGATCTTCCTGACCCAAGGATTGAACTCGGGTTTCCTGCATTGCAGACAGATTCTTTACCATCTGAGCCACCGGAGATTCCTCACAGGGTCCTGCTGCTGCTGCTGCTAAGTCGCTTCAGTCGTGTCCGACTCTGTGTGACCCCACAGACGGCAGCCCACCAGGCTCCCCCGTCCCTGGGATTCTTCAGGCAAGAACACTGGAGTGGGTTGCCATTTCCTTCTCCAATGCATGAAAGTGAAAAGTGAAAGTGAAGTCCCTCAGTCCTGTCCGACTCTTCGCGACCCCATGGACTGCAGCCCACCAGGCTCATCCATCCCTGGGATTCTACAGGCAAGAACACTGGAGTGGGTTGCCATTTCCTTCTCCAATGCATGAAAGTGAAAAGTGAAAGTGAAGTCCCTCAGTCCTGTCCGACTCTTCGCGACCCCATGGACTGCAGCCCACCAGGCTCATCCATCCCTGGGATTCTACAGGCAAGAATGGAGTGGGTTGCCATTTCCTTCTCCAATGCATGAGTGAAAAGTGAAAGTGAAGTCCCTCAGTCCTGTCCGACTCTTCGCGACCCCATGGACTGCAGCCCACCAGGCTCATCCAATTCTACATGGAAAATGCGTGAAAGTCCCTCAGTCCTATCCGACTCTTCGAGACCCCATGGACTGCAGCCCACCAGGCTCCTCCATCCATGGGATTTTCCAGGCAAGAGTACTGGAGTGGGGTGCCATTGCCTTCTCTGTCACAGGGTCCTAGACTTGGCCATATCTTTGAGGACGTATTCAATCCACTACACTCGCCAGATTGCTGCTTCCATTTCAATAGCAAGAACTGGGCCCACGGCCATCCCTGTCTGCAAGGGAGGGTGAGAGATGCACATTTTTAGCTGTCTAAAGCATTTCTGTCATGAATTCCTCACAGTGTGATGCTGCAGGTTCAATTAGAGCTGGCAGAGTAGATGAAATCTGTTTGCCAACCTTGAATAAAATGACTGTCTCAGGTTAAGGGGTGAGGTGAACACAGGAACTACAGGTAGAATGAGGAGACTGGGGAGCTCTGTTGGCAGGGCTCTGGGACACCCTGTGAGGAGATGTTCCTGAGGCAGTAGCATGATGCTCTTGCTCCTAATTTCTTTGGCAATCAGATCTTGCAGGGATCTGTCTAAAGGCTGAAAGTGTTGGACTTTTCCCCTCAGGTGTCCTCTCAGCCAACCCAAAGCTTCCATGGGCACTGCTCTTTTGTTGGTCATTTCAAGCCAGACCGCACATGTTATGTAGAGGTCTCTGAGGTGACCAAGTAGCCTACTTCAGGACCTTGGAAAGTAGGGCAAGGTGCAGATTGAGAGACATATTGCAGAGAATCTTGCCTCTAATTCTAAGCAGAAACTTTAATAATCATACTGTGCATTGCCTAGTAAGATTTCCTGTAAGTGAGAGGTAATTTCCTCATAAAGACAACAAAATCTCCACTGGAAGCCAGTGTCTTCCCATGACCCAGATGGCTTCTTTGTGATTTCATGTTCTGAATGATACTGGTGTTAGAAGCTGGGAAATAGGAACCTCAGCTCCACCCAGCTGGAGGTGGAGAACTTGGAAAGAGAACTCTAAAGATAGGATTCAGAACTGAGGTACATGCAATAAACAAAGAATTAGTAGGTGTAATTGTTACAGAATGACCAGTCATTGAAAAGAGCAGTGGAGTCAAGTCGGAGTTCTGTATCTAAGGTCTGAAACATACTGTGTGATCAACAGTTTATTCAGTTCTTTTGACTCTCAGGTTCCTCACCTATCAGATAGGGATATTACTATCTTTGTTGTGAATATTTGAAATAAAGTATGAAAATCACGTAACTCATTGCCTGAAAGAGAATAGATGCTCCGTTAAAGGTGGCAGCTAACATTATGATTTCACAGTCCTTTGAAGGCAGACCTCTCCTGGACCTGACCATGCTCACAGAGTCCAGACATCAGTTGTAGCTCAGTTTGGGGTCTGCACAGCTGGATGGAATGCCTGGAGAGCTCTCCTTTTGACAAGATGCTGGCTGTCCCTTTAGCCAAGCCAGGGGTTGCTAATTTCTGCATTGCCCTCACGCTGCCTTCGCACACCTGCTGCAGAACTCAGTAAATGATGCACAGCTGGCTTACTGTGAGTAGAGGGGAGGCAGCAACATCCTCCACAGTGAGCTCTCAGGGGAAACAGGAAGTCTCTGTTCACAATTTTCCCTCAGCCTCCCCCTCCTGCTACAGTGCCTCTAGCTCCATCATCACAGGCTCTTTGTGGCATCATTTAGACATTATACATTTATCTGTCCATCAGCTGCATGGATAAGTGACTTATGCATTCACCTCCTTTTGAAGAAAGCATCTTAGCTGTGATCTCAGAATCTTAGTTATAAGACATCAAATGAAGTCTGAATCAGGAACTATACTCAGCCATGTCTAGATTGTCAAAAATAAAATACAGTGTCATATTCTGGAAGGGTTGGGGGAGATATTCTCTCCTCTTGTTTTCCATGGCTTTCCTGAAGTCTTTGAGAATCACAGTCAATGGGGCAGGCCGTTATAGAGCACCTACTGTGTACTCAGTCCCAGTTGGACTCTCAAAGAGTTTTTGAACTAGTTGGGGAGGGAAGATAAAGACAAGCAAAAGACTGCACAATACCAAGACCTTGCAGCCATAGAGAACAGAATATCTGCCAGTCCTTGAAAACCTGTGGTACAAACAGTATTCTGATCTCCAGGGAGCTGGAGCATGATGGATGGAGATGGTGGCTGGAAGCGTGGAAGCCGATTAGAACTTTATCTTCACCTTGTTCTTATCAGGGAACAAGGAGATACTTGTTCACAGTAAAGACTGGTCATTTTAGCCAGAATGGAAGGAAGTGTACGGCTTTAATCAGGATATTGCCAACTTGTGCAATTCACTCTCGTGTGGTTGGTAAGGATATCTGTCACCCTGCTGACTCCAACTGAGATAAGGGTCGAATGGCCCCCTTCAAAGGATAACCTGGCTTCTTCCAGAGATAGTCCCTCCCTCCTACCCTTTTCTTTACAGAACCTCAAGCTAGGGGCATGGGAGAAAGAGAGAAACTCTCTGCAGTGTACCATCCACACTTGCAGGGTCATTGTTCTCCAATGGAGAGCTGCCAGCTATAGACATTTCTCTTCTGTTCCTAGCACAAATGTGAGAGAAGATCTAGGATTCTTTCACTGTTGCCAACTAAGAGATGTCTGGCAGAGAGGAGCCCCCTGCTTTTCTTGCTTCCCACCCTAAGCCTGCTGGCTTCACAGTAGAGCAGGGTCCTTTGGGCTGATCTTACAGCCACATCAATTACACAACATGTAATAATTCTGCTCATACCAAATACACATTGATTGATCCCCAAGAGAATTGTTCATAATTCAGGAAAAGCCCAAAGCCGGGACAAAAAAAAGAAGCTGTTGATCAAACAGAAAACAAAAAGCAAAACCTGAATTTTTGTTGGTAACATGGAAGGAATCTTTCCAGGGCAAGGACTTGGATGACTTAGGAAGAGTTGCTCTATCCAAGGCTCAAGATAGTTCCAGGTTTAAGTTAAGCAGTGACTAAGAGCAGTTAAGAATTAGTGAAATAAGTAACGCTTTTATTCAGAGACTTATTTCTTTAAATTCATCCTCTTAAGATGCATCATCTTTAAATACTCTGATCTCTCTGACTTAGCTATTTTACTAAAGTTCTTGATGAAGTGCATTCAGGCATCTGTTAATAACCATACTGATGACACACCCTGGTGGAAAGTCAGGTTTTTGTCAAAGTTCATGCCCCAAGTATGAAAAGAATTCCTGGAATGAAGGCATTGTATCCTTAGTCAGCTGGAAACTGCCTGAACCCAAACATTTGAGGGTCCCACACATGACACACATTTTGGTACTTTTTGTAATAGGTGGTCATGGATGGTAACTGCCTTTCCTCCTCATCCAGGCCTGCAGTTCCCTAGTCCAGGAGAGAATGTGTTAACGTTTCTCCCAAGCCACTGAGATTCATGCTCTCCTGTCCTCAGAGCACAGTGAAAGGTTTGATCCCTGGCATCAACACCAGGCTGATTTCATAGAGTCTCTCATCAGACAGATATTTGCTGAACATTTATTCTGTGCCAGGCTTCTTCCGTGAAATGGGTGCCTTCCCCAGAAATGGCAGGCTGTGTTGATGCTGTTTGACCAGACCCCTGGTACCCTGGTTTCCTGCTAGCCCAAGACTGGAAGATGTAGCAGGCCTCGTATACTCCTGGCATTGACCTCTGTGTCTGGGGACAAGACCTGCTTTCCCTCATTCTTTGACATTTGTACCACCCCTGAGAGAGGGCTGCTCTGGGTCCACTCATCGCCATGAAGCACATAGGGTCCCCTTTGAACACAGATCCTGCTCTGTGATGTAAGAGATGGTGGGTCCTAAGTCCCATCTCCTCCCATGTAACCCCCAGCACCCCCCGCCCCACTTAGTCTGTGGGGGCCAAAGTGGCAGGCCTGGGGTCACCTCCAGAGCACCTGCAGAGCATGGTCACTTCCTTGGGGAGAACCAGCGGGGGTTCCTGCCTTTTCATGTGTATGGCAGGCATTTGAGGCTGCCTTCTCATGTCAGATTTGATCTTTAGAGCCTCCACCTATTCTTTCTCTTGACATGATCCAACCTTGAGCAACACACCTTGCAGATGGACAAGTTCTCTGAGTGATAGATGACCAGGCCCATTTCTGCTTGAGAGAGAGGTCCCCCCTGGCCCCAATCATCCCTGACATGCACTTCTTCCAGTGAGTCAATTCCAGGAAACCTCTTCAAAGCCTGCTGGAACTCCTGCAGGAAAGGGCAGATTTGATCTGAAAGAGCTTTCTTTCCATGGCAAAGAGAGCCCAGAATTGTGTCCTGTGCCCAGAACCAATGCCCTTAGCCATGAACCACAACACCTGGGATTCTACTTTTGGAATTCCACCTGTCCTCATCTTTTGTGTTCAAATCTGAGCTTTACCACTTCACAGTTGCCTGGCTTGAGTAGGTTACTGGGCCCCTCTGAGGCACACTTTCCCCACCTTTAAAATGGGATCATGATATAATGATCCCCAGCTCATAGAGTTGTCCCCAGGATGAGAGGCATAAGGGGGTTTCATGTGACCTAGTCATGAGGCCATGCTTGGTTCTGACTTTGCAGTCTACACCCACGGGACCTAGGGAAGCCATGCTTTTCTCTGGGGCTCCTTTTCCTCTGTAATAACTGAAAGGAATTTGTTAAAGCTTTCCAGGTTTCCTCCCAGTTTGGCCATTTGATCACAATAATCTCTCTAACTCCTTTGTTTTGCTAACCCCCATCTGCTTCCCAGAACTGTGATTCTCAGACTTATGTATGCCAATATTATGTCCAGGTTTTCTAAAATATTTCTTTATTGTAAGGGGCTGGAGATTTTAAGTCATGCTTACCACTCATCTTCAAATCTGTAAATATCAAAATAATTCCACCTTAATAATGACTCTATTTTGGGGGACTCCAAAATCACTGTAGATGGTGATTGCAGCCATGAAATTAAGATGCTTCCTCCTTGGAATGAAAGTTTTAACCAACCTAGACAGCATATTAAAAAGCAGAGACATTACTTTGTCAACCAAGGTCCGTCCAGTCAAGGCTATGGTTTTTCCTGTAGTCATGGATGGATGTGAGAGTTGGACTATAAAGAAAGCTCAGTGCCAAAGAATTGATGCTTTTGAACTGTGGTGTTGGAGAAGACTCTTGAGAGTCCCTTGGAATGCAAGGAGATCCAGTCAGTCCATCCTAAAGGAGATCAGTCCTGGGTGTTCATTGAAAGGACTGATGTTGAAGCTGAAACTCCAATATTTTGGCCACCTGATGCGAAGAGCTGACTCATTTGAAAAGACCCTGATGCTGGGAAAGACTGAAGGCAAGAGGAGAAGGGGATGACAGAGGATGAGATGGTTGGATGGCATCACCGACTCAATGGGCGTGAGTTTGGATAAACCCTGGGAGTTGGTGATGGACAGGGAGGCCTGGCGTGCTGTGGTTCATGGGGTCGCAAAGAGTTGAACACAACTGAGCAATTGAACTGAACTAATGTTTTTGAAAATGTTTTTTTCCACCTTAATATTCAGGTTTTACCTTGAATTTCTCAATTCTTTTATTTTGAAAAGCATGGTACTTAGATGAGTCTGTGCTTCCTTGGGCTTTTTAATCAGGATGAACTTCTTGAGTTCCAAATGGATGTTAGGATGATTAGCCTCCTCTAAAGAGTTGCCCACTTCTGACCACTCATACAGGAAGTGCAGAAGATCAGGGAATGGGCCATTTTGCAAGAGTAACCTCAGAACATATTTGCACAGTAATATCTTGGCAATAAGCAAAGAGGGAAATGTAAACATTAAACACAATGGGGCACCATGTTACTGAATTAAGAACTTAATTTCTACAGTTCAGTAGAGAGAAGAGAACTTTAATTCTAAGGTCAGGACTTTTCATTTTGCTATTCCTCAAAATGCTTTTATTTGTTCTTATTAAAGAAAAATTAAAAAGCTAACTATGAATGTTCTAAAATTATTCCCTTGAAAGGTAAATGTATTGCTGCAACCACTGGGATGATGATAATATGATGATGATGGTTTCTATCATAAATATAGGAAAACCAGCATTCCTCAAGGTCCACTGATCTCAATCATGCAGGCAGGAAGGACTTGACTTACTCTCAGTCCTGAGTTCTCTCTGATGCCCCTCAGCCTCTGTTAACGATGGCTTCCCAGCCGGGCAGTGACCCTCTGGAAGGCCAGGTGATGGCTTCTCACCTTACTCCCCTGCTAACTCCTAGATCAGGATAGAATTACAGACTGTACTCTGAGAAAGTCCTGGGATCCTCAACCCCGTTCTCCTCAAGGGATTAAGTTGCATCTTCAAGGCTCAGCCTGTGACACTTCCCATCTCATGGGCCTTCTTTCTGAGCTCCACAGAGGGACAGTGATTCTGCTGGATAGTCTGAAGTAGTCTTGTGCCCAGAGATGACATCTCTCTTTTTATGCTTAATATTATCCCTGTCCCCACAGACACAGACTCTGTCCTGTCCCATGTGTCAGTTCTTGCTCCCCATTGGAGACTGTGTTTTGTTGTTCATCTCCTCCTGACAGATCCCCCAGCCCACAGGGATGAGCTCATGGATGTGGGCTCAGAGTGGCTCCATCTTTGTTAGCGAAGTCAGAGAGATGATCTCTCCAGTGAGAACTTGGGTCACCAGGGACTTGGGGAGGTCCCTTAAGTAGAGGTTGCTTTGAGACAAGTCTGAAGCCATGTGGTGGAGGAAAGGAGTCCCTGTTTAGATCTGAACCAGGATGTCTCAGCATGGAAAGCGCCACCACCTCTACAGGGAAGACACCCTCTTCCCTCCCTGAGGGCTTCCTTCTTACTTAGGCTTGGCTTTCTTTCTCTTTCCCCCACCTCCTGATTCAACAGCACACCAGTCTGCGAGACTCATGTGTTCCTATGAGATGAGAAAAATGGCCCACCCCTTCAAGTAGTCAAAATAAGGTTTAAAGACAAGGTACATGTATTGGAGCAGCTAGCCAGAAGCAGCATCATAGTTTATGGAGTTCTCACTCTGTACCAGCAGCCACTGTACTAAGGGCTTTATATGCACTCTCTTATTTGCTTAATCCTTAGAACATCCCTTGAAGAAGGAAATGACAACCCACTCTAGTATTCTTGCCTAGAGAATCCTATGGGCAGAGGAGCCTGGTGGGCTGCTGTCCATAGGGTCACACAGAGTCGGACAAGACTGAAGCTACTTAGCATGCATGCATGCATTGGAGAAGAAAATGGCAACCCACCCCAGTATTCTTGCCTGGAGAATCCCAGGGACAGAGGAGTCTGGTGGGCTGCTGTCTATGGGGTCGCATAGAGTAGGACATGACTGAAGCAACTTAGCATGCATGCATGCATAAAACATCTCTGGAATGTTCCCACACAGATGAGGAAACAAACTGAAGGTTTAGAGAGTGCAAGTGAGTTATGCATGGCCATATATCTCATGAGCTGCAAAATTTGGCTTCAAACCCAAAGTCTGACCCCCAGGCCTGTGCCTTTTTTTTTTGTTAAGTGTCTTTTTAAATTGAAATATAGTTGCTGTATTGGAGAATGAAATGGGAACCCACTCCAGTATTCTTGCCTGGAGAATCCTGTGGACAGAGAAGCCTGGTGGGCTGCTGTCCATGGGGTTGCAGAGTTGGACACAACTGAAGCGACTTAGCAGCAGCAGCAGCAGCAGCATAGATGCTGTATAATATTATATAACTTACAGGTATAAAATAGTGATGCACAGTTTTTAAAGGTTATACTCCATTTATAGTTATTATAGAATATTGGCTATATTCCCTGGATTGTACAAAAGTACTTACAGCTTATTTTATACCTACTAGTTTTTACCTCTAGCTCCCCTACCCGTATGTTGCCCCGCCCTCCTCTGTCTTCTCACTGGTAACCACAAGTTTGTTCTCTATATCTGTTAGTTGGCTTCTTTTTTGTTATATTCACTAGTTTGCTGTACTTTTTAGATTCCACATATAAGTGATATCATGCAGTATTTGTCTTTCTTTGCCTGACTTATTTCACTTAGCATGGTGCCCTCCAAGTCATCTAATTTGCTGCAAATGAGAAGCTTTCATTCTTTCTTGTGGCTGAGTATGTATTCCATCGTATGTATGTACCACATCTTCTTTATCCATTCATCTGTCAATGGATGGTAAGGTTGCATCCATGTCTTGGCTATTGTAAATAGTACAGCTGTGTACATTGGGGTGCATGTAGCTTTTTGAATTAGTGTTTTTGTTTTTGTTTTTTTCAGATATATACCTAAGAGTGGTATTTCTGGGTCATATGGTAGTTCTACTTCTAGTGTTTCGAGGAACCTCCATAATGTTTAACCTCCACAGTGGCTTCGCCAATTTACATTCCTACCAGCAGCATACAGGGATTCCCTTTTCTCCACATCCTCTCTAAGGCCTGTGTGGGTTAACCCTTACTATACAAAAGTGTGTGCAAATCTAGGAATAAAGATGCCGAGCATCACTGGCCTGGCTCAGCTCAAAACTCCAGTGAAAGAAATGGGAGGAATTCTTTGTTTGTTGAATCCATTGTCTTTCTTGAAGACAGAATTTGCTTTCCTTTCCTGCCTAAGAAGAAGATAAAGCACCATTTTGATGGGATATTCACCTCTGTTCTGAGAGGAGTGGCCGGGAAAAGAGAAAGTTTACTCTAATGGCTTATCTTCTAAGAGATTTCAGGAATACTTGTATTTTTGAAGCTTATTTTGCTTTTGAAATCACCAATGAAGTGAAGTAACAGGGAAGAGGAGCAAATATGAAAAGCATGTTTTTCACTATGCTCCAAATAATTGCTTTTCACCTGAATTTCTTGGTGTAATATATACATCTTTGAAACCTGCAATAATAAGGAGTCTTATAAATCACAGGGACACATCTTCATGGAGAAATTTCAAGGAATATGTGGTGGAGATGCAGACAGCCACATACTGTATACTATGTACAGTGCCATAACTTCCTTTGTGAACTCAGTAATCGGGAAAGAGTCTTTCATCCCTCTGTTACATAGAGCTTCTCATGGGTGCATATAGACCTGGGCAAGTGCTGGGTTCTAAGCAAAGGCAAGAGGAACTTGGGCTAAGATTGCATGTCTGACTGAGCAAGCAGAGAGAAAGGCAGCTGTTTACTCTTTAGAGCTCTGGGCAGAACCTACTTATTGATGCTATGGTAAGATCATGGTAGAAAGTTTCTCTTTGCAAACATGCTTTTGGAGCCAGAACATGAGAAAAACAGACCATAAAAAAAAAAAAAATACCTTTGAACCTACTGTATAGACAAGGAACACTACTCAATGTTATGTGGCAGCCTGCATGGGAGGGGAGTGTGGGGGAGAATGGATTTTTTTTAATTTATTTTTATTAGTTGGAGGCTAATTAATTTACAATATTGTAGTGGTTTTTGCCATACATTGACATGACTCAGCCACGGATTTACATGTGTTCCCCGTCCCGATCCCCTCTCCCACCTCCCTCCCCATCCCACCCCACTGGAACTTCCCGGTGCACCAGCCCTGAGCACTTGTCTCATGCATCCAACCTGGGCTGGTGATCTGTTTCACCCTTGATAGTATACTTGTTTCAATGCTATTCTCTCAGAACATCCCACCCTCGCCTTCTCCCACAGAGTCCAAAAGTCTGTTCTGTACATCTGTGTCTCTTTTTCTGTTTGCATATAGGGTTACCGTTACCATCTTTTTAAATTCCATAATTATGCGTTAGCATACTGTATTGGTCTTTATCTTTCTGGCTTACTTCACTCTGTATAATGGACTCCAGTTTCATCCATCTCATTAGAATTGATTCAAATGAATTCTTTTTAATATCTGAGTAATATTCCATTGTGTAAATGCACTATAACATCCTTATCCATTTGTCTGCTGATGGGCATCTAGGTTGCTTCCATGTCCTGGCAATTATAAACAGTGCTACAATGAACATTGGGGTGCACGTGTCTCTTTCAGATCTGGTTTCCACAGTGTGTGTGCCCAGGAGTGGGATTGCTGGGTCATATGGCAGTTCTACTTCCAACTTTTAAAGGAATCTCCACACTGTTCTCCATAGTGGCTGTACTAGTTTGCATTCCCACCAACAGTGTAAGAGGGTTCCCTTTTCTCCACACCCTCTCCAGCATTTATTGCTTGTAGACTTTTGGATAGCAGCCATCCTGACTGGCGTGTAATGGTACCTCATTGTGGTTTTGATTTGCATTTCTCTGATAATGAGTGATGTTGAGCATCTTTTCATGTGTTTGTTAGCCATCTGTATGTCTTCTTTGTAGAAATGTCTATTTAAATCTTTGGCCCATTTTTTGACTGGGTCATTTATTTTTCTGGAATTGAGCTGCAGGAGTTGCTTGTATATTTTTGAGATTAATCCTTGTCTGTTTCTTCATTTGCTATTATTTTCTCCCAATCTGAGGGCTGTCTTTTCACCTTGCTTTAGTTTCCTTTGTTGTGCAAAAGCTTTTAAGTTTCATTAGGTCCCATTTGTTTAGTTTTGCTTTTATTTCCAATATTCTGGGAGGTGGGTCATAGAGGATCTTGCTGTGATTTATGTCGGAGAGTGTTTTGCCTATGTTCTCCTCTAGGAGTTTTATAGTTTCTGGTCTTACATTTAGATCTTTAATCCATTTTGAGTTTATTTTTGTGTATGGTGTTAGAAAGTGTTCTAGTTTCTTTCTTTTACAAGTGGTTGACCAGTTTTCCCAGCACCACTTGTTAAAGAGGTTTTCTTTTTTCCATTGTATATCCTTGCCTCCTTTGTCGAAGATAGGGTGTCCTTGGTATGTGGATTTATCTCTGGGCTTTCTATTCTGTTCCATTGATCTATATTTCTGTCTTTGTGCCAGTACTATACTGTCTTGATGACTGTGGCTTTGTAGTAGAGCCTGAAGTCAGGCAGGTTGATTCCTCCAGTTCCATTCTTCTTTCTCAAGATTGCTTTGGCTATTTGAGGTTTTTTGTAGTTCCATACAAATTGTGAAATTATTTGTTCTAGTTCTGTGAAGAATACCATTGGTAGCTTGATAGGGATTGCATTGAATCTATAGATTGCTTTGGGTAGTATACTCATTTTCACAATATTGATTCTCCCAATCCATGAACGCGGTATATTTCTCCATCTGTTTGTGTCCTCTTTAATTTCTTTCATCAGTGTTTTATAGTTTTCTATGTATAGGTCTTTTGTTTCTTTAGGTAGACATACTCCTAAGTATTTTATTCTTTTTGTTGCAATGGTGAATGGGATTGTTTCCTTAATTTCTCTTTCTGTTTTCTCATTGTTAGTGTATAGGAATACAAGGGATTTCTGTGTGTTAATTTTATATCCTGCAACATTACTGTATTCATTGATTAGCTCTAATAATTTTCTGGTAGAGTCTTTAGGGTTTTCTTTGTAGAGGTTCATGTCGTCTGCAAACAGTGAAAGTTTTGCTTCTTCTTTTTGTATCTGGATTCCTTTTATTTCTTTTTCTGCTGTGATTGCTGTGGCCAACACTTCCAAAACTATGTAGGCACCCTTGTCTTGTTCCTGACTTTAAGGGAAATGCTTTCAATTTTTCACCATTGAGGATAATGTTTGCTGTGGGTTTGTCATATATAGCTTTTATTATGTTGAGGTATGTTCCTTCTATGCCTGCTTTCTGGAGAGTTTTTATCATAAATGGATGTTGAATTTTGTCAAAGGCTTTTTCTGCATCTATTGAGATAATCATATGGTTTTTATCTTTCAATTTGTTAATGTGGTGCATTACATTGATTGATTTGCAGATGTTAAAGAATCCCTGCATTCCTGAGATAAAGCCCACTTGGTCATGATGTTTGATCTTTTTAATATGTTGTTGGATTCTGTTTGCTAGAATTTTGTTAAGGATTTTGTGTCTATGTTCATCAGTGATATTGGCCTGTAGTTTTCTTTTTCTTTTTTTTTTTTGCATCCTTGTCTGGTTTTGGTATTAGGGTGATGGTGACCTCATAGAATGAGTTTGGAAGTTTACCTTATTTTGCAATTTTCTGGAAGAGTTTGAGTAAGATAGGTGTTAGTTCTTCTCTAAATTTTTGGTAGAATTCAGTTGTGAAGCCATCTGGTCCCGGGCTTTTGTGTGCTGGAAGATTTCTGATTACAGTTTCGATTTCCGTGCTTGTGATAGGTCTGTTAAGATCTTCTATTTCTTCCTGGTTCAGTTTTGGAAATTCAGTTTTCTAAGAATTTGTCCATTTCTTCCAAGTTGTCCATTTTATTAGCATAGAGCTGCTGGTAGTAGTCTCTCATGGTCCTTTGTATTTCAGAGTTGCCTGTTGTGATCTCTCCATTTTCATTTCTAATTTTGTTGATTTTGTTCTTCTCCCTTTATTTCTTGATGAGTCTGGCTAACGGTTTTTCAATTTTATTTACCTTTTCAAGAAAACCAGCTTTTAGCTTTGTTGCTTTTTGCCATGGTCTCTTTAGTTTCTTTTGCATTTATTTCTGCCCTAAGTTTTAAGATTTCTTTCCTTCTACTAACCCTGGGGTTCTTCATTTCTTCCTCCTCTAGTTGCTTTAGGTGCAGAGTTAGGTTATTTATTTGACTTTTTTCTTGTTTCTTGCAGTAAGCCTGTATTGCTATGAACCTTCCCCTTAGCACTGCTTTTATAGTATCCCATAGGTTTTGGGTTGTTGTGTTTCCATTTTCATTCATTTCTATGCATATTTTGATTTCTTTTTTGATTTCTTCTATGATTTGTTGGTTATTCAGAAGTGTGTTATTTAGCCTCCATATATTGGAATTTTTAATAGTTTTTCTCCTGTAATTGAGATCTAATCTTACTGCATTGTGGTCAGAAAAGATATTTGGAATGATTTCAATTTTTTTGAATTTAGCAAGGCTAGATTTATGGCCTAGGATGTGATCTATTCTGGAGAAGGTTCCATGTGCACTTGAGAAAAAGGTGAAATTGATTGTTTTGGGGTGAAGTGTCCTATAGATATCAATTAGTTCTAGCTGGACCATTGTGTCATTTAAAGTTTGTGTTTCCTTGTTAATTTTCTGTTTAGTTGATATGTCCATAGGTGTGAGTGGGTTATTAAAGTCTCCCACTATTATTGTGTTATTGTTAATTTCCCACTTCATTCTTGTTAGCATTTGCCTTACATATTGCGGTGCTCCTATGTTGGGTGCATATATATTTATAATTGTTATATCTTCTTCTTGGATTGATACTTTGATCATTATGTAGTGTCCTTCTTTGTCTCTTTTCACAGCTTTTATTTTGAAGTCTATTTCATCTGATGTGAGTATTGCGACTCCTGCTTTCTTTTGGTCTCCGTTTGCATGAAATATTTTTTTCCAGCCCTTCACTTTCAATCTGTATGGGTCCCTTGCTTTGAGGTGGGTCTCTTGTAGACAGCATATATTGGGGTCTTGCTTTTGTATCCATTCAGCCAGTCTTTGTCTTTTGGTTGGGGCGTTCAACCCATTTACATTTAAGGTAATTTTTGATAAGAATGGTCCCGTTGCCATTTGGTTTTTTGTTTTGGGTTCACGTTCGTATAACCTTTCTGTGTTTCCTGTCTAGAGAAGATCCTTTAGCATTTGTTGAACAGCTGGTTTGGTGGTACTGAATTCTCTCAACTTTTGCTTGTCTGTGAAGCTTTTGAATTCTCCTTCATATCTGAATGAGATCCTTGCTGGGTACAGTAATCTGGGTTTTAGGTTATTCTCTTCATTACTTGAAGTATGTCCTGCCATTTCCTTCTGGCCTGAAGAGTTTCTATTGAAAGATCAGCTGTTATCCTTATGGGAATCCCCTTGTGTGTTATTTATTGTTTCTCCCTTGCTGCTTTTACTATTTGTTCTTTGTGTTTGATCTTTGTTAATTTGACTAATATGTGTCTTGGGGTGTTTCACCTTGGGTTTATACTGTTTGGGACTCTCTGGGTTTCTTTGGCTTGTGTCACTATTTCTTTCCCCATTTTGGGGAAGTTTTCAGCTATTATCTCCTCGAGTATCTTCTCATGGCCTTTCTTTTTGTCTTCTTCTTCTGGGACTCCTATGAGTTGAATGTTGGGGCATTTCACATTGTCCCAGAGGTCCCTGAAGTTGTCCTCATTTCTTTTGATTCTTTTTTTCTTTTTTCCTCTCTGCTTCATTTATTTCCACCATTTTATCTTCTACCTTACCTATCCTATCTTCTGCCTACGTTATTCTACTGTTGGTTCCCTCCAGAGTGTTTTTGATCTCATTTATTGCATTATTCATTTTTAATTGACTCTTTTTTATTTCTTCTAGGTCCTTGTTTAACTTTTGTGTCTTCTCAATCCTTGTCTCCAGGTTATTTATCTGTAACGCTATTTTGTTTTCAAGATTTTGGATCATTTTTATTATCATTATTCTAAATCCTTTTTCAGGTAGATTCCCTATCTCCTCCTCTTTTGTTTGGCTTGGTGGGCATTTTTCATGTTTCTTTACCTGCTGGGTATTTCTCTGCCTTTTCATCTTATTTAGATTGCTGTGTTTGGGATGGCCTTTCTGTATTCTGGTAGTCTGTGGTTCCTTTTTATTGCAGAGGTTTCTCCCAGTGGGTGGTGCTGGATGTTTGGCTTGTCGAGATTTGCTGGTTAGAGAAGCTTGTGTCGGTGTTCTGTGGGTGGAGCTGGATTTCTTCTCTCTGGAGTTCAATGGAGTGTCCAGTAGTGAGTTTTGAGATGGGTCTCTGGGTTTGGTGTGACTTTGGGCAGCCTGTATATTGATGCTCAGGGCTATGTTCCTGCATTGCTGGAGAATTTGCGTGGTATGTCTTGCTCTGGAATTTATTGGCTCTTGGGTGGTGGTTGGTTTCAGTGTAGGTATGGAGGCTTTTGGATGATCTCTTATTAATTAATGTTCCAGGTAGTCAGGAGTTCTCTGGTGTTCTCAGGTTTTGGGCTTAAGCCTCTTGCCTTTGGATTTTAGTCTTATTCTTCCAGTAGCCTCAAGACTTCTCCATCCATAAAGCACTGATAATAAAACTTCTAGGTTATTGGTGAAAGGATTCTCCACAGTGAGGGACACCCAGAGAGGTTCACAGAGTTACATGAAGAAGAGGAGAGGGAGGAAGGAGATAGAGGTGAGCAGGGGGAGAAAAAGGGAGATTCAAGAGAGGAGAGGCAGATCTAGGTTGTACTCTGTTCCCTAAGTGTTCTCTGCAGCCCAGAACACCCACAGAGATTCACATAATTGGATTTAAAAGAGATGGGGGAGGGAGGAAATAGAGGTGGTCTGAGGGAGAAAAAGGAGAGTCAAAAAGGGGAGAGAGTGATCAAACCAGTAATCACACTCCTGAGTAAAAATGGGTACTGAAGGTTAGATTCTTAAATGTACAAAATTGATATTAAATACTGAAAAATAAAGATTAAAAATCTAGAGTAAAGGTTAGACTCTTAAAAATACAATATCAAAAAACCCACAAAAACAAAAAATTTAAGAAATATATATGAAGTTTGCTTTAAAAATAGGGTCCTTTTTGGGTTATAAAAATGAAAATGGGTAATAGAGGAGTAATAGAGGACTTCAAAAAAGAAAAAGAAAGAAAAAAATTTAATTAAAAAAATAATAGTAAAAATATATCTAGGAATTTCTCTGGAGCTGTTGCGGGCAGTGTGGGTTCGGTTCAGTTTCAGATAGCTCCTTGTTCCAGCTTACACTTCTCGATATCTATAGGCCCCTTCTGGTTTAGTCGGTATTAACTTCAGGGATTTTAATCTGTTGCACCGGTCACTTCTGAAGCAGTTCCCTTTGTTTCTTTGGCTTCTGTTTGCAGGTCTCTTCAGTGTCTAATTTCTGCCCTGACACAAGCGGGCGGAGGTGGTCTCTCCTTTAGGTTCGCTTGTTCAGTCCTGCTGTGGGGAGGGAGGGACGCTGCAGACAAATATCACTGGCCTGTGTGGGGAGCACTCGCAGTGTTCCGGCCACACTGGGTTTACCCCTGCTCGCGGCGTGCGTGCCTTCCCCGTCCACACTGCTCAGGCTCCAGGCTGCTCTACAGGGAGCGGGCCCTGAGTTGCATGCACCTCCCAGGCCTAAGCCGCTCAGATTCAGGTTTTTGGGTTCTCCACAAAAGCGCAGACTCGGTTGGGTCTGTGTTTGTGCCTTCCCCTGTCGAAGCAGCTCAGGCAGCCAGGAGCTTGACAAGCGCGCTCTTCCTGGGTGCAGCGTGCCTCATCCCCTCCACGGTCCCAGCCTCAGTTTCCGCGCGCCAGTTGGGTGCGCCTTGTGTCTCTTCTGGGAAGCTGATTTCTGGCTGTGACCCTCCCGGTGGATGTCAACCATCCAGAATCTCAGGAAGTCTTTAGTTAGAAGCTGGGAGCCTGTTTGCAGTTTGGTAGGGGGTGCCGTCTCTGGGGCCAAGTTTGCCCCTTTCCCCTCCACCCTGCCTCCTGCCTCTGGCAGGGGATGGGTGGGTCCGCAGCCGGCTAGCTCTTCTCTGGTATTCGCTCAGTCCTTCGTTCTGGGAACAGGAGGGCAGTGCCTAAGTTTAGGGATTTTCCCAGGTTAATTCTCTGTCTCTCTTGTTATCCCACAGTTTAAGTTGCTATCTCACCTTAGCTCCCTCCGATTGCCCTCAGGGCGTTCAGGCCCGGTCCTTTCCCTAAGCAATGCCGCCCGCTCCTCTCCGTTTAGCCCCCACTTGCTGGTGGCAGATGCGAGCGTTGGGGTACTTTTCTGCTGGGAGTTGTTTTTAGGCATGTGATCTGTGGATTTTATTTATTTTCTCTCCCAGTTAGGTTGCCCTCTGAGATTCGAAAACTTCCCTCAGACCTGCCAGTGAGAGGGTTTCCTGGTGTTTGGAAATTTCCTCTATTAAGACTCCCTTCCCTGGATGGATCTCCATTCCTAACTCTATTGTCTCTCTTTTTATCTTTTATATTTTGTCCTACCTCCTTTCGAAGACAATGGGCTGCTTTTCTGGGTGTCTGATGTCCTCTGCTAGCGATCAGAAGTTGTTTTGTGAAGTTTGCTCAGCGTTCAAATGATCTTTCTATGAAATTGTGGGGGAGAAAGTGGTCTCCCCGTCCTATTCCTTCACCGTCTTAGTTCCCTCCCCGAGAATGGATTTTTATATACGAATGGCTGAGTCACTTTGCTGTCCACCTGAAACTATCACAACATTGTTAATGGCTATACTCCAATATAAAATAAAAAGTTAAAAATATCCCTTTGAGGCTGATTTTCACTTAACCGAAGTGAAGTACAAATGCTTATCACAGAAAATGGCTCATAATCTGTTGGTGGTAATTTTCTGGAGAGGCATGAGATGCCAGCTCCATCCTTCTGATGTTTGCCTCAGAGTCCTGCTGGAGCTGGCTGTGCCAGTGTGGGGAATCCAGTTGTTAAGCAGTCTGAATTTAAACCACTGGTGGCTTGAAACTGGCCATGTTTGGGGTTTTTATACTGTGAAAATAGGTCAACACTACAGATGGGGAGTTTTGTTTTTGTTTTCTGGAGGGCTGTTTTCCTAGCACGCCTGTGTGCCAGCTGATATCAAATTCAGAACATTCAGCAGCACCCCAACTGTGCTCCTCAGAGGTCTGTGGAGACCCTGTGAACCTGGGGGTCCAGCCACAGAGAGCCTGCAGGCTTGCTGCAGATCCTGACTGTCTCCCTCAGTGATACAGGCTGTGGGTCTTCACTCTAGCTGCTGGTGGGAGCTGCCCCCCAGTCAGCATGGCCAGCGGTGCTCCCACTGCATTCACCTCAGTTCCTGTCTCAGGGCCATGCCATTCTGGTGCCCTGATTCCAACCCACAGTACTACACCATTCACACAAGTGGGAGTGGAACTGCAGGGGTTAGAGTTTCAGTCATACACTTCCACTAACCTGGGGTCAAATTTGTCAAAGTTTCCTGGTGATGGTAGTTTAGTCGCTAAGTTGTGTCTGACTCTTACGACCCCATACATTGTAGCCTGCCAGGCTCCTCTGTCCATGGGATTCTCCAGGCAAGAATACTGGAGTGGGTAGCCATTTCCTTTTCCAGGGGATCTTCCTGACCCAGGAATCAAACCCAGGTCTCCTGCATTGCAAGCAGATTCTTGAAAGTTTCCTGAAAAACATCTCATTTCCCTTTATAATAGCCCTCCAAGTTAAGTTGGGCATGACCATGCCTCTCTTTCAGTTAAGAACAATAAGGCAAAGAGTGATTGGATAGAGAGATTGTGCAAAATCATGCTACTCATTGGTGGTATTGCAGGACTCAGATTGAGCCAAGAGTTTAATTTTTAAAATAAAGTGAATGAAGAAATTGTGTGTTTATCGTATATGAATCATGACATAAAATGTGGGAAGTTATTTACAACCCTGGGAAGGTACCAGCTGCATGGGATAGCTGTGGAAGGTCAGGCCAGTGAATGGGGGATGTTCTGGGGCCCTGCTCTTGGGCCCCGTGATGCCCTATAGTCACTTACAGCTGCCTCTGAGCAGATGTTGCTAGTTACAGTCCATCCAGTTCTCCTTGCTGGCCTTCAGGATAAAGCCCAGATCCCTTGCCCCTGCCCACGAGGCTCCACATATACCCTCTCTGGCAGATCTCATGTCAGTTTTCCTTGCCTTGGGAGTCCCTGTCTCAGTGGCTGTACTCGTCACTTCTCCTGCCCCGTCCCCAGCTCTACTGAACTGCTTTAGAACTTGGTATCCATTGGTTCTTTGGTAAAGAAACCCCCTCCTAGACTTCTCCTCACCTGTGTGCTGGGTTAGGTCTGCTCCGTGGTGCTCCGAGGTGGCTCAGTGGTAAAGTATCCGCCTGCTGATGCAGGAGATATGGCTTCGATCCCTGGGTCTGGAAGATCCCCTGGAGGAGGAAATGGCAACCTACTTTAGTGTTCTTGCTTGGGAAATCCCATGGACAGAGGAGCCTGGCAGGCTGCAGTCCATGGGATCACAGAGTCAGACATGACTAAGCATGAGCACTACTATGTTGTAAGGATGGTGCACTCTTAAAGGTCTAACTTACAGTGCTCCCACTGCCCGCTAAATCTGTCATGACCCTCATCACATAGCACCCTGCCTTCTCTCTCTTCTGTTTGTGTCCATCGTGTAAGCTCTGGGGAACAGGCTTGAATGAGGCTAGTCTCTAAAGCTGCATCCCCCAGCCCAAGCTACTCAGTACATGTTGTGTTGGGATAATAAAGAGATGGTCTTAGACAAAGGGGTAATAACTCTTACAATAAGATCCATCTGATTTCCATGACAGAGCTTCTGCAGTCAAGTGAATACATCCCTCCATAGGACTACCAGATTGTAAGGATCTTGGAGGTAGGCTATCATATGTCTATCATTTCTATTCCTGGTGCCTGACACACAGTAGGTGTACCATTCAACTATTTGTTGAATGAACCAAAATAGTGAATGAATAACAAATGGGTTGCTGTTGTTCACCATCCTGGCAGCACAAAGACCATCACCCTCTGTCCACAGTTCCTCCATCTAATATTAACATGTTTAATTTTCCCCAATGCCAGATGCCTGCTTTTCCAGGAGCCATCCCTGGAACCTTCTCGGTGAAAACAGCTGCAGCTTCCTCTCACCTACCCTGATGGAACTTATACCTTGACTTTTCCAGACCCACCCCTTGGCCTGCATACTATTTGTTTTCCTTCTTTATAATAAGGAAAGTGTTAACTGGTTTGGCCAACACATCTTCATTTCCAGTAGGCCTTCTGAGGATGATATCAGTTGTTCCCAGAAGGGAGGAAGCACCAGCCCATTTTACAGTTGAGGCAACTGAGGCTCCTAGAGTTGCAAGGCTCATTCAAAATCACATACTGTGAGCAAGTGAAAGGTGGATCTGGGAACAGCACTCCATTCTTCAGCCCCTAAGCCTATTTCTTTTCTTTTTTTTTTAAATTATTTTATATTGAAGTATATATTGAATGTTGTTTTAGTTTCAAGTGTACAGCAGAATGAATCAGTTATACATATAGCCACTCTTCTTAGATTCTTTTCTTATATAGGTTATTACAGAATATTGAGTAGTATTTCCTGTGCTATACCGTAGATCCTTGTGCCTATTTATTTTCTTTCTGCAATTCTGTTTTTGTCTTCCCAGTTACTGGATTCTATAGTGGGGTGCAGGACATTTCCCTAAAACATGCATGACTTTTTTCTGTGTGTGTTTACAGTTTTCAAAGGTATAAAGTCATGACTGCTGTGCAGTTTCATCCCTTGCTTCTTTGAGGATATCACATATTTTCTGGACCCCCAGCCCTTCCTCTGCTCACCAGGCTAGAAAGAGAGCTCATTCTTCACTCCACTGGTGCAGAGATGGAGGAGGAAAGTATGAATAGAAGGTCATCCACAAAGAGCAAGCATAAAAAGTCCCTGCTTCTGATTAGATTTTGCTCCTCAAACCAGCTTGTCCCCTTCTGATCTCTGCACCTTGGTAGGACAGCCTGGGACAAAAAAATTTTGTGTTTGGGATTCTTTTCAAGGGGAGACACTGGAGTCATACCCTCTTTGGTCCCCAGGCTGTCATTCCCCAAGAGATGGGTTGAAACAATAAAGACATCTTTACCAAGAAGTTGTTCCCATTGCATTGTTCTCAATGAACGGCCACTTGTCAGAGATGCTCACTCTTCAGGAAAGATAAACTAGCTTTGCAGATTTGATCAGAAATCTGCATGGAGGAACTTACTAAAGTGACTAAGACTGATCTTGTTGGTTACACTGACAAGGTCTAGAAGCAGCCAGGTTCCTGCATTGTTCTGTGGGCTATATAAACCCAGTGTCATCACTGGACCGGAAGCCTGCATTCCCCTGTCATGGGCAGTCATGCCTTTTAGTTCAGTGGACAGAGTGTCTGATGTGTGGGTGCCTAATGCCAGAGACGTGAGCTCTCCTTGCCCCTGGAAGACCAACCTGTTCCATTGGAAGAACAACTGAGTGGGAAATCCTGTTGTTTGCCAGCCTCAGCCCCAAAGTCCCCACCTCCTGAGACTTCTCATCTGTAGATCCACTGATCTATTATTAACTTAATACTGGCTTGACCAGAAACTTTGTTCAGGTTTTTCCATATCATTGTAAGAAAAACCTGAACAAAGTTTTTGGCCAACCCGCTATTTTTATTCAGAGGCACTTACTTTTTTTTATTCAAATTTATTATTTTTTTTCCAAACAAGGATACTGGAACTGATTGCCATTTCCCTCTCCAGGGGATCTTCCCAACCCAGGGATCGAACATGAGTCTCCTACATGTGTCTCCTGCATTGCAGGCAGATTGTTTACCACTGAGCCACCAGGGAAGCCTTTTTTTATTCAAAGTTATTTTGAAAAGGAACTTTCTGTTTTGGCCATGAGTGGAAAATTAATACCACTTGCTATAAATCTGTGAAAGTAAATATGGTGAAATCAAAGCAATAGTATTAAATTCTAGCCAGACACTGCTGTGCAAGAGGTTGAAAGCATTAGGACTGCTCAAAGCCAGAGAGGGCAGACAGGTTTTCAGACATGTGGCCGTCAGACAGACTTGATTCTGAAGTGAAAAAAGACCAATTTTCTCCTTTCCAGCTGGGTCAAGCATAGGGTGAGATCAGTGCAGTTCCTGGGCACATAATTAAGGAGGTACTTGGTCCCAGGGATGGCCGTACACTTACACCAATGCAGGGAGGGAGCACCTCCTTAAACTTTGCCCCTTGGCTCCCTCACTTTGCCTTACTCTGGTCCCAGCCCTCTGTGAGTGGGTATCATTCATCATCTGGACCCCTTACCACTTAAATTTGTTCCTGGAGCACCAGCCACAGATATGGGAAACACTGACTCTTTCCAGCCCTCCTTCTGGGCTCTCAGAAGAGAGTTGGGGTGAGTGTGTTTGTGCTCAGGTAACTCTTAGCTGTGGTTAAACCCTTTGCTAAGACCTCACTCATGCCTGCCAGATGCACAGAGTGATTTCATCAGGTTTTCCAGCATCTATCATTTTGCCCCTTTTGGAACCTGGGTGCTGTTTGCTTTTGGCCCTTCTGGCATCACTCCTATGCCCCTGACTCCCCTCCCTTCCTCCCACTCTGGAGTCCCATGCAGGCAGGGGAATGGTGCTGCTGGGATGGTCCTCAGTATACATTATGCTGTTCCTGTGTCTGAAATGCCTTCCTCAGTCTGCTTCCTTCTCAGCCCTCAAAGCCCTACTCAGGGGTCCCTGCTCCCTGACCAGGTGCTCCTCTGCCATCACACAATGTAAGTGACCCTTGCTCAGTCTTCTTCTTTTCCTCTGTACTGGGTGTTACATCACGGGGGCCTTTGCAGCCTGGGAGTCCTTGAATGTGGATATGTGTCTTACACGGTGCCAATAACCAGGGCTCAGTCCAGCACAGGAACTGGGGCATAGGCTCTAGAATCAGACAGTAGGGGTTCTGCATGCTCACCCCACCTACAGCCCCTGAAGCCTGATTTCCCCCTCCTGTAACACAGAGCTAGCAGTGCCTCTGCCAGGAAAGTAATGAAGATGTCATGAGGCAAAACAGGCAGATCCCTTGACCCAGAGCCTGCCCATGATAGCACCCTTGACTGCTAGTTCCCCTGGAAAGGGGCTCATTGAAGAAGTAGGACTCTGGTTAGCGTAGGGAGAGGCTGCAGAGACCCTCATTCTGTAAACCACACTTATCACTGCCCCTTCTCCTTTTGATGGGAATCTTATTATCAACTCCATAGGTCCATGTTTCTAATTCCTCAAAGAACTTTCATAGATGTAGATTCATAGGATGAGCAGAGCAGCTCTGGCACAGGAAAAGAAGGTGGGACATACCCCTGTTACAAAAGGAAAAATCAGGGAGGTGAGGCTACTTGCCCAAAATCACAAAGAGAACTGGAGCAGAGTCAGGCCTGGGCCTTTGTTCTCCTAACTGGGTTCCATATTCCTTGCATTTGGTCCCTTTGCCTCTAGGAAACATTGTTGAGATGTTCTGCTGCTAATTGTCTCCTTCTTAGGCCATGTTATGGACTGAATTGGTGGTGGTTTAGTCTCTAAGTCGTGTCTGACTTTTTGTGACCCCATGGATTGTAGCCCACCAGGCTCCTCTGTCCATGGAATTCCCCAGGCAAGAATACTGGAGTGGGTTGCCGTTTCCTTCTCCGGGGATCTTCCTGACCCAGGGATTGAACCTGCTTCTCCTACGTTGCAGGCAGGTTCTTTACTGCTGAGCCACCAAGGAATCCCATGGGCTGAATTGTTTCCCCCAAAATTCATGTGTTGAAGTCCTGACCCCCAGTAGCACCAACTTTGCATGCTTTGACTGCATTAAGAGTTTGGGCCTTTAAATTGGTATAAAGGTAGACTGAGGTCATATGGGTGGGCTGTAATCCAGTGTTAATGGTGTTCTTCTAAAAAGAGGAGATTGGGATATAGACAGAGGGACAACCATGAGGGGATACAGCAAAAAGATGCCCATGTGTAAGCCAAAACTGCCAGCACCTTGATCTTAGGACTTCTAGCCTCCAGAACTGTGAGATTTCTATTGTTTAAGCCACCAAGTTTTGTTATGGCAGCCCAAGCTAACTAATACAGTCACATGTTGGAACTGAAAGACAATAAATAAATAAAAGAATGGGCCACCTGGGCAAGGGGCATGATGGAAAAACTTGGAAGAACTTCCCAATTCCAGAGAAGACCCTTGAGTCATCATTTGATCTCACCACTGCTGGGACCTTCTGATATTGTTCCAAAACTAAATGCTCTGGAGCACCTGGCAATGCTGAGGCCTGGGGAGGACACTGTAGGTTTTCTCTCAGAGTCGACAAAGAGGCAAAATGGACATAATTCAGTGGAGTAATCTGGATCTTGTCTTGGAACTCAGGCCAGGTAAAAGGACTGAGGGGTGGTGGGCGTCAAAATGAGGTCTGTTGGGAAGTTTGCATGAGGATGCACATGGTTCAATTTCAGATACCCCCAGGCTAGAATTCAGACACGGGCAAGTTACTTAACCTCTTCAAGGCTCAGGTCCCTTATCTTTAGAAGGTGGACAATATGTTCTCTCCTAAGACAGAAATGGGGATCGTATCTGGGGTAGAGAAGTGGCAGTGGTGCAGCTGTTGTCAGCACTTTGTTTGCTGAGCTCCTCCGGTGTCCCTTGCATTCCCGGGGCACTGGGTAGGAGTGCTGGGGCTGAAGGTAGACAACCAGACCCACCACAGAGCCACAGGTGGCCACAGCAGAGAAGACAGCAGGGAGCCAAAGAGGGCATAAGGAAGGGAGAGACAGGACCTAGCTCTCCACTAGTTGTGGGGCCAGAAGAAGTCAGATGTTGGCTCAGGAAGTGGGGCGGGGGTGTCACAGCTCAGAGTTTTCACAGCTCATGCGCACATTCCTTCCCTTCCCACTGCCTGTCTCTCTGTACTACTTCCTGCTGGATCAGGAGCAGAAAGCTCGTGCTAGGATTCCCTGGCCCACACTCGGCAGAACCCCAGGATCGAGTCAACCTAGGTCAGTTAGCCCTTAGTAATAAGCACCATTGTGTGCCTCAAGCTCTCTTTGTGATTTTGGGCAAGTCCTTTCACCTCTGTGATTTTCCCATTTGTAAAATGGGTATGTCTCCACCTTCCTCTCCTGTCCCAGAGCTGCTCTGTTCATCCTGTAAATCCATGATTATCAAAACTCTTTGAGAAGCTAAAACCATTGGATCTATGTGGTTGATAATAAATTTTTCACTAAAAGGAGAAGGGGTGATGATAACTGTAGTTTACGAAAACTGGTCTCTGCTGCCTCTCCCTACTCTAAGCAGATAGCCACCTCTTCAGTGAGCCCCTTTCCAGGGGAGCGAGCAGTGGTGGGAGCTTTCATGGGCAGGCTCAGGCTTGGTTTTGCTTCATGACATCTTTTTTTCTTTTTTGTAAATTGAGGTGTCTTTGCTTTACAGGGTGTGTTTCTGCTGTACAGCAAAGTGAATCAGCTATACGTATACATCTATCTCCTCCTTTTTCAGACTTCCTTCCCATTTAGGTTATCAGAGTGCATTGAGTAGAGTTCCCTATGCTATGCAGTAGGTTTTCATTAGTTATCTGCTTTATACATAATAGTGTATATGTGTCGATCCCAGTCTCCCACTTCATCCTACCTCCCCTTCCCCCTGGTATCCATACGTTTGTTCTCTATGTCTGTGTCTGTCACACATGATGAAGTAAGTCAGGAAGAGAAAAGCAAATATCATATATTACTGCATATATGTGGTACAGATGCACTTATTAGCAAAACTTCATGACATCTTCATCATTTCCCTGGCAGAGGCACTGCTAGCTCTGTGTTACAGGTGGGGATAAGAAGGCTTTGGGGGTGTGGTGTGGAGGTGGGCAGGGCATGTCTAGTTCTAGACATCAAGGAGTAGGAGGAGCGAGAAACCTGGGTCCCTCCTGTCACCCCAGAGAGATGGGTGAGGTGTCCAGACAGGATATAGTTCAGTGAAGCAGTGGGTGCAAACCAGACAGCACATAATAAATGTTGGGTTTATATAAGCCACGTGAGTACAGTCAGTTGCTGGAATGCATAGGCAGCAGGCATCCTGCATCTCAGAGAGAGTGTTGCCTTTGGAGCTTTCAGACACCATGTGGTGCTGAGTGGAAGGACGGTCCCATAGTCTCGATTTGCTGGTACATAGGATGCCTTCAGGGCTTCTTCTCTGCACTTCCACACATTCTCAGGGGAAGTACTCTTCCCCTTCAGGGTTGGAGAATTCCTTGGTAGGAGGACTGTCCCCAGGAGGGGAAGGCCCAGCCCTTCAAATCAGCCCTGGAAGAGTGAAACCTGGGCATTCAGGGCAGGGTCGATGCTGCCAGCCCAGGTGGGCCAGCACAGTAATCCTGTGGCTCATCTCGCCTGCCCTCCTGAGAAAACGAATTGGTGGGGAAATACAGAAGTCTGCTGTTCGAAGTTAACACCGACTTTAGAGAGAGTAAGCACAGCTGTAATGACACAATAACACAACCATAAAGTAGTGGTTCAGTCACTAAGTTGTGTCTGACTCAGCGATCCCGTGGACTGCAGCACGTCAGACTCTACTGTCCTCCACCATCGCCCGGAGTTTGCTCAAGTTCGTGTCCATTGAGTCGGTGATGCTATCTAACTGAGAACACAACCATAATAGGGGGCTGTTAATTGTAGTTTTGACTCATGCAGAAGCAGTATTAAAGCCGAGCATGAGGCACCTCCCAGTGGCTCTCTCTCTTGCTGTCTTGCAGAAGACACTTATTCACACCCCTCAAAATGCTTAGATGTGATTACAATGTCGATGTCCATGGGTGTGCACTCACCTTCAGTGCAGGTTTTGTGGCCAGAGAATGCCTCTACCCACTGCATCAGCTTGTCAATGCATCCTTAACAGGATGAATCTATTAGCTGTGCAGAGCTGGCATTTATGAGGAGGCAAATCTGGACAGCTCTTCTTCACTTCAAAACCAGCAAAATGCACTGGATGAGTGTGAGGGGCAGAACTGTTGGGTCCATAACAGAAACTGGACTCCTGATTGGTTCATAACTATGATATTATATGATAAAGAATGCCTTTACTCCCAAGAAAGGGCTTCCATGGAAATTCCCATGAAGAGCCCTCTTGAGCACTCCACCCTGTACCACATTAGCTCCCCAATGGGCTGAAAACATGAATTAATGGTTCAAGGAGAGTGTGTATTACTTGGGGTCATTGGGAGGCAAGTGTCTGTCTTAAGTGTGTAAAGCCCTTGGCACAGCATGCTCTGCAGAGGGGCCCAGAGAGAAAGGCGCGTACACCACTCATGTTTGGTCTCCTGGTACAGGGTCCACACACTTTTTCTGTAAAGAGCCAGATGTTTTAGGCTTTGTGACCCTTAGTTCTGTCATGTATTATTTTTAAATGATTACTGCAGTAAGTTTACTGAACATCCATTATTTTATATAGATACAAAATTTAAGAAATAGAAAAAAAAATTCCTTGTGATAAGAACTCTTAGGACTTATTCTCTTAACAGCTTTCATATGCAACATACAACAGAGTTAATTATATTTATCATGTTGTACATCATGATACTTATTTTTTTTTAATATTGAAGTGATTTATTGCTCATAGTCCTTGATCATGATACTTATTTTTATCTTAAAGCAGAAAGTTTCTACTTTCTGGCTATCTTTATCCTATTCCATGTCCCCTCACCCCCTGGCTCTGGTAACCACAAATGTGATCTCTTTTTCTTATGAGTTTGTTCGTCTTTGAGGAATAATTGACCTCTGGCAGTATGTTAGTTCCTGTTACATAACATAGTAATTGGATATTTCTTGTGGTTGGTTGCTGTTGCTACTACTGCTGCTTTTTATTCTTCTATTTTACTTCATCATCCTCTTCCTCTTTCTCTTGTTCTTTTACAATTCATTGAAAATGCAGATACTATTCTTAGCGTATAGGCTGTGAAAAATCAGGCCACAGACTGGGTATGGCCACTAGGAGGTAGTTTGCCCATCCTTGTCATAGAGGTTGATGAGCCAGTCAGTTCATGAGCCTCAGAGGTGGGGGACACAGCCCTGATGGAGCCTGTGTGGAAGTCACTCAGGCGGTGCATTGCTGAGCACCTTCTGCATGCCAGGCACTGTTGTAGGACGCATGGGATGTGCCAGTGGGCAAAGTAAACAAGGACCTCTGCCCTGTGAGGTCACATTGTAGTGGGGAGAGAGAGACAATGAAAAAACATAAGTATGGAGGAGGGTGATAAGTGCTAAGAAGTAAATATAAATAGAAAAGTAGGAACTGCTAGAGGAAGGAGGTAGGGGAAGAGAGGGCTTGGGTGTCCCTTCTTTCAAAATCCTTCTTGACCAGTTCTTAGTTGTATGGTTTTGGGTGGTTTTGCTCACCTGAGTCTCAAATTGTCTTTTCTGTAAAATGAGGGTAACCATCAAGGGCACTTGTGGGGACTAGATGAACCTGTGAAGCACAGGACCACAGCAGGAGACATTCAATACAACGTTCCAGATACCATCATCATCCTCATGATATTATAAGTTGTATTAGTAGTCATAGTGATGGTGGTATTAGTAGTGCTACAGCACTAGTTGGTAAGATCCCAGAACATCCGTCCATTATGTCAAGGCTGCCAAACCATCGTGGTTATGGTTAGAAGGCCAATGAAGTCATCAAGTCCGAAGTCCTCATTTTACTGATGAAGACCCTTCGAGAGAAAGGTCACCCAGTAGATCTTAGAACTCTTTCTACTCCTAGCCCAGGGCACATCAGACCACTTCACTCTTTTGCTAATAACGTCTCTTCAGAGTTATCCCCCACCAAGCAAGGTCTCTGGAAGTCATACACTCCAATGCCTTCACCTCAGTGGTAATCCTGACCATGACATGTGCCAGATATAAGACCTTGAGCAAGTAACTTAATTTCTTTGTGCTTCATTTTCTTCATCTTAGAAGGGGGATAATAATATAACAAATAGCATGTGGTTAGTGGGAAGTTTAAATGTGTTGCTATTTGTAACACTCTTAAAGCAGTACCTGGAGCATAGTAAGTGCATTGTAAATGTTTGTTAAGTGCTATATAGAAAATAAATAAGATGAATGACACCAAGGGTGAGTGGTCAGAGATGGCTTCTCTAAGGAGATGGCATTTGAGCTGAAATCTGAATGCTAAGATACTGACTATGAAAATATAGAGGGAATAGCATCCCAGGAAGAAGGAACAGCACATTAAAAAAGACCCTGGGTAAAAACTGTTCAGTGTATTAAAAAATAAGCCTACTCATATTTGGGGTTGGGTGGACAATGAGACAGAGGGAAGCCAGGATCAAATCAGGGAGTGCCTCATAACAGCGGATCTTTAATGTTACTATATGAAGCTAGCAGGGTTCTAAGCAGACTACTACAGAGGTGTTGAAATGTAGTGGACAGTGATGAATGCAGGGAGATAAGATTCTCTCTACTGCAATAGCCCAGGCAAAGGGATTGTTGTTTAGTTGCTAAGTCATGTCTGACTCTTTGTGACCCCCTGAATTGTAGCCCACAAGTTTCCTCTGCTGTGGTGTTTCTGAGGCAAGAATACTGGAGTGGATTGCCATTTCCTACTCCAGGGGATCTTCCTGACCTGGGGATTAAACCCGTGTCTCCTGCATTGCAGGCAGATTCTTTACCACTGAGCCATCTGGGAAGCCCCATGCAAGTGACTTGCAGTACGGTAAAAGCAATAAGAGATGATAAGAAAGGGATGAATTTATGGAAATTTTTGAGGGTAGAGCCACAGGGCTTACTGATGAATGACATATGCAGGAAGCCTGAAAAGAGAAGTAAAGTATGACTCCCCAGTGTTTCCTGCATCTTATGCACTGGGATCAGGAAGATTCCCTGGAGGAGGAAATGGCAACCCACTCCTGTATTTTCACCTGGGAAATCCCTTGGACAGAAGGACCTGGCAGACCATAGTCCATAGAGTCACAAAGAGTCAGATACGACCAAACAACTGAGCATGCATGCATGCACCCCAGTGGTGTTTGGCGTAAACAACTGAGTGGATAGTGTTGCCAGTAGCTGGCATAGAGAAGACTGGGAAAGGAGCAGATTTGATAGAGGCCATCAAGCCATCACTCAGGCCATCTGATCCTGAGCATGTTGAGATGACATTGATACATCCAAGTGCAGCCGTTAGCAGAGTTGTGAGTTAAATACTCAAGTCTGAAGGTCAGGCCTGGGGATGAAATGTTAGCATCACCAACACATAGGAGGTAAAGTTTCCTGCAGGGTGAGAGCATGCAGGAAGTGGGTGCATATAGGGAAGAGGGCCAAGGACAACACTGAATCCGGGAGAGGGGACTCACCCAAGGAGGAGGGAGCAGCAGGCATCAAGTAGGAGGAATCCCAAGAGCATGTGGTGACCTACAGGAGACCATAATTCCGTGTGATCTTTTCTGACACTGAATAAGGTGAGGCTCAAGAACTATTCAGTTTAGCAGGACAGAGGCAACTCGTGACCATGGGGCAGTGGTCTCAGTAGAGCAGTGGAGACAGCCCAACTGGAGTGGGTTTGAGGTCAGATGAGGGGGAAGATGTGAGAAGCATGAGCATTGTCAACTTTTTTGAGAAAGTTTTCATGAACAGACACATGGAAATGAGGCAGTGTCTGAAGTGGGGAGTGGAATTGTAGGGTGCGGCATGTTTCAGAGAGTCACTGTCAAGGCATGGTGAGAACAAAGTTGGCTATTTGGGAGAGAGAGGACACTTGGAGGAGCAAAGACCTTGAGTGGACAAGAGGGATATGTCTAAGGTCTACAGAGAGAGCTTAATCTTAGGAACAGGGAGGTTTCTACTGTGATAGGAAGGAAAGCAGAGTATGTGAGAACAGATGCCAGGGAGCTACAGTTTAGGAGTGGGAATATGAGGTAGTTCCTTGATTTCATCTGTTTTCTTCATGAAATATGAGGCAGACTTAACAGCTGACAGTTAGGAGCAGGGAGAGTGTGTTGAAGTTTTTAAGTAGAGAGAGGAAGGTGTGAAATAATCAGAAGAGGAACTAGACAGTGAATTTACTGTGGAAAGGCTGTAGTCCATGGTGCTAAATACCTACTAGAAATTTGGACTCATAGTCTAAGCTAGAGCTGTTTACTTGTTCTTCTCTAAACACTTCTAAGTGGGTGCAGGATCTGAGAAGGGGATATTTGGGTTAAACTAGGATTGGCTTGAGAACCCCATGAACAGTATGAAAAGCAAAAAGATAGGACACTGAAAGATGAACTCCCCAGGTCGGTAGGTGCCCAATGTGCTACTGGAGATCAGTGGAGAAATAACTCCAGAAAGAATGAAGAGATGGAGCCAAAGCAAAAACAACACCCAGTTGTGGATGTGATTGGTGATGGAGGTGAAGTCCGATGCTGTAAAGAGCAATATTGCATATGAACCTGGAATGTTAGGTCCATGAATCAAGGCAAATTGGAAGTGGTCAAACAGGAGGTGGCAAGAGTGAATATCAACATTTTAGGAATCAGCTAACTAAGATGGACTGGAATGCGTGAATTTAACTCAGATGACCATTATATCTACTACTGTGGGCAAGAATCCCATAGAAAAAACGGGGTAGCCATCATAGTCAAAAAAAAAAAAAAGAGCCCGAAATGCAGTACTTGGATGCAATCTCAAAAACAACAGAATGATCTCTGTTCATTTCCAAGGCAAACCGTTCAATATCACAGTAATCCAAGCCTATGCCCCAGCCACTAATACTGAGGAAGCTGAAGTTGAATGGTTTTATGAAGACCTATAAGACCTTCTAGAACTAACACCCAAAAAAGATGTCCTTTTCATTATAGGGGACTGGAATGCAAAAGTAGGAAGTCAAGAAATACCTGGAATAACAGGCAAATTTGGCCTTGGAGTACAGAATGAAACAGGGCAAAGGCTAACAGAGTTTTGCCAAGAGAACACACTGTTCATAGCAAACACCCTCTTTCAGCAACACAAGAGAAGACTCTACACATGGACATCACCAGATGGTCAATACCAAAATCAGATTGATTTTATTCTTTGCAGCCAAAGATGGAGAAGCTCCATACAGTCAGCAAAAACAAGACCAGGATCTGACTGTGGCTCAGATCATGAGCTCCTTATTGCCAAATTCAGACTTAAATTGAAAAAAGTAGGGAAAACCACTAGACCATTCAAGTATGACCTAAATCTAATCCCTTACAATTATACAGTGGAAGTGACAAATAAGATTTAAGGGATTAGATCTGATAGGCAGAGTGCCTGAAGAACCATGGACAGAGGCTCATATTGTACAGGAGGCAGTAATCAAAACCATCTCCAAGAAAAAGGAATGCAAAAAGGCAAAATGATTATCTGAGGAGGCCTTACAAATAGATGTGAAAAGAAGAGAAATAAAAGGAAAAGGAGAAAAGGAAAGATATACTTATTTGAATGCGGACTTCCAAAGAATAACAAGGAAGATAAGAAAGCCTTCCTCAGTGATCAATGCAAAGAAAGGAGAGGAGAACAATAGAATGGGAAAGACTAGAGATCTCTTCAAGAAAATAAGTGATACCAAGGGAATATTTCATTGAAAAATGGGCACAATAAAGGACAGAAATGGTATGGACCTAACAGAAGCAGAAGATATTAAGAAGAGATGGCAAGAATACACAGAACTATACAAAAAAGATCTTAATGACACAGATAATCATGATGGTGTGATCACTCACCTATAGCCAGACATTCTGGAATGCAAAGTCAAGTGGGCCTTAGGAAGCATCACTATGAACAAAGCCAGTGGAGGTGATGGAATTCCAGTTGAGCTATTTCAGATCCTAAAAGATGATGCTGTTAAAGTGCTGCACTCAGCATGCCAGCAAATTTGTAAAACTCAGCAGTGGCCACAGGACTGGAAAAGGTCAGTTTTCATTCCTTTCTGAAAGAAAGGCAATGCCAAAGAGTGTTCAAAGTATCACACAATTCACTCATCTCACATGCTAGCAAAGTAATGCTGAAAATTCTCCAAGCAAGGCTTCAATAGTACATAAACTGTGAACTTCCAGATGTCCAAGCTGGATTTAGAAGAGGCAGAGGAACCAGAGGTCAAATTGCCAACATCCTTTGGATCATCAAAAAAGCTAGAGAGTTCCAGAGAAACATCTACTTCTACTTTATTGACTATGCCAAAGCCTTTGACTGTGTGGATCACAATAAACTGTGGAAAATTCTTCAAGAGATGAGAATACCAGACCACCTGACCTGTCTCCTGGGAAATCTGTGTGCAGGTCAAGAAGCAACAGTTAGACCTGGACATGGAACAACAGACTGGTTCCAAATCGGGAAAGGAATACATCGAGGCTATATTTTGTCACCCAGCTTATTTAACTTATATGCAGAGTACATCATGAGAAATGCTGGACTGGATGAAGCACAAGCTGGAATCAAGATTGCCAGGAGAAGTATCAATAACCTCAGATATGCAGATGACACCACCCTTATGGCAGAAAGTGAAGAACTAAAGAGCCTCTTGATGAAAGTGAAAGAGGAGAGTGAAAAAGTTGGCTTAAAACTCAGCATTCAGAAAACTAAGATCATGGAATCCAGTCCCATCACTTCATGGCAAATAGATCCAAAATCACTGCAGATGGTGATGGCAGCCATGAAATTAAAAGATGCTTGCTCCTTGGAAGAAAAGCTATGACCACCCTAGACAGCATATTAAAAAGCAGAGACATTGCTTTGCCAATAAAGGTCTGTCTAGTCAAAGCTATGGCTTTTCCATCATCATGTATGGATGTGAGAATTGGACTATAAAGAAAGCTGAGCACCGAAGAATGGATGCTTTTGAACTGTGATGTTGGAGAAGACTCTTGAGAGTCCCTTGGACAGAAAGGAGATCCAACCAGTCCATCCTAAAGGAAATCAGTCCTGAATATTCATTGGAAGGACGATGCTGAAGCAGAAACTCCAATACTTTGGCCACCTGATACAAAGAAATGACTCATTAGAAAAGACCTTGATGCTGGGAAAGATTGAAGGCAGGAGGAGAAGGGGTCGACAGAGGATGAGATGGTTGGATGGCATCACTGACTCAGTGGACATGAGTTTGAGTAAACTCCGGGAGTTTGTGATGGACTGGGAATTCTGGCACATTGTAGTCCATGGGTTCGCAGAGTTGGACATGACTGAGCAACTGACTTGAACTGAGGATTGGAGTAGGGCAGGTAAGGAAGAAGGAAATAGAGCCAAGGCAGTTTGGCAGGTTTCTGAGGGAGGGATTATGGTGCTTTCCAGTGGGTCCTAAACAGAATAAAGATGGAAATGAGAATGTGGGCACATGGTTGACAGGAACAAAGTGTCAGAGTCAGTGGGGTCAATGTAGGTCCCTGTGGGGCATCAAATAATTGTTGGTGCATTTATGCCAGAGTGACTGAGTAGGGGGGGTGGGAGGTGATGGTCAGAAATGGATGATAAATAGAAATTTTGTAGTTAATTCAGTGATTGATGATGATGTATGACTTTAGGATTGGGTGCCCGAGGTGTGAGGAGGCAAAAGATTGAGTCAAGGAGGTCAAGGAACTCAGAGGCCATTGTCATGGACAGAGCATTCCCATGGATGTTCAGGTCTACCCACATAAAGACAGGGAAGCAGGTATGAAGTCATTGGTGAGTGACAGGCGCGGGAGGACTGGGGCCTTGACTGATGGCAGCAGTGTGATGATGTGCTTCAAAAGAGCTGGCGGTTTTGAATGAGGAAGTCTGTGACAGAGTTTGAAAGTGGAAATGAGGAACCAAAAAGCAGCTTCCGTCTTCCAGACTACGAGCTGTGAAAAATTAGCCTCTACCACTAGAAAGTCCTGTAGAAAGACCCTAAGGCCTTCTAGGTTTCCATTAGAATAAGAAGGTGAAGGAACTATCCAAAGCTATCCAAAACTATCAAAACTGAGGATTGAAGTAAGTTTGCTTTTGATATCATCTGAGTTCTACAGGGACTGGCCAATGTGTTTGAGGATCAGGAAGGGACTCTGGGTGGAATAAGGGAAGCAATGGGCTAGTGTGGTCTCTTCATCACTTACTTCTTCTAATCCTTTTGCAATTTTTTTTCTTATTACCTGACTTCTGAAAATTGAGGGTCTGATTTTTAACTTCATTCATCCATTCATGCATCTTTGTTTTTGTTGTTCAGTGACTAAGTCGTGTCTGACTCTTTGCAACCCCATGGAATGCAGCCCACCAGACTCCTCAGTCCATGGGATTTTCCAAGCAAAATTACTGGAGTGGGTTGCCATGCCCCCTTCCAGGGGATCTTCCCAACTCAGGGATCAAATCCATGTCTCTTATGTCTCCTGCATTGGCAAGCAGGTTCTTTACCACTAGCGCCACCTGGAAAGTCCTTCATGTATGCTTGCATGCATTCATTTTAATGAGAGCATCAGCTGTGCTGGGGACACAGAAATGGTCATATCTGGATCCTGCCCAATATAGTGGACCCCTGACATTGTGTACAGATACACAAGTAGGCTGGCATTTGCCAGGCAGTGCAAGTGCTGTGTTCCTGGAAGTGGTTAAAATAGTACAATTAGCGAATTGTTGAATTTTTTAAAATTCAGAGCAGGTTCAGAGTTATGATAGTGTCATTCTTCTTCACTTGCATACCAGGATGCATTCTTGAGTGGGGGAAATCAGGGTGATGTTAGGGGCAGAGGGCTGGGATATATGGGAGTGCCCCACAGTATTATTTCAACCGTGGAAGGCAGTAATAATCTAAGGAAACCTACTAGGGTTCAGATCCCAGGTCCCATAGTTACTTGTCATTTGACCTACTCCAGATTGCTTAACCTGTCTAAGCCTCTGCTTCCTCATCTGTACCGTGGGAATAGTAATATTCCTAATGATAGACTTGTCATGAGGACTAACTAAGTTGTAATGTCTATAAAACTCTAAGGATAGGATTAGTCCTGTATAAAGGAAGGTCTCAAAACATGGTAGGTTGAATTATTATTAACATGCCGCAGTCTATATTCTGAGTCAGGTGCATGACTGTGGGAAAGATTTTGAAAACCACTGGTGTGACAGCAAGGGCAGTGCACAAACAGATGACTATAATGCAAATGACTGAACAAAATGTCAGAGGAATGAAGTAGGATGAACAGACTATCAGGAATCATGGCTCTCAGATCCCTCCTGAGTCTAATTCCCTAGTCAAGAGGGGATTTCCCTGACACTTATGAATGAAAAGAGCCAGGCTAATATCAAGGGCTTGAGGAGACTAGGGAGAGATAAGAGTAGGAGACTGTTGGGTTATCCTGAGCATGAAATGAATTAATATTCGTAAAGCAGTTGGGAGAGTCCCTGGCACAGAGTAAGGGCTAAGTGTTCCTGTTGTTATTTTTCTTTTTGGTCATTTGTGAGTCTAGAAATTTTTTGTTTCATCTCAGATCCTGGGAATACCACACTGACTTGTAGATCCAAGCACCATTTCCATTTATAGTAATAGTAATAATAGTAAATAATCATCATAAAACATTTAAAACTGATTATGTCTTAGAATGAAGAAGCAAATACATTATAATAGAATCTTTGTTTAATAAATAATGGATCAATTGCAGGGGTTCTTAGTCTATGCTTTATGAACTGTCTGAAAATTTATGCAAACATTTGCAAAAACATGCATTTGTATGTTTTGCTAGGTTGAAGGTCTATAGCTTTCATCAGATATTTAAAAAAGATCTGTGTCCCCAAAATATATTAGGAGACATTGAGTTCTCCCAATTAAAATAGAATTTCATTTGCAAAAAAAAAAAAAAGAAAATCAATTTAAGTAGATTTGCCACAAGTCCAACTCTTAGGCAAGTGCTAGGAGATGTCCAGTCGGGCAATTCCCACCAACTGTGGGCCTGACTGCTCTGCGGTTGATAGTGTAGGTAATGAAACAATGCATTAAACATGGCTTCTGCCTTCAAAGATGACACCAGACAGCATCCTGACAGGAAACAGATGGCACATTCAAATTAGGTAATTCGAAGAAAGGCTAACAAAGGGATTATTTACAAGCATGTGGGCAGGAGAGTGTGAACAAAAAGAGATAGTGTGGTACCCTGGTCTAGACATGGTGGGGTATGTGACCACCTTCAGACTTGAAGGAGAGGGACTTACTGCTGACCTTGAAGATAAAGTTCGGCAGGGAGGATCTCCTAAAAGCTGTGACCTTCCTTTTAGTGGAGGAACTTGGCCACATTTCAGGGACTTGTGTAGTGATTGCTAGGACAGTAAATATCCCAACCTCTTCCCTCCCTTCCTCTATCCCTGCAGCAACCCCTATGGTTGAACCCAACCACAAGGGGGCAGGCAGGGAAGCTCACTGATATGATCTATTTTTTTTTTATTATTATTTGTATAAATTTATTCATTTTAATTGCAGGTTAGTTATTTTACAATATTATAGTGGTTTTGCCAAACATTAATATGAATCAGCCCCGGGTGTACATGTGTTCCCCATCCTGATATGATCTATTGTCTCACAGAGCACAGAGCTGGGCAGAGAAAGAAAGGTTCATCTGGAGGGGAAGCTGAAGATGTCCACAGGGACCTTGTTGGGAAGACAGTACGGGCTGAGTGGATCATGTGAGATTACTGAGTGGATCATGTGAGATTACTGAGTGGATCATGTGAGATTAACACATAAGATCATCAGAAATGCAGACATTGTGCATAATTAAATTCTCAGCAGGAAAAGTATTAATAGATAGTGTCTCCACAGTCAGAAGGTTTGAGAACATGAAGTCATCATATTTTATGGAATGTGAATCTTATGTCTAAATACTGTGATCCTAGAAACAGAGTAGCCATGTCATTTTTCCCTGACAGCAGCACAGAGCTGATCCAATTTAAGTGTTCAGTGTTTGTCAAATTGAATTGATTCCGATGACTTTAAAGGGCTTCCCAGGTGGCCTGGTGGTACAGAATCTGCCTGCCAATGCAGGAGATGCAGGTTTAGTCCCTAAGTTGGGAAGATCCCCTGAAGAAGGAAGGCAACCCATTCCAGTATTCTTGCCTGGGAAATCCCATGGACAGAGGAGCCTAAGTCAGACACGGCCTTCAGTAGTTGTGGCTACCTGGACTCTAGAGCACAGGATTAATAGCTGTGGTACATGGGCTTAGTTGCTCCCCAGCACGTGGGATCTTCCTGGACCAGGGATCCAACCTGTGTCTCCTGCATTGGCATGCGGATTCTTTACCACTGAGTCACCAGGGAATCCTAGTTTTTCCACTTTTTAAGCAAGGATTATACCTACCTCAAAGGGAAGTGATGAAGATTCAAGGAGACGAAGCCCACACAGGATCTGGTAAACAAGAAATGCTCAATAACTGATACTCTTGTTACTGGATGGTAGGGAAGGACCATACCTTCCTTCTCTATCTGTAGCATCTGGCCAGCACTGGCTCAGACAAAGTGTTCAGTCAATTGTTGACAAGAGGAAGGGTATATGAATGACTGGGTCTTGAGCGGGTTGGTGTTCTGGAACCCCTAAACAGGTACCACATCAGCTGAGCCTGGTGTGTTGAAGCTCAGCACTGTTTGTCCATGAGCCCCATTCATCACTTCTGACTTGCGCACAATGGCACAGCAAGTGATGCATCACCCAGCCCCTTATCATGTCTGGGAAGCCCACTCTCATGTAAATGCAACACGGACCCCATTCATCAAGGGGATAGCGTGTTCTCCTGGTAAACTCGGCTGCCTAATGTGCAGTGAACACAAGTTCCGCAGCATACTGAGCAGCCTGAGCCAGGCGCCCTTTGGGATGGATCCTGAGTGTGGCCTGCTGACATCCAGGAGATAAAAGCCCTGGTGTCATAATGTGATCATCTCTCACACGGTTTTCCTACGAGGACCAGGGCAAGAAAACAGAGGCAGAGCGAAGATTTCATAGCCAGAGAGATGCAGTCAGCTTTCATGCTCCCCTCACAATGTACACCTGGGAATGTATGAGGCTCAAACAACCCTGGTGAGCCTCAGTTGCCATCTTTGCCTCCTGGGAGTGGCAATAACAGACTTGCTGTGTAAGAAGTCCCCCCCGCTGCATTTTTTAGGGAGATGCTGAGGGAAATTCCGCTAATGTTCAGTGTATTAGATGCACATGCCATGAAACCCTCCCTGAAGCCCTGCCAGAAATCAAAGATTCCTTTACAGAAGGTTGCCTGGGGGTATAATAAAGGAACATCATGTTTTTCCTTATTCATTCCTTCAATAAGCATTTACAATTGCAATCTATATGCCACTTCGTGGGGCAGGGGTGGGAGACACAAATAAAATAGTGCCTGCTCATAGGGGCTCACTTTCTAATGATAAAGGGACAAACATGAAACACACATGGTGAGAAGGTGAGTGTTATGATGGAGGGAAGCAGGGGGACAGGGAGGAGGGGTCCTGATCCAGCCAGCAGGAAGCTGGAGGGGGAGATGCTTTTCTAGATGCTGATTTTCTATTTTGTATCTTTATTTTCAAGAAGTTTTGGCACTTGCAATTTTGTGGCCCAATTCAAAGCAATGTTTGAATTCTGTGATTAACTTTTCAGCATGGACAGTCCTTTTATACCCTGTCTAGGCTCTTAATTTTAGCCCTGTTGACTTGATTGGACGAGATCATTCCCATAGACATACTTTGATACTGCATCCCCCAGGAAATGCACATCAGGGGCAAGCTTTCTGAGCCTTTATGGACGAAAGCTGATCTCTCTACTTCCTTCTTCTGAGAAGGAAAGCATGGCTTCTGTTCCTCTGTTGGGTCACAACCACTTTGTCCCTCACAACTTGATAGATCTGGGACTGGAAGTTAGTGAACCAAAGCTGAGGTCTAAGGATGCCTAACTCTATTTCTTTGGCAGCATATCATAATTTTTTTGCTCAGGTACTTATTAGACCATATTTTGTCCTTTCAAATCCAAATTTTGCAGGTTACTAAGACTGAGTCTATTCAAGGATTTTTTTTTTTAATGCAATAATCCTCTTAGGTCATTTTTTTAGCTCAGCAAATGTTTCTTTTTTTTATATCTAGTTGTATCTATTTGTTGTTTCCATCCTGTGTACTGTACTGGTGTTTTCTTTTGGAATGCAAATTACGTGTGTCTTTGATGATTGTAGTTGTCTATATTTATCATTTTCTCCATCTTGACTTTTATCTTTTTGTCTTTTCTTCCTGTATTCTAAGGGCACTTGTGAAGTATGTGGTTCACATCCAGAGTTGTCACAGCCTCTTAGAGGCAACAGGTTGTCTTGGCTCTTTTTGACAATTTTTAGCCTGATGTTAACTAGCCTCATGTTCCAGTGTTGTCTTTAATTCTGCTTCTGTCTGGAAATGGCAGAGGTATGAGATGACGGGGAGAGGTGTAGGTGATGGCTGGATGGTGAGAGGTCTTGTATCCTGTTGATGATGGGGAATCATGCAAGGGTTTTGTACAGGGCATGGCCCAGCGATTTTGCCTTCCAGTAAGCTCACTCTGACATTTGTGTAGAGGAAGATGGACTGGAAGGGAAAACACAGAGGTAAGAACAAAGCACAAAGAAGGCCCTAAAATTGCTCTTCGGTGGACCAGTGTCTTCTGAACAGGCTGCAGATGGGGAATTAATGTAGACACAGGTAGTGATGTGTAAAACATTGAAGACTAATAGATCACTGAGGTTATACTTGTGTGTGATTTAAAAACAGGTGATACAACACCCCCAAAGTAATAAGCTTCTCTCAGAGATGAATTAAGATTCAGTCTGGCAATTACATTAAGTTTTCTGATAGATAGCTCACAGGGAGAGCTGCAATTTTGATACATATTGCTATTCTGCATGGCAGGCTCCTATAACTTATCATGTTGGTTGAAGTTTAACAGGAGGAAAGAGTGTAAAAGACACTTCACTTTAAGGGGAAATGCCTTCCTTTGACTTCTATGATTTTTACTGGTAGCACTTAAAGAATTCTTTTTTCTTCTGCATTTAAAGGTGCATAATAAATATATTCATATATCTCTTCCTTCTTAGTTTTTCAAGCTAATACAGGTAACCTCACTTAGAATGCACAAATCTACAGTGTGGAAATTCCTTAAAAAACTGGAAATAGAACTGTCATATAACCCAGCAATCCCCCACTTGGGCATACATACTGAGGAAACCAGATCTGAAAGAGACACGTGCACCCCAATGTTCATCGCAGCCCTGTTTATAATAGCCAGGACATGGAAGCAACCTAGATGCCCATCAGCAGACGAATGGATAAGGAAGCTATGGTACATATACACAATGGAATATTACTCAGATATTAAAAAGAATTCATTTGAATCAGTTCTAATGAGATGGATGAAACTGGAGCTCATTATACAGAGTGAAGTAAGCCAGAAAGATAAAGACCAATACAGTATACTAACGCATATATATGGAATTTTAAAAGATAGTAGTGATAACCCTATATGCAAAACAGAAAAAGAGACACAGATGTACAGAACAGACTTTTGGACTCTGTGGGAGAAGACGAGGGTGGGATGTTCTGAGAGAATAGCATTGAAACAAGTATGACATCAAGGGTGAAACAGATCACCAGCCCAGGTGGAATGCATGAGACAAGTTTTCAGGGCTGGTGCGCTGGGAAGACCCAGAGGGATGGGATGGGGAGGGAGGCGGGGGGTGAGGGGGGCAGGGATCCGGATGGGGAACACATGTAAATCCATGGCTGATTCATGTCAATGTATGGCAAAAACCATTACAATATTGTAAAGTAATTAGCCTCCAACTAATAAAAAAATATGGGGGAAAAAAAAGAATGCACAAATCTAAAAGTACTTTTTAGGGACTTTGCTGGTGGTCCAGTGGTTAAGAATCCACCTTGCAATGCAAGGGAGGTGGTTTCAATCCTGGGAAACTAAAGTCACACATGCCATGGAGCAGCTAAGCCTGCTCACTGCAGCTACTGAACCCACATACTCTGGAGTCTATGTGCCATAACTAGAGAGCCTGAGGGTCACAATGAGTTTCTACATGCTGCAATGAAGATCGCATATACCACAGTTCAGACCTGAAACAGCCAAATAAATAAATACATAAAAGTACTCTGTAAACCAACTTCATATCCCTACACAGGAAAAGAAAAGAAAGTAATACTCTCATGCTGTGCAGAGGAGAGGAGGCATGGAAAGGAAAAATGCCTGGACCCTGGGCTTTGGTAGACCCAACTTCTGGTCTCAGTTCTCTCTCTCTCTAGGTGTGGGAAGTTGTTTAGTGTATCTGAAGTTCAGTTTCCTGGCTGGACATTGAGCACCTTAGGCTGCCGTGAGGATTGAAAGAGATGACATGTGAAAGTACAGCACAAAATAGGTGCTCCAGTGAAGTGAGCTCTTTTAAAACATTTTTGTATTTCTTCAAGTTGAAATACATGATTGATATCAATGGACATCTCAGGCAGTTCTTATCAGAGCAACTCAACTCAACAGCTAGAAAATGATTAGCTCCTTGTAATTGCATCTGTGTCCCTGTGGGGATAGTTACAGCCCCTAGTCCTTCCCAGGGAAGTTTCATTTTGAAGATACTGTAGTGAAAAGTATATTCAGTGTCTTTGGAAAATGATAGATTTTTGTCATCATTTTAAAGGCTTTTAAAATGGAGATTTGGGGGTAACTTCTTAAAATGTTGGCTTAATTGAGCAAGTTGTTGACCTGAAGACCATGCAGAGGTCTTATTCTTCAGTGGAATCATAGACAAAGTCTTGGTCCATACCTCGTCTACTGTGTTTATAGCCAAGGTATTTCTAGAGAGACCCGGGGTCAGCTGACACTTCACAAATCAATAACTGGTTAGAAGCATGGCCAAGATTATGTTTGGAAAGACCCAGGTCACTCCCACATCTGAAGGTTGACTTCTGGAGAGGGGCAAAGGTGGGGTAACCAGGAGTTCATTGCCTGGTTCAAGAACATGCACAGATGCTACTAGGAGATCAGTCAGATTACACAGTACTGAAGAAAGCTTGGGAGGTTGGAAGCCAGGAACTCCATGCATGGCATTCAGCACAGCATAGAAAACCTGGGCTATTCTCCCTGGAAATGTGGGAATAGTATCTGTTCTCACTAGAAGAGCTGCAGCCCACCATGGAGGCAACTGGACATTTATTGCTGCAATTTGGACCTCAGGTGGTCAGAGCTTTGATGGATTGTCCTCCTCCCCATGTCCCTTGGGTAACTGGTTGCAGTTAGAGTGGAAAGAGCAGCTGACTTGAGATTAAAGCTCTCACCTGGCCTGGAGCCCCATGTCCATCATATAGCTTCACTGCCTCTGAATCTCAGTTTCCTCAGTTAAGCATACAGTGGTGAGCACAGAAGACACCTTGTTCTCCCCTCTTGCTTCACATACTCGGAAGGTGTTTTCCTTCTGGAAGTAGATGTCTTTCCCCTAGAGCCGCAGAGCTATCACAGCCTGTCTGTCTCAGTCTCCTGTTTGGATGGATCTCTGCTCCCTGGCCAACATCAGGCTGGATTGCTCTTCTCCAGTCAGGACAGTTCAGCTCCTACCCCAGACAGCCGACATCTTGGGAAAAGCAACCATGCACCAACGAGGCTCATAAGACCCTCCAAAAGGTCTGGAAACCTGACTCAAGACATACTCCTTAAAATAATATTTTCATAGAAACCTGGACTGTGCTAAAACTGAGAAAGCTTAGGTCTCTAATCAGACCTCTTGGGCAGCGGGAGTTATCACTTGGGCAATCAGCTTAGGAGAAGATAGTTGGACCCTTGTGAACTTCATCTTTATGGATTTTATGGTAGCGCAAAGGGCACCAGACAACACTCTGTGTGATGAGGTCATCAGTGCCCAGCTGGACTGGGGCCAAGATGGGAGGGCGGGGAGGAGCTATCAGTGCCCAAGATGCATGCACCGTCATTCCACTCATCCATCAGGAAACATACTTGTCAAAGCTCCAAAATACATAAATACCTGCAGCAAACCCTAGATAATGGCTTGTGAAGAGTTTCCCAAGCTAGGTTGCAAAAAAAGAAGGTTGGAAGGTACATTTAAGAACATTTTATAATGGAGAACATGTGGAATTTCTTGTGCCAGGTGTGATCCCTTTGCAAACAAGAATGGGTTCTAGAAAGGGTTAGACAGCATTTTCATGAGGGTGTGAGAGTAGTCCTCATAATAACAACAGTCTAACGTGATGCTTTTAAAAAGATATATCAGGGATATACTTCCTTGGAGTTATACAATGCCTATTTGCATATAAAAGACTGAGACCTGTAGTAAAGATACCTGTTTAATTTTGTTTCATTCGGAGTTTCCTGAACTTATTTATTATGAAACCTTTCTGATGTCCTTAATCACACTCCTCCCCTCTTTGGGGTCACATAGTTGGGAAACCTGGAGAGTTTTCACAACAGTTTTCCTGTGTTGTCCTTGTGGCCATACTCAGAGGTGGGGTTTAGAGCTGAATGGAGAATGAGGTTGATATGATGTGTCCTTCTGGTGTGTTTCTAATCTCACATTCTCTAAACATAGGTGAAATTCATGAGCACCTAAAGTTCTAGGAACATCAAAGAAAAGCATCTTGGAGGGGGGATGAAAATAGATATTACAGGATTGTATGGATAGCCCATTGCATTGTCTTACCCTACCCTGAGAGCAGAGCCATAGCAGAGTAACCAAGATCACACTTGTAGCAGGAAGATTTAGCTTTTTGACAAATGGACTTGTTCATCCGGTGGTGTATGTGTCTCAATGTTTTTCTTCTTATTCCTTCCTTTCTTCTTCTTTTTCTTTCTTCTTTTTTTTTTTAGCTTAAGTCAGTTTATCAAAGAAATGACCTGTGTTGTATGAGCCTCTTTCTATCTAGAATCCCTCCATTTTAGGAACCTGGCTTAAATCCTAATCTCTAAAATCACATAACCACAAACCAAATTATATTTCTGCTCTTCACCTTGAGAGCACTGGTGAATGCAGGCATGCATGCAGGAGATTTATGTCTCTATCTTGGAGCGTTAATATGGGTAAGTCATTTATTTACCTTGAACTTAAGAAGATTCAAAGGTTTTAGATCCAGAGAGGCAGAGTGAGGGTCACTGTCATTCTTAATGGACAGTTCCTTCAAAGCTTATCAAATAGAGTGAGGCTGATTATGTCTATAAGCTGAGCTTCCCTGAAATGATTTTGATGGATAACAGTGCTTTAGGAATTAAAAATATATATCACTATTCATCATCAAACCCCAATAGAATCTTGGACTCCTGTTGAAAATAGGCAAATCTCCCCCTCGAGTCTTGCTGTGCTTGTAGTTGGCCCGAAAGTGATATTGTGGGAAGCAGACAGGCTTTGGAATTCCGCAGAATTAGTATCATGACTTAATAGTTGTGCTTTAGAGAAAGTTACTTAGCCTTTCTGAATGTGAAGATCCACGTGTGTAACATGGGGACAGTGGTATTTATCTTGAGGGGATTGTATGGGTTAAGTAAGATGACAATTAGTACCTTGCTTTGTCAATGAGAGGTGTGAGATTCAAAATATACTAGTTATTTTTGTTGTCACTCTCATTATCATTATTTGGTCCCTTGGCCACACCTCCTAACTTTAGCCCAGGTGGAAACTTGACCATTGATGTGGCAAAAGACACAGGTTTTAGGGGTGAAAGCTGTGTGACTTTGGGAAAAATCACTTGGCCTCTCAGAGCTTTAGCTTGTCTGTCTAGAAGACACGGTGACTCTAAACCTCTCAAATGCCCCGCAAAGTTTTTGGAAGAATTGGATGGAAAAACTTAGGGAACCCCATGAGCATGGTCCTGGCTGACAAACGGCTACTCTTCTTACTCTGCACTTGGAGAAGGGGGAGTTGTGGGTGGATGGAGCCAGGGTAGCTGGGTTTAATGTCAGATACAAACTGTGGAGATTGAATAGCAGAAAATATGACAGGTCACTGCAAAGATAGCTGAACTCAGTTTCTAAATGATATGGCTATAAAAATATAGAACTGTTTGATACTCTGTAGTTACTTTTCTTTTTATCATAACTATAGCCTGCTACTTCTATCTTATATTGAAGGCTGAAGATGCAATTTATTCAACAAATACTTACTTAGAGCCAACAATGTGCCAGGATTTGGGCTAGGTACAGTGGGTGCATTGATTTATTCTGAAGAAATCATTGATGAGTTTGTTGTTGTTGTTCGGTCACTACGGTGTGTCTGATTCTTTCCAACCCGGTGAACTGCAGCACGCCAGGCTTCCCTGTCCTTCACCTTCTCCCGGAATTTGCTCAAAGTCATGTCCATTGAGTCTGTGATGCCATTCAACCATCTCATCCTCTGTTGCCCCTTTCTCCTCCTGCCCTCAGTTTTTCCCAGTATCAGGATCTTTTCCAAAGAGTTGGCTGTTCACACCAGGTGGCCAAAGTATTGGAGCTTCAACTTTAGTATCAGTCCTTCCGATGAATATTCAGGGTTGATTTCCTTTAGGATTGACTGGCTTGATATCCTTGCTGTCCAAGGGACTCTCAAGAGTCTTCTCTAGCACCACAGTTTGAAAGCATCAATTCTTTGGTGCTCAGCTTTCTTTATGGTCCAACTCTCATTTCTGTACATGACTACTGGAAAAACGATAGCTTGACTATGTGGACCTTTGTTGGCAAAATGATATCTCTGCTTTTTAATACACTGTCTAGGTTTGCCATAGCTTTTCTTCCAAGGAGCAAACATCTTTGAATTGCATGGCTGTAGTCACAGTCTGCAGTGATTTTGGAGCCCAGGAAAATAAATGTCTGTCACTGTTACCACTTTTTCCCCATCTATTTGCCATGAAGTGATGGGACCAGATGCCATGATCTTTGTTTTTTCAATGCTGAATTTCAAGCCAGCTTTTTCACTCTCCTCTTGCACCTTCATCAAGAGGCTCTTTAGTTCCTCTTTGCTTTCTGCCATAAGAGTGGTGTCATCTACATATCGGAGGATGAGAGCTAGCTGTCTTACCAGGGGCAAGAGGAAATTCATCTTCCTTCTGTCCTAGCCTCAACAGGGCTCACGAACCTAGTGATATGAAATCACTTAGATGAGAGCTGGGGTCCTTTGCAGATATCAAATTACTGTAGTATACTTGGTCTTTTTTCTATTTCATATAAGTGCTATCTGGTTGCCTGAAAAGTTCCCATCATCCCCAGCCTCCTAAGCTGTGTCATACTTATACATCCTCTTGGGTGAAACTCAAAGGTCACCGCCTCCATGAAGCCTTCTTAGACCACAGTCTAGGGCAGGTATCCCTCTACCAGAACCTGAATTCCCTCCCTGTTCTCCCTTCTAACATTTCTAGTGCCCACTACTCTGTGTCATCTGGCCAGGGAACCTCTTTCTCCTAGACTATAAGCTCTTGATGGCAAAGACTGTCCCTAGCCCAGGAACTGTAGTGTGTTAGGGGCAGTACTGATGTGATCTGAATGTGTGTGGCATAATGTATCTGCAAATCACAAAGAGATGTAATAATGGTAGCCGTTATTACAACTATGCCAATATTTACATAAAGCTTTGCAGTTTACAAAGCACTGCCTTGGTCTTTCTTCACTGAGTTCTCACCCAACACCACAAGGCAGACAACTTGAGTAGAACAGAATAATCTGCTTGTCTGCCCCCTGCCCTGCAGACAAACAGTTGAGGAAGGACTGATGAGGTGGGCTCAGGTGTGTCAGGGCTGGAATTCAAATTCAGTTCTGTATGGTTCCAAATCCTTTTGTCTCCTCTTGTTGTTGTTCAGTTGCTCAGTTGCATCCGACACTTTGTGACCCTATGGACTGCAGCACTCCAGGCTTCCCTGTCCTTAACTATCTCCTATCTCCCTGAGTTTGCTCAAACTCATGTCCATTGAGTTGGTGATGCCATCCAACCATCTCATCCTCTGTTGCCCTCTTTTCCTCTTGCCCTCAATCTTTCCCAGCATCAGAATGTTGCATCAGGTCAGCTCTTTGCATCAGGTGGCCAAAGTATTGAAGCTTCACTATTGCCATTTGTTTGTTTGTTAAGTCCTAAGGAAAGGACACACAGGACATATGCACTTGGAAACACAAATTCCAGTAGACGTGCAGCAAGTGCCGGACCCAGCAGTAAAGGGTCCACTAGCTGGCAGCTCTCCTTCCCTTAAATTACTTACCTTTGGCTAATTTCCTGAGACCTGGCATCTCTCCACTGGGACCAAAGTCTAACATAATATAATAGTGTTTAGCTTGTGAATATTGCAAATACCCAAAATGCAGAGAGCAGATTTCTCCTGAGACTCTGTGCTTAAAGGGAGGACAGAGTGCTATGTGACAGGGGACAGGACAGAAGAGGAAACCAGCTTTACTGCCTTCACAGTGCTGCTTCCCACGCATGGGCCCTTTGCTTGGTTAGACCACCTATCTGGTCCTTGTCCAGCAAATGGGGACTCCATGCAGCAACTGGGCCAGTGTACAGGGATGAGCATCCTTCCTGGGTCAGACTCACCTGACATAGGTGCATTATCCAGGTGCCCTGAGGCAGCGTGGCTGGCGATGTGCTGAGATCAAGGCTGAGTGAAGCCAGGTAAACTCAAGAACCTCAGTCTGAATTTCAACTCTGAATGACAAGTTCATTTTGGGAGGCCCTGGAAAATGTGTCAACACCCACTCCTGGAGCCTGGCAGCCCCTGGACACATATGGATGGCTTTCTCTTTGAACCCATCAATCCCTGGTCCATCCTGTGCTCTCACCCTGGTCAGTATGGCCATATGAGGTCCTTCTCTGCTCCTGGTTCACCCAGGACTTGTAGAAACGGTAGAAGAATGTGCAAAATTAGAAAAATAGATGGGCCTCTTTCTGGTTCTGAGTAACTTTTTTTGTGATGGCTCCAAATCAAAGTCCATTTTGAGAGGCTTTGTTGGAATTTTCTCAAGTCCTCTCACCCAGACACAGAAAGAGCACTAAGGACACAGAAGATCCAGGTCCAATCTCAGCTCCCTCTTTTACTGTCAGTATGAGATTGGGCAAGTTAATTGCTTTCTTCTGCACTTGGGTTTTCTCTTTATAGAATATGAATCACCATAGTTGTCTGGATTAGGGATGAGTCAAGTGCCTGCCACATGGTAGGTGCTCAGTATATGGCTGCTTTCTAGATGAAAGGAGGAGAGCATGTCAGGATAGAGCAGAGTCGGGGGATATAGAGAACCATGGCCAGGGGTCGAGTCTCAGCTCAGTTCTGACCCCCCCACAACTCAGGCGAAGTACTGAACACATCTCAGAATCTCACAAGGGCAGTGTTGTTGTTGTTATTTTTATCCACAACATTGAAATAACACTTGCCCTTCCTTTCTCCAAATGTTTCTCTGAAGTCCGAATGACTTCTTCCAACTCATGAGCCAGCTTTCTGCCTCTACAGTGAGAATGGCTGAGTCTATGACCTAAGGGTAGGGACCGAGAGAATGGAGGGATGGGGAAAAAGAAGACAAGGGGCTGGCCTCTGCTTCCTACCTGCTTTCAGCTTGCCTGCATTGCATACTGACCTATCTGGTTCAGTAGTTTGTAGCCCTGTACTGCACAATGCAGTCGCCTTGGGAGCTTTAAAAACTACTCAGGCCTGGGTCTCACCTTCTCTCAGAGATGCTGATATGAGTGGTCTGGGGTGTAGCCTGGGCATCCAGAGTTTTCAAAACTCCCCAGGTGATGCTAAGGTGTAGTGAGGGATGAAAGCCTTTGCTTTGAGGGGAAGCAGATCTAAAGAAACGTAAGTGGCAGCCCACATTTAACTGGCTCTAACTCTGTCCACGTGTACGGAATACTTGCTTTAAGGCGAGTTCGTCACTCTGTGTAATAGCAACCACTCAAAAATCTTGCTGGATTAGATTGAGTTGGACGTACTCTTGACTCATGTTCAAGTCATTAGAACCAGACTCTCGTCCTGTACCCAATGACTTGTCCCAAATGATCACCATTATATCATGACTGGTCTGGCCATTGGCCACTTCCTTCCTTCAATTCTGTATCTGAAAGTCAGTACAGAAGGTCTGGCTGAGGACAAACAATTTTACTGAGAACCTACAAAAGTTATTAAACCTTCAGGTGTATTGAAATCATAGGTCTTGTTAACAAATGCTAGGCATCATCTTAGAGTTTTTGATTCAGTGGATTTAAAGTAGAGTCAAGAATCTGCATTTCTAACAAGTTCCCAGGTGATGCTCCTGGTCTAGGGACCACACTCGGAAAACCCCTGGTTTAGGCAGGCTCGGTTCTTTTATTATTCATATCCAATCTCTCCAAACTCTGTTAATAGATAGGCACAACCATCTCCATTTCAGAAAGCTTGGAGAGCCAAGCAACTTGTTGAGAGGCACACCTTTCAAGTGGAAGGATCAGGCTTGACGCAGGGCTGCCTAACTCCTGAATCTGCCTCTCTCCACCTACCGCTGGGCCTCCTCCAGGCTGTCATTCGCTTCCTGCAGTGATCTCAACATGTTCTAGGCAACATGGAAGTGACAAAGGACCCCTCCCTAACTAACTTCAAACCTTTCTGTAGTCTGCATCAAGAAAAGAAACTCAGAGAGCCACTCCAGGTATGCAGCAAAGCAATAACAATAGGAGACAACCAGGGACCCAGTGCCTCAAGGCTCCTTTCCGCAGAATAGCTCCAGGGTTGGGGAGGGCTGTGGGCTACAGGGGTCAGGAAGGGCTCTTGGAGGAGGAGGAAGGAAAGTGGATCCTAAAGGACATGAGGTTCTAGGTTCTGTACCTGCTTCACTGTGGCTTTCGTCACAAGGTGACCCTGAGAGTACCTGGGGTCTCTGCTCCAGTTTAATACCTGATCCCTAAACTGTGTCCCTGGTCCTGCCTCCTGCCTGCTGGGTAGAGTCCTGATGCTGGGGTCCCTCCAGGCCTGGTGCTCCATGCCTATGTTTTGACCAGGTGGATTGTTTGCCATCAGAAGAACTGGGCAGTGTCGGGTCCACGCTGGAGCTCCCCTGGAGAAGTCACAGGAGGAGTGACAGGGACAAGGTCGTCACAGGGGCTGCTTTAGAGGAAGTGTGACTGATGCTGTGTCTTCCAGAAGTCACTATGGTTGAATTTCTGGGAAGTGGCTTGTCTTAGGAGAATATTGGCAGTGATAACATGTGGAAGAACCACTAGCCTGGCCAGTACAGGGAACAGCCACTAACAGAATTCCCCATGAGCCTGCGAAGGTGGTCGCTAGGCTAGAGTGCATGCACAGTCCCCAAAGTGGGGCTGGTCAGCTCCTAGCCACTTCTGCTGCCTGGAAACCCAGCGCTAGCCCTGCTCATACTTGGCAGTGCCCCTCACATAGCATATATTCTGTGCGCAAGTAATGGGGCCTCACCCACATCCCCTGAGGATGAAGAGTGGTCTCTATACTCCATCCAGCTTCACTGACACGAAGGACCTTCTCTTGACTCGTTGGTGTGTGTTCTGTTGCTCCAAGAGCCATGTTTCCTCCAAGAAGGTAGTTCTTGTCCTGAAGAGTTTCCAACCTTGCCTCCCTTAATGGAGAAACCAAAAGGCAGAAGAGTTGGTTCATGGCGGGGCAGAACAACACGGGGCTTGTGTTCTAAAGTCCACTTGATGGCCTTGAGGTTCTGGACACCTCACTTCCTTCTTCTCAGACTCGTTTGCCTCATTTGCCTGATGAATAGAATCATTTGTGACTTGTCTTAGGAGGTGGATAGGTTCAAGAGTCCACATCCTTCAGTAAATCTTGGCATCCAGGTGTGTGATTGCAAAATCCCAATTTGGCTCCTATTACTTCCTGTGTGTGGACTCTGAGAACAGAGTTCATGGTTTCGTTGATGATGTCATCAGGACAGTGGAAGTAGTTGTTGCGAACAAGGGACACCTAAGAGCATGAAGGCTGCTTGCATGAAGGACCCCCAGCCTAGGGTGAGGCACTTGAGGACGACACTACTATCCAGGCTGCCCAGTCTGGGGGCCCCCTCAGCCTGAAGTGTCTGCCCCAGGGGTTTGAGGGAGCTGGATGACCATGAAAGAAGCCAAGGAGTTGTCCTGAGCCTAGACCCCAGCTAAACCCACACCAGATGCCAGAGACCCCTAGGTTCCATCTCCATGAATTACAGAAAGTGTTGAGAGTGACCAAGTGATATACTTGGATTTCTGTGATACTTTTTCTTCTTATTTTCAAACTCCTTTCATGTGCTAAGAATTGCCATCATCCTGTCTTTGTCTCCGGATATTCCTGCTCAAGTAATGACCACTCTAATGCTGCCAGGCCCTTGTGTGACCTGGAGAGAAGTCCTGAGAGGCAGGGAGTAGCATTCTGGTTTTGCCTGTTGTGATCTCAGGTAATAAGTACCTTACCTCTTTGGGCCTCAATTTCCCCAACTGTAATATGGGAATAACACCTGCCCCACTCACTTCATGGGAAGCCAAAGGTGATGATGCCTTTGAAATGGAACTGGAATCTTGCAGGCAACTTTAAACTCTACAAATGAAAGGAGCAGCCGATCAACCTGGACTTGAATGAACTTCCACTTTTTGCTAGTGTTGGTCGCTCAGTCGTGTCCAGTTATTTGCGACCCTATGCACTATAGCCCGCCAGGCTCCTCCTTCCATGGAATTCTTCAGGCAAGAATACTGGAATGACTAGTCATTCTCTTCTCTAGGGCATCATCCTGATCCAGGGTTCCTACCTGGGTCTTCTGCATTTCAGGCAGATTCTTTACCATCTGAGCCACCAGGGAAGCTCTCACTTTTTGCTAATATTATGACAAATGTGCACCCAGAGTCCCATTTTCTCATCAGTCTGATAAAGATAATAATTCCCTCATCACAACAGGACTGTTAGGCCACTATGGATTAAGATAATGTGTATAGGCTCTAACAAGTGCCTGGCGTATAAGTTACAAACCCAAAACAGCAGCAGCTGTTATAATGATTGTCATCATTAGACTAATTATAATCTTTGTAGATAGGAATTCAGATATTTTTGCCAGGTAGACCCAATTCTTTCATGGAATTCCCTCCCCTCCTCTTTCACTATAATGGTTCTTAGTTGTGGTTCTGGAGAAGACTCTTGAGAGTCCCTTGGGCAGCAAGGAGATCAAACCAGTCAATTCTAAAGGAAATCAATCCTGAATATTCACTGGAAGGACTGATGTCAAAGCTCCAGTTCTTTGGCCACTTGATGCTAAGCACCAACTCATTGGAAAAGACCCTGATGCTGGGGAAGATTGAGGGTAGGAGAAGTGGATGACAGAGGATGAGATGATTGGATGACATCATCTACCCAATGGACATGAGTTTGAACAAACTCTGGGAGATAATGAAGGACAGGGAAGCCTGGCGTGCTGCAGTCCATGGGGTCACAAAGAGTCAGACACGACTGAGCAATAACAACAAAGTACATCTGTTTAAACCTAGAATCAGCCTTGTTAAGCCTTCCTGAGCCCTGGATGAAGAGCATCTTCTAGAGGTCCATAGCTCACTCTCTCTGAATTTTACCCCATTCTGTTGCTTAGGGGAAGATGTTTCTATATGCTGGCTGAGCCCATCACCCCATGAGGCAGGACAGGCTCTGGTCAGAAAGCTTAATGATTTGTGTAGGAATTTAGGATGCTCTGATAGCAAACTTTCAATTGCTTCTTTACCTGAGATCTTTGAGGGAAGTGAGCAGAAAGACTTGTTAGGATTCCAGCTCTCCTAACCCGTGAAGGCACGTGGAGAGCGCTGAGCTCATTAGCATGCCTGCTGTCTCCCTCCCAGAGTGCCTTTGTGCTGCCTGTCAGCTTCTGCTTGGTAGATACTAAACACTGTGAAGGCAAATGATATCATGACTGACAACTTAATAGATGTCTTTTTGAGCTGGACGTGCTCCCCAGTGCTCTAGCCAGATAAAATTAACAGAAGCCTTTAAGACCATTCTTTTGAGGCTGAGACTTGGGAGAGAGTCTTGCTAGCAAGAGCCTTCTCGTTCACGTGAAAGGCAAAGAACTCAATCTGATTGGAGATTAGGGGCTTGGATGCTTGTCAACAGGGCTGCTAGCTGAGTTGCAGGAGAATCGACATTTTCCCAGGTCTTTCTAACAACAGGTAAAAATTATGAGAGTTGGAGAGAAATATGACCCCTGTTAATGTGAGCAGGCCCCCCAAATGAAGGTTGATGTTAAAAGTCTTCCCCTTAGGAGATGGTTCACTTATTCTGATTACATTGAATGTACTTAAATGTCTTTTCTTTCTTTTTTTTTTTTAAGATTATTTTCAGAGTCCATAAAACCAAAAATCCCAAAGTAGTACAGTTCAGATTTACCAGATTAGCTCAGTGTTATTTGTTCTTGAAGATAGTGATGCTGGGCTCTTTCTTTCTTTTTTAACTTTATTGGAGCGTATCTTTTTTAAAGCTTTATTGGTTTGGAAATATCGACACATCCATGATACCAGCATCACAGCCAAGGTACTGAATATATCTATCATCTCCAAAAACTTCCTTATGTTCTTTTGTGGGTTTTTTTTTTAAAGAACATTTAAATCAATATCTATCATATAAGCATGTTTTAAAATGCACAATACTGTACTGTTAACTATTGGTACTATGTTGCACAGCCAAACTCTAGTTCTAGAGATTAGTCATCTCGCATAGTAGAAACTTTCTACCCGTTGAAAAACAAATCCCCCTCCCTACTCCCTGCAGCCCCTGGCAACCACCATTCTATTTTCTCTTTCCATGTGTTTGACTAATCTAGACACTTCGTGTAAGTAATAATCATGCAGTATTTGTCCTTCTATAACTGGCTTATTTCACTTAGCATAATGTCCTCTAGGTTCATTCATGGTGTCACAATTAGCAAGATTGCCTTCCTTTTAAAGGCTGCATCATAAGGGATAAAGAAGATGCACTAGGCTCCTCTTTTACATCCCCAGCCCCATGCTAGCTTGCATCATGCTAAACCATTTTTATTCACCCAATAGGCTGTACATTCACCTTCTCTGGGTCTTTACTTGTGACCTTTTTTTTTTTTTTTTGGCCTGAAATAGCTTTCCGTTCTGTGGGGACTTGATAACTCCTTGTCATCTTTGAAGAGTCATTTCAACTCATTTGTCCCATGAATAAGGTTCGCAACTCCAGTTTTCCCCCAAGAAAAATATTTTCTGCCCTTGTACCCTTGCTGCTCCATGTTTACTCCTTGGCAGCTTTGCCATCTCAGAAGAGTTGCATTATGGCATTGTTCCTCACACTGTGCTTTCTTTTAGATCAGAGAGCAGATCTTTACTAAACCTCTTAATCCAGTCTTCAGTGGAGCATCCAACACATGATGTCAGCTCAGTAAATGTTTATTCAAAACTCTAGACCTTTAGAAGCATGGGTAAATTGGAAGAGTTTAGGCTCTGACATGAGACAGCCTTGATTTTGAAGCTGTACAACTCAGTTTGGGACTTTAATCAACTATCTTCTAATTAAGATCACACACCTGGTCTTCAGGACTTAATGAGACTCAGGTTTTTATGTCTTATGGCAGAAAGAACTCAGTGAGAAATGAATTAGTTAGAGAGATACACATTCCATAGACGGGATGTAGTCAGTTTCAAAAGTGAGAGTGGCCGTACGGTGTGAGGTCATCTCAGAGGGTGAAAGCAGCTCTGAGAGAAACACATCCATAGGCAGAGTGTGGGCCTTCTCAGAAGGTGAGAGGCTCCGAAATATGGCATGGTTAGTTTTTGTGGGCTGGGTAATTCATAGGCTAATGAATGGGAAGAATATTCCAACTATTTCTGGGAAGGGGCAAAGATTTCCAGGAGTTGGGCCTCTGCTCACATTTGACTGTTTATGGTCAGGCTTGGAACTGTCATGGCACTGGTGGATGTGTCATTTAGCATATGCTAATGTATTACAATGAGTGCATAATGAGGCTCAAGGTCTAGTGGAACTTGAATCTTACGCCATCTTGGACCTAGTTGATTCTAACCAGCTTATGTCATATCCTCAAGGGCTATGTTATTCTTTTACAGCTTGTGCCCTGCCCTCTTCTCCCTTGTTTCAATTTCACCTTCCTTCCTGGCCCATAAGAGTGGGGCAGGGGGCACAGGGAAAGACAGAATTTCTGAGCCTAATACCTCTTGATCCATAGAAGGGAGAAAATTATTGCTAAAGGTGTGGGGTTTCTAGGAGAAATGAATGGCATGGGCCAGATGCTCTGCACAGCACATACAGGCTGTGTAAAACATTTGTGGGAAGGATCATAGCTTCTCAAGGCAGTTCTCAGAAAGAAGCTCTCCAAATGGTCCAGCAAGGCTGAATCTCTGGAATAAGTACATAGGCTCTCAAGGGACTACTTAGAAGAAATCTCTCTGAACGGTCTGAGCAGATGCTAGTGTGTGGTGGGAAATACAGCTTTCCTTTCCACTATCTGAGGCTTATGATCAAACAGCCTGTCCAGGGCTGCCCCAGCCCCCTATCCAAGAGCCCCAGTGGCAAATTCTAACACATTTCCAACTTCATCTGCATGCTCTGTTCAGTCTTCTGCAGTTAAACAAGTTCCAGGCAAGATTCCAGTGCCTCTTCCAAGCACAGGAGGGTTTCTTGGGTTCAAAGAATATCATTTCTGGAGCTGGCAGGATGATCTTTCTGACACATCTCGCCCATGTGGGACAGATGGCATTACAGAACATTCTATCTGATGAAAACCACTGCCCATGAGTGAGATGGTACAGCTTTCACAATGGCCTGCCATTTCAAAACACTTTCCCACAAGAAGCCTGCTTTGTTTCTGGGAACTGGTTAGAGGAACTTGGACGTATGGTGCCAAAATGCTTGGAGCCACAGGACAGACTCCGGGAAGTCCTTTCCCCAGGAACCCCCCCGGAGCCCAAGTGTCACTCCCTGGTGAGGATAATTCCCTGTGGCCCCTGCTGGCTCAGAAAGCCTGTTGAAAAGTATAAAACTATATACCATGGGGCACAGACTCCATTACAGAAAAGAAAATAAACAAAACTGGAGATTTGTAAGTTATCAACTAAAGAAAGAAAGTGAAAGAAAGTGAAGATGCTCAGTCGTGTCCGACTCTTCACGACCCCATGGACTGTAGCCCACCAGACTCCTCCATCCATGGAATTTTCCAGGCAAGAGTACTGGAGTGGGTTGCCATTTCCTTCTCCAGGGGATCTTCCCCACACATCTGAGTCCCTCTAATCAGTTCCCAGAAATAAAGCAGGCTTCTTGTGGGAAAGTGTTTTGAAATGGCAGGCCATCGTGTAGGGAAGATCCCCTGGAGAAGGAAATGGCAACCCACTCCAGTACTCTTGCCTGGAAAATTCCATGGAGGAGGAGCCTGGTGGGCTACAGTCCATGGGGTCGCAAAGAGTCGGACACGACTGAGCGACTTCACTTTCTTTCACTTTCTTTCTTTAGTTGGTAACTTAAAATAACTGGGATGACCAAAAGTTGCTGAACACACAATAAGGGAAGAGGAATTTAACTGTGGTTAAATGCAGTGTGTGACGCAGGTTGGTTTTATTAGGAAAGGGGTATTATAGAAATATCAAAAACTCAGCAGAGCATTGTCAGGATGGTGCTGAAAAGCCGAAGGGTGAGATCACTCAGACAGAGAGAGTGAGTCGCAGCTCTGGGAAAGTGAAATGTAAGGGTTTCGCCAAGCAGGCAGTGCCGTGAAGACAAATGGGCCAGCATTTCTCCTCAAAAGCTCCTTGAGGTTTTGCTAAATAAAGCAGGTGGGTGATTCAGAGGAAGTTCAACTGGGGGAAATGAAAATTCAAAAGAAATTGTGTTGCACCTCCAAAGTGGCAGCAGTAATCTGGTAAACATTTTACTGGCAACACACAGAAGAAAAGTTATTAATCCAAAAGAGTGATGGTGCTGAGAGTAAAAGAGTTTCTGTGTGCTGGGAAGAACAGCGAGAGAGACACTGCTGGTCAGCTGGGCTGTTTATGTCAGTCTTCAATCTGAGGCTTTAGCCACAGTGACATCCTTTTCGGCCATTTTCTCCATCCCTTCAGCAATAGGATCACCTGGGGATGCAGAACAAGTCCTCAGGCACCTGTGCATTTATTCATCAGCATTTCCCTTGAACCTACTATGTGCCAAACTCTGTTTCCAGTGCTGGAGGTGCAGAGACAAACACCTGGCACTGTGAAAGGAACCTTGTTGATTGTCAATCTGCTGAGGGAATTAATGATTGAATGAGTGAATGGATGGAAGAGTGAGAGTGTCTGATACTCCCCCACCCTAGCAGAGGCCAGGGTCTAATAGACGGGAGCAAGGAAGTTCAGCTAAACTGTTTCCAGGTAACTCAGATAGGAGTCTGTGCAGGACCCAGTGAGTGCCCTGGGGTGGGGGCTGCTCACCTTGGGAAGTCAGCGAGTGTGTCCCTGAGAAGGATGGAAGGCATCCTGAGGCACCGCCTTCCAAAACGACCCTCCTGTCCCCAGGCCCCCTTCAGTGAGCCTCCAGGAATGGGTCAGCTTCTCCGCTGGACTGTTGGCCTGGCTGCTTTCATGGTTTACCCCTTTCTCACTCATTCAGTCTATTTCTGGCCACTCCCGAGTAACTGACCCCTGGTGTCTGCCCATGGGGTTGACCCACACTTCCCATGAATGTGACAGAGTCCCCAGCAAGATGACAGGGGGTAATGTGCTCACTTTACAATCATCCTCTGTCTACTTCCCTGCTGGGCCAGTGACTAAGACTCTCCACTCCCAATGCAGGGGACATAGATTCAGTCCCCGGTCAGGGAACTAGATCCCATGTGCCACAGCTATGAGTTTGAATGCTGCAATTAACAATCCTGTGTGCCACAACTAAGACCTGGTACAACCAAATAAATAAATAGATACAAGTAAATATTTTTTAAAAATCATCCTGTGTTCGGGGACAGTGAATGTATGTAGCTCATTCTAGAATCACCTAGAACTCACAAAGGGGATCACAGCAGAAACAAACATATGAGTGATAAAGGACAGGATTAAAGAACGGTGGAGGATCCATCACGCTGCTTGTGTCCACTGCATGAGCAGTGGCTCCTTACCACCCACTTCGGTCCTCTGAGAATTGCCAGGCTGCCTGGAACACTGTGAAGACCACATAGGGTCTGCTCCTTCCAGCTGGAGGCTGAGTGGGAAGGTAAAGGCAGTGAGTATTGTCACAGGCCAGTGAGGAGTGCTCAGAGAACTCTCACTTAGCTGGAGAGGTGGGGGTGGATGTCTCCTTTTGCCTAAAGCCTTTGATTGCTAACGACTTTGAATGGAATTTGTTAAAGTGGTTCTTTGTGTTCAAGCCTCCTTTTGTTCAGTCATTACTCACTGTGGTTCCTCTGGATACTTGAGACAGCCCAGCCTGGCATATTCCTCACCATGGCACTTTATAAATGTTCATGCTGATTAGAACTTTTATTTTTCATAATGACCCTCTAATGTAATGATAACGCAAGTAATAGTCCATATCTAATGGCTTCCTGTCCAAGGGCTGAAGGAATTCATTTCATGTATTTAGTGCCAAAACTCCTAAAAGAAAACTGTTTAAGCTGTTGCTTTCACTTATGTGTTTTTATGAATCTGTGGATAAGAAAGGGAATGGCTTATCTGGAAAACTTGGAGAAAAAAAAGATGTTCAGGTCACTTCTGATGCCTTTTGGATGATCTACACACTGTTTACTTATCATAGAGTGGCTAAGAAATATTAGGATGTAGGCCAATGACTGGATGAGGAGACTCTGAGTGGAAAGCTGGGAGGTTTGCAATACTTGGGTCTATTTCAGACACAGTGGCACTTGGCCACTGGGCCCTTGGTGGTCCATAAACCACAGCTGGTTGCTAGTGGGCAGGAGTTTATTGTGGGGGTGGGAATAGAGTCTTCTCCAAGTAGAGAGAGAAGAGCTCAGAAACACACTGAGCAATTCTAGAAGACCCCCCTTCTCAGGCAGTCTGACTGAGAAAAATGGAGGCTTCCCATTTCTCATCAGGCTGTCCCACACCCCAACAGCCTTTTTTTTCATCCTGAGCCCTTCACCCCTTAGGGATGCATACTCCAGGTATTCCTCCTCCCCATCTGTATTTTCTGTGTGTAGTCCCCAAAATCTGCTCTTAGTAATATCTTGAGAGTGAATAAGTGTAGCTCAGGGGTCCTCTCTCCCAGGGTACATTCACTTTAAGTGTGCAATGAAACACTTTGGGTGCAGGAAAATGGATTGCAGACTGGGAGAGAGCTTGGTCTGAGGAAGCTTTCGAGTCACTGAAATTATCTTGCAAATAAGGAGGCATGCCTTCTACTTCACCCATGACAAAGCTTAACAGATACAATACTAGACACCCAGCTAATTTAGTGTCAGATAAGCAACAGATGATTTTTTAGCAGAAGTGTGTCCCAAAGACTGCATGGCAAAATGATACTAAATTAATCATATGCTGTCTATTTGAAGTTCAAATTTAACTGGATTTATTTAAGTTAGATAACCTCATCCATGAGTCCTAGGAGGTTCAATATCACAGTAATTTAAGTCTATGCCCCAACCACTTATGCCAGAGAAGCTAAAGTTGAACGGTTCTATGAAGACCTACTTGACCTTCTAGAACTAACACCAAAAACCAAGATATTCTTTTCATCGTAGGGGGTTGGAATGCAAAAGTAGGAAGTCAAGAGATACCTGGAGTAACAGGCAGGTTTAGCCTTGGAGTACAAAATGAAGTAGGGCAAAGGCTAACAGTTTTGCCAAGAGAATGCACTGGTCATAGAAAACACTGTCTTCCAAAACTACAAGAAATGACTCTGCATATGGACATCACCAGATGGTCAATACCAAAATCAGATCGATTATATTCTTTGCAGCCGAAGGTAGAGAAGCTCTATACAATCCGCAAAAACAAGACCCGGAGCTGACTATGGCTCAGATCATGAACTCCTTGTTGCAAAATTCAGACTTAAATTGAAGAAAAGTAGGGAAAACCACTAGGCCATTCAAGTATGACCTAAATCAAATCCCTTACAATTATACAGTGGAAGTGACAAATAGATTCAAGGGATTAGATCTGATAGAGTGCCTGAAGAACTATGGATGAAAGTTTGTAACATTGTACAGGAGGCAGTGATCAAAACCATTCCCAAGAAAATGAAATGCAAAAAGGCAAAATGGTTGTCTGAGGAGGCCTTAAGAATAGCTGAGAAAAGAAGAGAAGTGAAAGGCAAAGGAGAAAAGGAAAGATATACTAGTCTGAATGCAGAGTTCCAAAGAATAGCAAGGAGAGATAAGAAAGCATTCCTAACTGATCAATGCAAAGAATTAGAGGAAAACAATAGAATGGGAAAGACTATAGATCTCTTCAAGAAAATTAGAGATACTAAGGGAACATTTCATGCAAAGATGGGCTCAATAAAGGACAGAAATGGTATGGTCCTAACAGAAACAGAAGATATCAAGAAGAGGTGGCAAGAATACACAGAACTATACGAAAGATATCTTAATGACCCAGATAAACAGAGTGCTGTGATCACTCACCAAGAACCAGACATCCTGGACTGTGAAGTCAAGTGGGCCTTAGAAAGCATCACTACAAACAAAGCTAGTGGAGGTGATGGAATTCCAGCTGAACTATTTCAAATCCTAAAAGATGATACTGTGAAAGTGCTGCACTCAATATACCAGCAAACTTGTAAAACTCAGCAGTGGCCAAAGGACTGGAAAAGGTCAGTTTTCATTCCAATCCCAAAGAAAGGCAATGCCAAAAAAATCTTAAAACTACCACACAATTGCTTTCATTTCACACACTAGCAAAGTAATGCTGAAAATTCTCCAAGCGAGGCTTCAACAGTACGTGAACTGAGAACTAGATGTTCAAGCTGGATTTAGAAAAGGCAGAGGAACCAGAGATCAAGTTTCCAACATCTGTTGGATCATACAAAAAGCAAGAGAATTCCAGAAAAAAACATCTATTTCTGTTTCATTGACTATAAAGCCTTTGACTGTGTGGATTACAGCAAACTGTGGAAAATCCTTCAAAAGATCGGAATATAAGACCACCTTACCTGCCTCCTGTATTCAGGTCAAAAAGCAATAAAACCAGACATGGAACAATGGACTGCTTCCAAATTGGCAAAGGAGTACATCAAGGCTGTATATTGTCACCCTGCTTATTTAACTTATATGCAGAGTACATCATGTGAAACACCAGACTGGATGAAGTACAAGCCAGAATCAAGATTGCAGGGAGAAATATCAATAACCTCAGATATGCAGATGACAGCACCCTTATGGCAGTAAGTGAAGAGGAATTAAAGAGCCTCTTGATGAAGGAGAAAGAGGAGTGAAAAAGCTGGCTTAAAACTCAGCATTCAAAAAATGAAGATCATGGCATCCGGTCCCATCACTTCATGGCAAATAGATGGGGAATTTTCTTGGACTCCAAAATCACTGCAAATGGTGACTGCAGCCATGAAATTAAAAGACTCTTGTTCCTTGGAAGAAAAGCTGTGACAAACCTAGACAGCGTATGAAAAAGCAGAGACATCCCTTTGCCAACAAAGGTCCGCATAGTCAAAGCTATGATTTTTCCAGTAGTCATGTACGGATATGAGAGTTGGACCATAAAGAAGGCTGAACATTGAAGAATTGATGCCTTCAAACTTTGGTGCTGGAGAAGACTCTTGAGAGTCCCTTGGACTGTGAGGAAATCCAACCAGTCAATCCTAAAGGAAATCAGTCCTGAATATTCATTGGAAGGACTGATGCTGAAGCCGAAGTGCCAATACTTTGGCCACCTGATGCGAAGAGTTGACTCATTAGAAAAGACCCTGATGCTTGGAAAGACTTAAGGCAGGAGGAGAAGGGGATGATAGAGGATGAGATGGTTGGATGACGTCACCGAGTCAATGCACATGTGTTTGAGCAAGCTCCAGGAGATGGCAAAGGACAGGGAAGCTAGAGTGCTGCAGTCAATGGGGTCACAAAGAGTTGGACACAACTGAGTGACTGAACAGCAATGAGCCCTAGACTTGGTACCATCCCCTGGGGTCCTGACTGTGGCTTAGATGAGACCCCATCCTAGTAACAGAGGTACAGGTGAGTAGACATATCCAGCCCACTTGTGCTTGGGCTTATCTGAACATGCTGCTTCCACCTTCATCCACATGGTTATCTCAGTAAAGAGGAGGTCCTCCTGGTCTATTGTACCCCAGGCTCTGATTAGGGAGGGGCACTTGCTTGGTAGGAATGAAGATGGCAGTGAACAAGCATAAGCTGTAAAATCAGAACTGAGTTCAAATCCACTTGTAGAACTTTGATCGTAGAATACTCTCTCCATGTCTCAATTTCTTGTCTGTAAAATGTAGATAATATCTACCTCTCAGGTTGCTGTCATGAGTTTCCAACGTGAGATATGGAAAGCAGCTACGTAGTGACCCCCATGTTGTGTCACCAGACTCCTCTTCAGTAAAGTACCAGTTGCCCCAAAACTGCTGGGAGAACTATTGACAGAAACAGCTTCCAGCTGTCAGCCCCTTCAGGCCCTGCCTTAGCTAAAAGAATCACGTTCCTTCCTGGGAATGGCCCCCATCCAGTGACTGATGGATGCAAGAGTGTGAAGTCCTGTCTATTTCAGCTCAACCCAGGACAATGCAGAAAGGGCCATTAAAGCTCTACAGCATCACTGAAGGGGGTCACTGAGCCTGCATCACTTTCCCCTCTGCCCTTCCTACTTCTCTTCCTTCTCTTCCACATCTGTGACCCCAAGGCCACTGCTAACAAAATATGTTGCACAGTAAACTATGTCTTAGAGTCTACTTCCCAGGAAACCCCTCCCACCAGAGCCTGGTACCATTCCTGGCACATAGCCTAAGTGCTCAACTCATGGAAACATAGATGACAACAGCCCAAGAATGGCAGTAGCAGAGTCAGACATACAACATGGATCTAGCTTTACATGGCAGCTCCTGCACCTTCTTAAAAAGGCTTCTTTGCTGGTGGTGATGTCATTTGACATTAGATTGTGATCAGTGCAAGGCCCGTGACTGCCTCCATGCCTTTCTTGGTGGCTGACATGGGCTTGGAAACACAGAGGTGCTCAATAAATGTTTAGACATTTAGCTGCTTGGCTTCAGAAGATTAGAAGGAATAGTGATCTTTTTTTGGGAAAGTCATTTACAGATACATATAGCTTTAGGAGAATGTGTGAAAGAGATACATGAGTAGGTGTAGTGTGGGAATGTGGGGTTTGAGGATACCTTTGGTCCACAAAACAAGGTCATGAGGCAAGAGTGATGGATTCCCCAGAGATTCAAGAATTGATGGGAGAGAAGCTCTGGGCTATAGTCAGGGCTGGAGAGAGAGAAGAAGTCAGAGGCATATGGAGATTATAGAATGAGAAGCCCTGGGCCAGGCTAAGTAGCGTGATCTTTATTTACAGAGTGAGCTTCTAGAAGGAGGGGAGCAGGGGATGGCATGGACCAACCTGCATTTTACAGGTCACTCTGCCCGCAGTAGGGAGAATGCTTAAGGGACCAGGGTTTGGCCTAGGTAGTGGGGGTGGAAAGCAGATGCACAGGAGTCACTTCTGTGCAGGACATTATGTATAATATGTACGGTAAAAGATGAATTAACAGATGAACGAGAAGGGAGCCATGGAGGTAGGCATGCAGGGTTTTGACCTTCCATCACCACTCTGCCTACTCAGCTCATCATACAAGACCCAACTGAGCTCCAGTCTCCATCTCCTGAAGGTCATTATTGAGCTTCCCTTCTGCTGAAGTTTCTACAAAATTACATCTGAGTCTCCCAATCACATAGTTAGTTCTGAATCCTATTCTCATTTTCTTATGTCATTGGGAACTTCTCCAAGAAGAAGCCTCCATTATCATCCTAAGCACACTTGATTGTCTCTTTGTAATTCTTCCTCACATTGACCAGCTGCGCTTCTCTCAGTTTTTCCCTGTGTGATTCTCTCTTCTTGGAATGTTCTGTCTCTCTTAAATGTCAGATCTCAGCTCACCTGTCTCTGTTGAATAGTGGTCCCTCCAACAGCTTAAAATAGGTCACTTCCCTTGACATGTATCCTCTTGGGATCCTGTATTTGTCCTTCTTGGCACTGATCCCAATTTAATTACCAGTGTACTTCCTTAGTTTTGTCCCTCCAATACCAAGCGTCATTCCTCCCACATACAATAGTTACTCATTAAGTAGATATTTGTTGAATGAAACTGTTACTTATTGCTTCCGCCATGTACATGGGCGATCAGTGTTCACATTTCATTAGTTCAGCCCCCATGTGTGGCTGGAAACCATTTTGAAAGTTATTTTCAGGGGGATGACTCGACTGTCTCTTTCATCCCCCAGGATGAAGCAGCCCCCTTATCATAAAGCTATATTTTCATAGCTAGTTCTCTTTCCTTGTGCTATAGGAGATCCCATTTTCTCCCACTCCATGCTCAGTGGAGTTAGAGGCAATCTTCATAGCCAGTGTAGATTCATAAATGCTTCATGAATCCAGCAGGTATTGAAAGAGAGCCTGGTAGGTACAACCCCGGGGGACAGTCCCTGGAGCCAAGGAGTGTCCCCATCGGCACTGACTTTAGCTCAGATTTTCCCAAAGGAATCTGGATCCTCCTGTGACTGGGGGCATGAAGGCTGTGGAGCTTGGGTGCCTGCTTGGTGTGTGTGGCATGTCCAAGAACTTGGTTTATGAGGATTTCAGAACTTCATGCCAGCGCATGGTATGGGGCTTGTTAAACTCCTGCAGAGGAAGAGACAAGGTCTCAGCCTCCGCTGCTGGGGAAGGGGGCAGGTCCATGGCCCCTCTCAGCTTTGTTTCTGGATCCTGTCCCTCAGCCTGTGTAGACAGAAGCTGCTTTATAAAGCTGTAGGGGTGGAGGAAGGTGTGCCCATTGGCACAGGGAAGACAAGGGGCTGCCAGGCCCTTATAAACATAAATTACACAAAAGCATGGGGATGCTCTGCCTTTGTCACTCTTCAGGCCTGGAGTCACCTCCCTGTGGAGGGAAAATGGCCAGAGCTCTGGCCTGGGGCTTCAGCAGTCTACTTAGCAGCCGTACAGAGCAGGCCTGCCCCCTCCAGTGCTGGGGTGAGCCCTGTTTGCTGGCCTCTGCCAGCTCAGGCTGTGGGTGCTGTCAAAAGAGCTGTGAGGGCTAGGCGTACCTGTGTGTGTTTGGGATTAGGGCTTAAAGAGGAAATCAAGTGTCTTCCTGGTGGTCCAGTGGTCCTCAGTTCCACTGCAGGGAGCACAGGTTTAATCCCTTGTCCAGGAACTAAAATCCTGCAAGCTGTGCAGCACAGCCAAATGAATAAATAAGTATAAATAAAAAACAAAAAAAGAAGTCAAAGCACAGGTGAATCAGAGAAGTCATTCTCAAAATCATCACCTCGCCCCTGAATTCCTCCTCTGAGAGCCATATCCTCTGGAGGTTAAAAGGCCTTTGGAGTTCTCAGATTCTCTCTGGATGAAAATGAGAGCCTGAAGATGAAGAAAGTCTTAGCATCACCCACCAGTGGTGCCAGGTGATGGTGGGGGCAGGGCAGTGGGGAGGGCAGGCAGAGTGCTGGGATGTCAGCCAGGGAGGGGGAGAGAACACCAGTGTGGGGACGGGGCTTCTGGAGGGAGCTGAGCTGAGCCAGGAATGGGCTTGACAGGAGGGGCCTCGTGTCAGAAGCTTCCCTCACTGTGTCTACAAGTCTGTTCTCTACATCTGTGTCTCCATTCCTTCCCTGCAAACAGGTTCATTGGTGCCATTTTTCTAGATTCCATATTTCTGCATTAATAGGAGAAGGTGGAACAAACTGAGAGAGTAGCATTGACATGTACATACTACCACGTGTAAAATAAATAACTAGTGGAAAACTATGCTGTGTAGCAGAGAGCTCACCCTGGTGCTCTGCAATGACTTAGAAGGGTGGGATGGGGGGAGGTGAGGGAGGCCTCAGGGAGGGTATGTATATAAATATATCATTACGACTATTGTACAGCAGAAACCCAGCATGGTGTTGTAGAGCTATTTTCCTCCAATTAAAAAATTAAAGAAGAAGGAGACTTCCTTGACGTCACTGACAGTCCTGATGGTTCCAGTTTATTCACTGACTGAGCATGTATTTATCAGAGCCTATCCTGGGCCAGACACTGTCTCAGCTCAGAAGAAACAGTGGAGGGCAAATGAGACAGGGCGCCCTTTCTGGAGAGGGCAGACAGTCACAGAGTCTTGCAGAAGGTGATGCCTATGTGGTTTCTGTGATGGAAAGACTAAAGGATGGGTTGTGGGGGCAGGGAGAGATAGTTGGGATGAAGTCATCAGGAAGGGGCTCTTTGAGGTGATGGGAAGGAACTAGTCATGCTGTTGGGGCAAGGTATTCCACACAGTAGGAAGATCAGTACCGCAGGTAGGGCTCAGTTTGGTAAATTTAATTAATAAAAAGGAAACCACTGTGGGTGGGGCATCGAGGGGGAGAAAAGGTTATGGTAGATGAGTTAGGGCTGGCCCTAATAGATCATGGGAGAAAACTGGAACTTTATTCCAAGTGTGATGGGCTGCTTTGAGAGGATCTCAGCAGAAATAGCCATGGCCTGCTTTAGTGGAAAATGGTTTATAGGGGAGAAGAGTGAAAACACAAAGTTAAAGTTTAGAGTTCTTGCAGAGGCTCAGGCAAAGGATGGTATTGGCTGGGGATAGGATCATGGCAGGTAGAAGGAAGAGAGGTTCCATCCACATTCTAATATGTTGATGTAGAAATGGCAGAACCTGCTGATGGATTCTATGTGTATATGAAAGGACTGTTGGTTAGGAAAAGACAGGAATACATGTAAATCCATGGCTGATTCATGTCAACGTATGGCAAAAACCACTACAATATTGTAAAGTAATTAGCCTCCAACTAATAAATGGAAAAAAAAAAAGACAGGAATCAAGGCACCTCTTGGGGTTTTAGCTTGAGCATCTATAATGGTGCCGTTTTCTGAGATGGTGCTCTTTTGGTGAGGAGCATGTCTGGGGAAGAAATTAAAAGTTGTTTCCTGTTTTTAAGTGGCAGCCAGAAGGAAGGGCTTACAGGACATCTGAATGGGAATGGTAAATTATACCTGGTAAGGGGCTCATCTTTAAGACATGAGCAAGTAGCAGATTCAGAAGCTGAACATCCTTGCCCTTCCTTTCTCACAAAACCAGGGGCTAGGAATTGAATATCTGGCCATATCTTCCATCAGTTATTCCTATGGAGTGTGGGGAAACTGGGGGACACTAAGTATCCTGGGAGACACGCCCACTTTGGCTTGAGGAGGAAGCCCAAACGCTTTGGCTTTGTATAGTCCCACATAGACTGCAGGACAGTATGAGACACTTTTTGTTGTTGTTGTTTTTGGTTTTTATTTTTTTTCCATTTATTTTTATTAGTTGGAGGCTAATTACTTTACAATATTGTAGTGGTTTTTGCCATACATTGACATGAATCAGCCACGTATTTACGTGTGTTCCCCTTCCTGATCCCCCCTCCTGCCTCCCTCTCCATCCCATCCCTCTGGGTCCTCCCAGTGCACCAGCCCTGAGCACTTGTCTCATGCATCCAACCTGGGCTGGTGATCTGTTTCACCCTTGATAGTATACTTGTTTCGATGCTATTCTCTCAGAACATCCCACCCTCACCTTCTCCCACAGAGTCTAAAAGTCTGTTCTGTACATCTCTGTCTCTTTTTCTGTTTTGCATATAGGGTTACCGCTACTATCTTTTTAAATTCCATAATTATGCGTTTGTATACTGTATTGGTCTTTATCTTTCTGGCTTACTTCACTCTGTATAATGAGCTCCAGTTTCATCCATCTCCTTAGAACTGATTCAAATGAATTCTTTTTAATGGCTGAGTAATATTCCATGGTGTATATGTACCACAGCTTCCTTGTCTATTCATCTGCTGATGGGCATCTAGGTTGCTTCCATGTCCTGGCTATTATAAACAGTGCTGCGATGAACATTGGGGTGCACGTGTCTCTTTCAGATCTGGTTTCCTCGGTGTGTATGCCCAGAAGTGGGATTGCTGGGTCATATGGCAGTTCTATTTCCAGTTTTTTAAGGAATCTCCACACTGTTCTCCACAGCGGCTGTACTAGTTTGCATTCCCACCAACAGTGTAAGAGGCGTTCCCTTTTCTCCACACCCTCTCCAGCATTTATTGCTTGGAGACTTTTGGATAGCAGCATCCTGACTGGCGTGTAATGGTACCTCATTGTGGTTTTTGATTTGCATTTCTGTGATAATGAGTGATGTTGAGCATCTTTTCATGTGTTTTTAGCCATCTGTATGTCTTCTTTGGAGAAATGTCTGTTTAGATCTTTGGCCCATTTTTTGATTGGGTCATTTATTTTCCTGGAATTTGAGCTTGCAGGAGTGCTTGTGTATTTTTGAGATTAATCCTTTGTCTTTTCTTTTCATTTGCTATTATTTTCTCCCATTCTTGAGGGCTGTCTTTCTCACTTGCTTTAATTTCCTTTGTTGCGCAAAAGCTTTTAAGTTTCATTTAGGTCCCATTTGTTTATTTTTGTTTTCATTTCCAATATTCTGGGAGGTGATCAAGAAGGATCCTGCTGTGATTCATGTCGGAGAGCTTGCTTTGCCGATGTTCTCCTCTAGGAGTTTATAGTTTCTGTTCTTACATTTAGATCTCTAATCCATTTCGAGTTTATGTTTGTGTTATGGTGTTTAGAAGTGTTCTAGTTTCTTCTTATTTACAAGTGGTTGACCATTTCCCAGCCACCATTTGTTAAAGGAGGTTTTTCCATCTGTGTATTCTTGCCCTCCTTTTGTCGAAAGATAACGGTGTCCATAGGTACGGATTTAATCTCTCGGCTTTCTATTCTGTCCATTGATCTATATTTCTGTCTTTGTGCCAGTACCATACTGTCTTGATGACTATGGCTTTGTAGTAGAGCCTGAAGTCAGGCAGGTTGATTCCTCCAGTTCCATTCTTCTTTCTCAAGATTGCTTTGGCTATTCAAGGTTTTTTATATTTCCATACAAATTGTGAAATTATTTGTTCTAGTTCTGTGAAGAATACCGTTGGTAGCTTGATAGGTATTGCATTGAATCTATAGATTGCTTTGGGTAGTATACTCATTTTCACAATATTGATTCTTCCAATCCATGACAAAGATGCCACAAGAAAAGAAAACTATAGGCCAATAGCACTGATGAACATAGATGCAAAAATCCTTAACAAAATTCTAGCAAACAATCCAACAACATATTAAAAAGATCATACATCATGACCAAGTGGGCTTTATCCCACTTGGCTTTATCCCAGGAATGCAAGGATTCTTTAATATCCACAAATCAATCAATGTAATACACCACATTAACAAATTGAAAGATAAAAACCATATGATTATCTCAATAGATGCAGAAAAAGCCTTTAACAAAATTCAACATCCATTTATGATAAACTCTCCAGAAAGCTGGAATAGAAGGAACATACCTCAACATAATAAAAACCATATATGACAGACCCACAGCAAACATTATCCTCAATGGTGAAAAATTGAAAACATTTCCACTAAAATCAGGAACAAGACAAGGGTGCCCACTCTCCCCACTACTATTCAACATAGTTTTGGAAGTTTTGGCCACAGCAATCAGAGCAGAAAAAGAAATAAAAGGAATCCAGATAGGAAAAGAAGAAGTGAAACTCTCACTGTTTGCAGATGACATGATCCTCTACATAGAAAACCCTAAAGACTCTACCAGAAAATTACTAGAGCTAATTAATGAATATAGTAAAGTTTCAGGATATAAAATTAACACACAGAAATCTCTTGCATTCCTATACACTAACAATGAGAAAACAGAAAGAGAAATTAAGGAAACAATACCATTCACCATTGCAACAAAAAGAATTAAATACTTAGGAGTATGAGACACTTTCATCCAACCTTTCCTTTCTCCTGCACTGGGAATACATTTGCACTAAGGTCAAATCTACATGTTCCCTTATAAAATTCTTTTCTTCTTCTTCTTTTTTTTATATTGTAGTGGTTTTTGCCATACATTGACTTACACACTGAGTCCCATCTTCGGTCTTTGTATCTGTGTCTTGGAGGACCTGAACCAGCACATCTTGCTGACTTCAGAAAAGACAAGGGTCATATGCCAACAGGGCAGCAGGGGAGGTCTTTCCCATGCCCTTTGTGAAGTAGATTGAGTTCTTGGAAATGTACAATGGGAGGAAGCATCACTGTTGAGAAATTAAATCCTCATTTTTAAAAAAGGATATAATAAAATGATATTTGGAATTAATATGTAACTTTTAAAAATAAATCTCTCCATTTTCACTAATATGCAGCACTGCAAATAATACACTATCAATAGCATGATACCCATCTTAAATTCAGTATGATGAACTCTGCACAATTAATTCCATTTATCATTCTGTACTCATAAGAATCTTGTAGACTTTCCTAACCCTAAATCAGTTCATTGCTCATACATTTATGTGCTTTGTTACAGATAATATGTGTTTCTTGTTCCCCACCAAATGATCTGTGACAATTAGATTTCATAAGCCAGAGTTCCTCCTGGGACCTTCCTTTCTCAATTCCATTGAATTCTCTTTCCATACTGAACTGTTCTAGGCTGTTGTTTATCTTCTGCCAATTTCCTTTATCTACCTGTCCATCAATCTTCTTTGTTTTTATTTATTTCTTCCTTGTTTAGTTGTCCCTAGAAGTAATGTCAGTGTATGTGAAACCAACATTCTCTTGATCAACCAAAGTTACTCAGAAGTTGTTGTTCAGTTGCCAAGTCATGTTCAACTCTTTGTGACCCCATGGACTGCAGCACGCCAGGTCTCCCTATCCCTCACCATCTCCCGAAATTTGCCCAAGTTCATGTTCATTGCATCAGTGATGCCATCCAGCCATCTCATCCTCTGATACCCTCTTCTCCTTCTGCCCTCAGTATTTCCAAGCATCAGGGACTTTTCCAGGGAGTTAGCTGTTCACATCAGGTAATCAAAATACTAGAACTTCAGCTTTAGCATCAGTCTTTCCAATGTGTATTCAGAGTTTCTGTCTTTTCAGATTGACTGGTTTGATCTCCTTGCTGTCCAGGGGACTCTCAGGAGTCTTCTGCAGCACCACAGTTTGAAGGCATCAATTCTTTGGTGCCCTGCCTTCTTTATGGTCCAGCTCTCATAACCATATATGACCATTGGGAAGATCATAGCCTTGACTGTATAGACCTTTGTCGGCAGAATGATGTCTCTGTTTTTCAACACATTGTCTAGGTTTTTCATAGCTTTCCTGCCATGAATCAATCATCTTCTGATTTCATGGCTGCAGTCACTGTGTGCAGTGATTTTAGAGCCTAGGAAGAGGAAATCTGTCACTGCTCCCACCTTTGCCCCTTCTATTTGCCATGAAGTAATGGGGCTGGATGTCATGATCTTAGCTTTTTTAATAGTTTTAACCTGGCTTTTTCACTCTCCTTCTTCACCGTGTCATCAAGAAGTTCTTCTTCACTTTCTGCCATTAGGGTGGTATCATCTGCATATCTGAAGTTGTTGATATTTCTCCCACCTATCTTGATCCATCTTGTAACAGACACAGCCCGGCATGTCTCATGATGTGCTCAGCATACAGGTTAAACAAACTAGGTGGCAGCAGACAGCCCTGTCACACTCCTTTCTCAATCCTAAACCAATCAGTTGTTCCATACAGGATTCTAACTGTTGCTTCTTGACCCACCTACAGGTGTCTCAGGAGACAAGTAAGATGGTCTGATATTCCAATCTCTTTAAGAGATTTCCAGAGTTTGTTACGATCCACACAGTCAAAGGCTTTAGCGTAGTCAATGAAACAGAAGTAGATGGTTTTCTGGAATTCTCTTGCTTCCTCTATGATTCAGCAAATGTTGGCAATTTGATTTCTGGTTCCTCTGCCTTTTCTAAACCCAGCTTGGACGTGTGGAAGTTCTTGGTTCAGGTAATACTGAAGCCTAGCATGCAAAAGTGTAAGCATGACCTTACTAGTATGAGAGAATAGTGCAACTGTTTTGAGTTTTGAATGTTTGGTTTGAACATTCTTCGGATGAGGATTGACCTTTGCCTATCCTGTGGTCACTGCTGGGTCTTCTAGATTTGCTGACATATTGAATGCAACACTTTAATAGCATCAGCTTTTAGAGTTTCGAATAGCTCTACTGGAATTCCATTGAATCCACTAGCTTTATTGACAGCAGTGTTTCTTAAGGCCCACTTGACTTCACACTCCAGAATGTCTGGCTCTGGGTAACTGACCACACCATCATGGTTATCTGCTTCATTAAGATCTTTTCTGTACAGTTCTTCTGTGTATTTTCTCTATCTCTTATTGATCTTGTCTACATCTGCTAGGTTTCTACCATTTCTGTCCTTCATTGTGCCCATCTTTTGGTGAAATGTTCCCTTGATATTTCCAGTTTTCCTGAAGAGATCTCTAGTCTTTCCCCTTCTGTTGTTTTCCCCTATTTTTGTGCATTGTTCATCAAAGAAGTAAATTGTTCATATTCAGAAGTAAATATGTTCAAACTAGAAATCTTGGTTAAGAAAATTTATAATTGTGAAGGAATAGTGATTTCATGTAGAGTGCTACCTGGGTCTTTGTGCAGATAATCGACACTAAGAGCGTACTCATTCATTGATCTTTTAATTACATTTGTTGGGTACCTGCCACATACGAGGTCCTCAGGGTACTTGGAAATCATCAGATCAGAAATCCCTTACATTTCTTTTGAGAAGGGTGCCTTAAACATTGACAGACTCTTCCAGTTGCCAAAGACCTGTTCTACTTACCTCCAGGAGAAATTGATACCTTAGTAGTGGAGTTACCCTGTAAAATTGCTGAGATCATGATTTCTCTATTGAGGTACAATGATTGCCTCTCCAACTTTCTGAAAATTCAGAGTCCAGATTTATTTCAGAAATTCATCATGATGTGTTTAACTTTTGATACCTTTTGTAGGAATGATTTATGAAGTTTGTTTCTTTTTATGGCAGTTTCTTCAACCATGTTGCAAGTGATGTAAGGATTGTAATTTCAGACAGTTATTCTCTTGACAGCATGTGTTCAAGTTCACACAGCAAGAGAGGATGCTCCTCTTTCTTTTTTCCAGAAAAATCAGAGGCTTTGTTACCTTCATTGCATTGCAACAATTGCTGTGCAAACTGCTGAGTCAACCTGTTGCTTGTCTTTCAGAACCAGAGAAAAGATTGATCTTGTCACCATGTTAATGGACTTTCCCCCAACTAAGTTGAATCTAAGAATTGATTATGTGAATCTGTCCTTGACAAGTTTAGGTATTCTTTCTTCCTTCCCTCAACTCTGTCTCTTTGTTCTCTCTCCCCTCAGTTCCTCTGCTCACACCTTTTATTCTTATGTGAGTAGTAGGTTCTATGTTTTAAGTCCACTGCCAGGTCTCACAGCCAACTCTTTGGTCTCAGAACACTGCGACATTATTTTTATTTATTTATTTATTTTTAAACTTAAGACTGCACTGAGTCTTGCCTGCAGCATATGGGCTTTCTCTAGTTGGGTGTGCTGATTTAGTCGCCCTGTGGCATGTGGGATCTTGGTTCCTCCACCAGGGATCAAACCAGTGTCCCCTGCATTGGAAAGCAAATTCTTAACCACTGGACCACCCAGGGAAGTCTCCACTGTAGCATTCTTAAATATCATTAACATCCCCTGAGCTTTCATTTTTGTGGATCACACCTATTACTATTTATTTCATTAGTAATTAGAGGTAATAAAATCTAACATATTATTGTTAACTTAGTCAAAATAATTAAAAAACCTATCACATATTGATGAAAATGGCATACTTTTTATTAAAAAAGAATGACATTATCCAAAATTTTTAAATAATGAGGAGTGTACTATTGTTTTACATTTTTGCAAATGTCTGGCTTATTAGAAGACAGCTAAATTCTCATATCTGTTTCTGGATTTAATCTGTTATGGTACCTCTTATATAGCCTCTGGAAAACTGCAGAGAGAGTGAAAGAAAAGACAGCAAATAGTATCTTAGTACTGCATGAAAATAGGTTTGACCTTGTGAATCTCAAAAAGAGTCTCAGGGACCCCTCAGGGTTCCTGGGCTATACTTCAAGAACTGATGTACTAGGGTTAGAGATACAGGCATATTTCCACAAGTAGTGGAAAGACACAAAATGGTATTTACAACCTGGTCTAGTCATTGATGTGCTTGGGATAGGCAGGGGGCTATGGGAGGACAAGGAGAGAGCTAATTCAGTTTGGCAGTGTTTTTCAGGTTGGAGAGGAACAGGGAGTCAGAAAATGCTTTCCTGAGTCAGTGGTGCCTGAGCTGAGCAGATAATTAAATTTGAATGCAAATAGACCACCTTCTCAGGTACCTTGATACTCAGGGCTGATCATGAGAGTGACCTAGGGCATTTGGCTTGCGGCTTTATGGTGACTGTGTGTTTGGTGGTGGTGGAAAGGAGGCTTTTCTTGCCTACCTTCTACTTCTGGTATTCCACAACTTCCTGAGAAGGAGCCAGAGCTGAAGAAATGCAGATAACCATCCACATAAATAAGAAGTGAAATTGACCTGCCAGTGCTTACTTTCAGAAGCACTGAGAACCAGGTGAACATTTTGTAGTGAATATACTGTAAACCAGATAATTGCCATTCATTGTTCTGAACATCTTGGGATCAAAGGCATGAAATGGAATTTGCAATAAAAATGTACCGCACATTTGCTACCCTGTAGAACGAAGTTGATAGCAAAAGCCACAAAGGTTTTATTTATTAGTTTTCCAATAGAAAAACAAGAATTTGGTGTTTCTATCTGAGGTTAAAAGGAATTTGCACTGCTGCATCCAGTCTTCTCACTCATTTTGAATATAACATTTTAAAAGATCCTTCAGTGAGTATGATGGTTGTTTTATGTTTCCATTTGGCTGGGTGATAATACCTAGTTATTCAATGAAACACTCATCTAGGTGTTGATGTGAAGGCAGTTTGGAGATGTGGTTAATGTCTACAGGCAGTTGATTTTAAGTAGAGGAGATGATCCTCAATAATGTGGGTGGCCTCATCCAATCAGATGAAAGGCTTTAAGAGCATTCTGCCTCAAGTGTGTGTGTGTGTGTGTGTGTGTTAGTTGCTCAATCATGTCTGATTCTTTGGGACCCATGGACTGTAGCTCACCAGGCTCCTCTGTCCATGGAATTCTCCAGGCAAGAATACTAGAGTGGGTAGCTATTTCTTTCTCCAGAGGATCTTCCCAACCCAGGGATTGAACCCAGGTCTCCTACACTGCAGGCAGATTCTTTACCGTCTGAGCCACCAGGGAAGCCCAAGACTGCCTCAAGACTGCAGCATTAACTCCTGATTGAGTTTCCAGCCTGGAGGCCTACCTCATGGATTTCAGACTTTCCAGTTCCCACAATTTTGTGAGCCAATTCCTTTATATGTATATATATATATATATACATACATAGGCTTCCCTTGTGGCTAAGCTGGTAAAGAATCTGCCCACAATGCGGGAGACCTGGGTTCGATCTCTGGGTTGGAAAGATCCCCTGGAGAAGGGAAAGGCTACCCACTCCAGTATTCTGGCCTGGAGAATTCCATGAACTGTGTAATCCATTGGGTCACAAAGAGTCAGACATGACTGAGCAACTTTCACGTTCACTTCACTTTCATTTACATACATACATGCATATATATATATATGTATATATGTATGTATATATAGATGCACATGTGTATATATCTGTATATGTATGTGTATATCTCTACCTCTTTATCTGTCTCTAGATCTCTGTCTCCCACTGGTTCTATGTCTCTGGAGAACTCTGGCTATTCTGGAGAACTCTGTGTCTACTCAGAGCACTTGATCCAAGACTCAACCCCCAGGGTTGGAATGGAAACAAATATGTGCTGCTGCATTGACCTCTGGTTGGAAGAGGAATGACCCAGGAAATGGGAATCTCAGTTCTTCTTAGAGACCATGGCCTTGTATGATTTCCTGAAGCTTCCTGAGCCTCGTAACATCATCTATGAAATGGCGTCCTTGCAACCCTCACAGGGGCAGTTGGAAGGATTTAATGAGATCACAGCTATAAAGTCTGGCACATAGTAGGCCCTCCAGAATGGCCATTCCTGATTGGTTACATGATGATTATGGTTGAACAACGGCAATTACAGAAAGAGGTGTAGACAGTTATATTTAGTAGCATCAATTCCAAAGTAAGTTACAGGCTAGTTTTAGGGGTTAGGGATGCTTAAAATGCAGTGAAGGATGAGATATTGAAGTAATAACAATCTTGGGGAATTATAGATATAACAATTTAGTGCACACTTCAGTCCAATAATGTTGTTCAGTAGGTAACACATTTTGTGTGGAAAAGCAAGCTGGCTCTAGCAATTGATGGAACATTAAACCTTCACAGTCTCTTCCCCTCATCTTCTTGATCTCGGGTGGCCTCAGCCTGCAGTGGCTTGAAGCAGGGTTTTGGTTCTCAGCTAGAGACTGAGGTCAGGTTGGGGTGATGAGGGCACCAAATCTTAGCCATTAGACCAGTGGTCAGTGAAAAGGCCTTGGCCCTTCAGTTTTGCAGAAAAGAATTCTCATGAAGATGGAAAGCAGGGAAACAAGCAAAGTGTTTATTTGGAGGGAAAAAGTGCATAGACACATGGTGGACTCAGAGTCTCACCCTTGTGGTAATTTAATTCACTTATATGCAGCATTTCTTCTGGGTTTTCTTGGACTAATCATTTTGATTTTCCTGGTTCTGAGTCCATATATGGTATATCTCAGGATCCTCTCATGTATACCAGAGCACCTCTCAGCCAAGATGGATTCCACCAAAGAGGCCTATGGGTTGGTAGGCTTGGAATCATTCCCCTTTTTACCTCCAAGGAACTTTCTAGTTGGGAGGGTTTCCTTGACTTTGAGAATTAGAAATTTGTGGTCTCTTATCTCTTATCTGAGCAGGGCCCAGCCTTCTCCTTCAATTGTCCTGCTATTGACATTTTGGAGTTTCTGTCCATAGGGAATGAACTTACCCCACTTACCTCTGGGTTGGGGGGCATCTTCCTCCTGCCACATTCCTATTCTAAAAGATTTTTTTCTTGATTGGGCTCCCAATCTTCTTCTGAGACTTAATCTAATCTTCCAGCCCACCACTAGACTTACTGGGTGATTAGGGCATTGCCTGTCTGGGGGCATGCTGGGTCCCATGTGGGTCTTGACAGGCTGTGGGTGTTGAGATTCAGAATCAAAAGGGCCTCTGCTGGGGACATTTAAGATGCTCATCTCCACTGAGTCAGCTCTGATCTGGCACCTTGTTTTATCTTCCTCCTGTTAAGTGGAATATTGCCTGCTGTATCAGTAAACAAAGATGTCAGAGTCATCAGCGATGCAGCCCTCCAACTTGAGCCAGCAAGCCCTAAGTAAGCTCAGGAAGGAAAGAGCACCTGCCACTAGCAGCTATCAGGCTGCACCCACCTCCCTAAGGTGCTCCCTGGGGAAACTCAGGAGGAGAAAGCACAGGACACTGGCCCCAGAGAGCTGAGGTGCATATCAAAGGAATGATGTCAGTGAGTCTAGACTCTTGCATTCTTCTATACATAGAAGAGCGCTAAATTTCTTCACTTGAGATATGTGGTTTAATTAATCATCTTTAATTGAGAGTAATCTTCTGATGCTCTGACTACCTGCCCTTTGTTGCAAAACTCCTATGTTTCCTGGCTTTCCCCCTTGCCTCCTGAGAACAATTCTCTCAGGGTGACTTGACTGGATAGTATTTTTTTTTTTTTTTTACTACACCACATAGCGTGTGAGAATCTTAGTTCCCCAACTAGGAGGTGAACCCTTATTCCTTATATTGGAAGTGCAGAGTCGTAACTACTGGACCACGAGGGTAGTCCCTTTCAGGGTTACTTGAGACGCTGCCTCCTGGGTTTGATGTCCTAAAAATTCCTACAGAATAAAACATAATTCTGAACTTTTAAGTTGTGAATAAGTTTTTAGTCAACATTCCCAGTAACCCTGTGAGATTGGTATTACCTCCATTTTATAAAGGAGGGCAAGCAGAAGTCTAGGAAGATTGAAAGAATGGACTAAGATAACCTGTTAGTTACATAGTGTCAGGACCATGGCGTTAAGCCCCGAACCCAATCTCAAGGTCTGTCTTAGGGCAACCTTTGGGTAATTGGCTTTATTTGGATGTCTTCTTTAGAGACAACTGAAAAATCTCACTTTTGGGAGATTCTACAATTCTCCTGTACACACACAGAGCTTGCTAGCCTTTCTCCTGATCCACATGCCAGTATGCACTGGAATAGTGGTATATGGGTCATCCTCAGGCTAGGGAAATTTAGTTCCTGACTTTGAGATAACCCACACTCTAAACAATTGAGTATTTATGGATAGCAAATGACACATGGAAAGAAAGGAAAAATAGGAATGGTGGATACATGTATGGAAAGATGGACAGAAGGAAAGTGAAACCATGAGGTGGCATTTTCAGGGGTAGGGAGACTATGAGGAGCTCCAGTCCTTTATGTCTCACTCAGCACAGAAAGAGTTCAGTGAGAGGCAAGATGATGGATAAGAAGTGATTTATTAGAATAGGATGCTTGTGAGGCTTACAGGTAGGTGGGCGAGGGGGTGCCATGCCCTGAGAACTTAGTGGGTTACAGTTTTATGATCAAAGGAAGAGTGGGGAGAGGGAAGAAACCACCTTCTTCCTCATTCTTGAGTAGATGTCATACTTCCACCATCAGCTCCTCTCCCAGGCTGGATAAAGGAGTTGTTTTGTTCCTGGTCCATGATCAAGCCAGGACTGTTATGGCACTGTGGAAAAATTATTTCAGGTCTCAGTACAATGAGGGTCTTTGACTTTTAAATGTCGCTTTTCCATAAATTATTGGTTTTTAATGTGTGCAGAGAGCATATCCTAGGGGTTATTAACTTAGCTTATTGGGCAGGATGTGGGTCTCATGCCACCATTGTTTTACTATTTGGGGCATGTCTCTTGCTTCTATTGCAGAGTTTTGTTGCTAAGCAAGCCTGCTTGGTTTTGTGGTTAAGCAAACCTGCTTTCTTGAATAATCATTAACTTACAGGGGTTTCCCATACTTTTTTTTTTTTCTCTACTTAGATCTTCTAATGAGATTAACTATTAAATGATCTGCTTTGTCCCTTTACTCTGTCCCTATCAAAAGGAGAGAGGAAGGGAAGGAAAGCACTGGTCCACTCTCACTGATTGCAGCCATCAAGTAGATAAGGATTAATGACTCAACCATCTCTTCCTCACTTTTCAACCCAATTAAAACAGTGTAACTTAAGATTCACCTTTTGTGAATCTTTCTATGTGTGTCACACACATGGGATTTGCATTTAAAACTCTCTAATTGGTACCTCTAGCAAGAGATATATATTGCCACTAATTAAGTGATGGCAAATTCCACCCTGTTTTGAGAGACACACCCTCTTTCTATTTGGGTGATGTCAGAATACTTGCTCATTGGAACTAAAGTGCTGCTAATTGCTTTAGGTGTTGGAGGTTCGAGGAAAGCAAAGGAATGCTGACTTCATTTGTCAAGGTGCTGGGCATTGTGCCAGGACCTGTGGACATCATTGTGACTAGGATGCTCCCTCTCCATGAATTGGCGGAAGGAGAGGCAAGGAACCAGCTAATGGCAATGCAGCAATCCTGTAACCTGAGAGCAGGCAGTACAGGAGGATGAGGGGTTCAGAGGAGGACCACTGGAGGAGGTGGGGCTGGTGTTACATCTGGGAGGATGAACAGACAGAAGCCAGGAGAAAGGAGTGTGAGGAGAGGGGTAGTCAATACCATGAGGGCAAAGCCATGGGTCATGGAGGGAGCCAGAGTCTTTGGGTGGCTTCCATGATCTTGTGGTTGGAGAGCAGGAGAACTGCTGATGGACCCGAGGCAGGGAAGCACAGGACCAGATTTGCCCTTAGGCGGCTTACTTCCACTGAGACAGAGGTCTATCCCACCCTCACTCCCAAGCAAGGAATAAAAATACTTTTTGAAATGCTATGACATTTATGGTAGTTAGGAAGCATTTTATTGTAAGAACAGACACCCACTCAAACTAGTACAAATTTTCAAAAATGGTGGTTGGGGGAAGAATTACTGAAAGGCTTCACTTGTCAGCCTCAGACACCCTGCAGCAGGCTGGCAAGTTAGTGAAGGTGTGATGAGTGGGTCCTGGACTGGAGAACAGGAGTGGGGAGCAGCCTGTATATCCCCTGCAGCCTCTTAGGGTACTTCTCTTCTCTCTGTATGTTGGCTCCCAGATTCTCTGTCTCCTGGCTGATTAGCTTTCTTGGATTTTAATAGCTTTCCTGCTCCTTCTAAATGTTGGGTTGGGTGATCACTACATGAACACCAGCCCCAACTCCTTATGAACTTTCACCTTAAGTGCCCATTACCAAACACATTATAGTTTCTCAGCCTCTTAAATGAAAGTTTAAAGATCCAATTAATTGGCGCAGCCTACTCCACTCACAAATTCCCTGGTCTAGGCAGCTCTACCAGGGGATGAAGTCAGAGGGGAAATTGGACAGAAGAAGCAAAAGAACAGTCTGTAATTAGAGTGACCTGTTTACTAGGATGTAGTTAACCTCACTGGAGCATTTTGCAAGCAGTATGGTGTGTTTTTACTCATAATTCACTTTTACCCAGGAGGAAGTATTGTAGTTCTGAGGTTCAAGGAGCCTAGCAATGGCTAGAGGGTCAACTGTAGGGTATAAGTAGGAAGATTCAAAGAATGAATCATCAACCACTTGGCACTGGAGCTTGGATTGAGTGTTAATGCAGTGTTTCAGAGGTGGAAGCAGAGAGACAAGAGCCAAGGAGTATTCTCAGGGTGCATCTGTGCTCTAGTTAAGGGTGCATGGTGGGGGGGGGGGCGGGGTGCAAGACCTAATTTCTGTGTAAATGGAGCAGAAATATCACACTGGTGTTTCCCCTATATAGATGCAAAGATGCAGGCATTTTCCAGAGGCTGAAATGCTGTGGAAAGGACAGAGTTCAACCTTGAGAGGAGTTGTACAGCCAACAGGGATGTTGTCTTATGAAGAACTGATGAGAAGTCAGTTCTGAAATTACAACCAAATGGAGCAAAGCATGTGCTGACTGGCCTCGGTCTATTGAAATACAAAGGCAAAACATTTGTCAGGGAAGGGAAGAGATTAAATAGGAAATTATGGCCAAGACACCAGTGTCAGTATCTATTACTCCTTTCTGGAGAAGAGATGGTTCTCCAGTGTAGCTTGAAGACAGAGTTTGGAGGCAGTTCCTGGATGATTGTGTGCAAGACAATAATCCTTAGACGATGTAGATGATATCCATCAGTCCTGCCTCTTGGCTGGCCTTGCCCCTCAAACTGTAGCCTGCAACCAAATGTAACTATTCATATTCCTCCCTCCACCCACTCCCCATGGTGTAGCAGGTGCTTTACCATTGAGTCCTTGCCCATGCAATGTTCCTTTGCTTGAGACCCTCCATATCCTGTATCCCTGCTTAATTCCTCCTGCTTTTGACTTCGAATCTGCTTTCTCCAGGAGTTAATTCTGGATTACCATGGTTGGATGAGTGCTTCTCCTCTCTTTTTCCAAAGCACTCTTCTTTTCCTCTTCTTACCTATCTCTTACTATCCTGGTATCACGGATCCTTTTCTACTCTGAGAGTCCCTTGAGGATAAGGACTTTGTTGTTTTCCCATATTTATTGAAGTATAATTTACACACAATACACTTCACTCTTTTTAAATATGCATATTGGTAAGTTTCAACAAGGCACACAGAGGTGTAACCATCACCACAATAGAGATACAGAATAGTTCCGTCATCCCGGAAAGTTCCTTGTACTCCTTGGCAAGCGGACTCTAGCAATTACTGATCTGTTATTTGTCCGAATTGGCATCTTCTAGAATGTCATATGAATGGCATCACATAGCATGTAGTCTTTTGTGTCTGACTTCTTTCATTTCACCAGTGAAATACTTTGGAGATTCACCTATTTTGTCATCTGGATCAGTTGTTGATTTCTTTTCATTGCTGAGTAGGTGTCCATTATATGGATATATTGCAATTTGTTTATCCATTTGCTAGTTGATGGCCACTTTAGTTTCCACTTTGGCACTATTCTGAACACAAAGTCTATGAACGTTTACCTGCAAGGGTTTTTATGTAATTTATGTTTTCATTTCTCTTGGGTAAATACTAGGAATGGAGCTGCTGAGCCATTTTATAAGGAATTGCTAAACTGTTTTCGAAGTGATTTTATTATTTTACATTCTTTACCAGCAACGGGTGAGATTCAGTTGCTTTACATCTTCATCACAACTTGGTATTGTCAGTCTCATTTTAACCATTCTAGCAGTGACATGGTGATATCCCACAGTGGCTTTAGCTTACATATCTCAGATAGCTATTAATGCTGACTATCTCGTCTCATTCTTATTTGCTGTTTATGTATTTGCTCTGGTGATAAGTGTATTCACATTTTTGCCCTTTTGAAAACAGATTATTTGTCTTTGTTTTGTATGAGTTCTTTTTAAAATTTGGATTCAAGCCCTTTATGAGATATGCTTATTTAATGTTTTCTCCTAGTTCTTTTATAAAGTTGAATGAATCAACTTTATCTTTTATAATTCATACTTGCTTTTGTCCCTTCTAATAAATCTTCACCTAACCTAAGGATACTCAGGATTTTTTCCTATACTTTTTTTTAAAGGTTTTGTAATTTTAGCTCCTACATTTAAGACTATAGATCTCTCTCCACCCGATTCCTCTGGGTCTTCCCAGTGCACCAGGTGGGAGGGAGGATCAGGATGGGAAATACATGTAACTCCATGGCTGATTCATGTCAATGTATGACAAAACCCACTTCAATATTGTAAAGTAATTAGCCTCCAACTAGTAAAAATAAATGAAAAAAAAAAAAAACTAAAAATAAAAGGTTGGTCTACTACCAAAAAAAAAAAAAAAGGCTACTTCATGTTTCATTCTAGAATCAATTTTTCTATTAAAAATAAATTGCACTTTAAGTAACCTGTGATATGTTCAGCTAGAGCTAGTGGCTAGATGAAACTTTTACGTCTGTAGTCCTGGTGATTTGGAAGGACTGTTGAACTACTCAGAACAGAATATAAATGTCTCTGATCTTCTGAAACTTGGTTTGCCCCACCTAACCTTAATCCTAGTGGAATTTCACTGCTGTTTGATGGGTCTTAGGCCCCTAGTGGTTGTTTTGTGCCCCATGTTTTGTGATCATTAGGAAAATCCAGAGCTCTTCTCCTTTTTATCTCCACTGACAGAGGTTCGCTGCCCTTTAGGAGTTAGAGTTCTGAGGGAGAGGCACAGAAACATGAAACAAGAGAACGATTCATGGGCAACATGTAAGCAAGTCTGGGTGTACTACACAGAGTCCTTGAGGAGCTTAGAAGAATAAAAGAAACCTGGAAATTCTCTTAAAGAAGGCCAGCATGGAGCCAGAATTTGAAGGAGGTGATGGATTAGAAGAAAGAGGCTACTGGGACATTCAAAAGGTCAGGGGTAGCTGAAGACAAGCCCAAAGGAGGAAATGACTAAGATGCTGCGGGGTCAAGAGACGCCAAGTCATTCTTCCTTTTGGAAAGCACTTTTCTCTGAGAAAGAACTAAATGGGATAATGAGAGTAGTCAGATTCAGAGAAGTTTGTTATTCAAAATAACAAAGAAACCTATAACTGTGACCTTACTTTCTTGGAATTTATAAAAAAATCAAATAAATGTTTGGATTAGATTATTGGGTCTAAAAAAAAAGACTATGATCTATTTAGAGACAGTTTTTGTGTATGATGTGTAGTAAATAGGATTGAAGGTTTTTTTTTTTTTTGTTTGTTTTCTTTTTTTGCTTATGGATATCCAAAGCAGCGTTTAATGAAAGGATTATCTTCTCCCCCATTGAATTATCTTGGAACCTTTGTCAGAAGTTAATTGACCCTATGTATGTATGTCTGTTTCTATACTCTTCAGTCTTTCTTTTGACCTATATGTCTTTTTTTTTTTCCATTTATTTTTATTAGTTGGAGGCTATTTACTTTACAGTACTGTAGTGGTTTTTGCCATACATTGACATGAATCAGCCATGGATTTACATGTGTTCCCCATCCCGATCCCCCCTCCCGCTTCCCTCCCCATCCCATCCCTTTGGGTCTTCCCAGTGCACCAGGCCTGAGCACTTGTCTCATGCATCCAACCTGGGCTGGTGATCTGTTTAACCCTTGATAGTATACTTGTTTCAATGCTATTCTTATCTTTATGTTAGTATCACACTGTCTTGATTAGAGTAGCTTTATAAGAAGTTTTAAAATCAAGTAGTTTAAGTCCTCTAACATTGCTCTTCTTTTCAAAATTGTTTTGACTATATTAGGTCTTTTTCATGAAAATTTTAGGATTAGCTGCTTATCTGTTTTAAAAATTCTACTATTATTTTGACTTGGGTTGCATTGACACTTACAGATCAAGTAGGACAAAGTTTACATCTTAACTATATCAAGTTTACTAAATTGTGAACATTGCCTATCTTACCACTAAGACCTCTCCAGGTCTTCATTAAATTCTCTTAGCAATATCTTAGTGTTTTTAATATACAGATCTTGCATGTATTTTGTGAAAGTTATTTCTAAATGTTTGTGTTTTTTGATGCTATAATATTCATATTTTTAAATTTAAACTTCCAACTGTTTATGTCTAACACATAGAAATACAATTGATTTTTATAGATCAACTTTCTATCCTGTGACTTTCATAAACTCATATACTAGTTCTAGTGGCACTTTTGTAGATTCCATAGAATTTGCTTCACTGATGAGCATGTTCTCTGAGAATAAAAACAATTTTACTTTTTCATTTCCAAATGAAATGTAAAAAAGACTTTTACCCAAAAGACTGAGTGGGTAAACATTCAGTCTTTAATCATTACAATGTTAGCTATAGGTTTTTATAAAAATTCTTTAGCTGAGTAAGTTTCTTTCTACTCCTTATTTGCCAGTGGCTTTAGTTATAAATGGATGTTGAATTTTGTCAAATGCTTTTTTCAGCGACATTTTTTCCCCATTTTACTGCCACTGTTTAGACTCTTTTTGCACATTTTAAGTACTCCATAGATATTTGTTGAATGAATGAAGCTGAGCTAAATACCTTTGAAGTGTTAGGTACATCTCAACCACTCAGAGCATGAGATGAGCTAGGGGGACTTAAGAGTATTTAAATGCCTCGTTGTACCAGGGGTACTAGATTTGGCTAAATGATCGTGCAGTTTTTCACACTATTCCAATGAAGTAAGTGTCTCTATTTTACAAATGAGGGATAAATAATATATGGAAAGATTAAAATCTATAGTATTATCAGGATGTGGGGAAGAATTCCTGTGTTTCATTACTTGACAAAAATAAAAAAAGAAAATCATTAAGTTCAGAACACCAAAAATATACAAAGGAGGCTGGTTCCAAATATGATGCGAGTTAAAATGGAGGACAACTCAGCCATTTGATGGAATAAATGAATGAAGAATCCAGCTGGTCTGGATACAAGGAATGATGTTCTTGAATTGACAGTTGGACCTCTAAGAAGGAAAAGTAATCCTTGCCCAATACTTGGATTAGCCATGAACTTTATCCTCATAATCAAAATAATGTCAAATTTATGTACTGATTTGCAACCCTGAGGATTTGATCTATACACAAAGCAAAGATTTCGTTTGGGTTACTCATCAAGATGAAAATATTTATTGATGTTGACAAAACAAAAATTTAGATAGATCTGAAGGAAGTTAGAAAGTAGGAGAGGAATGAAGAAATTTTAGAACAATGAACCTTCTTATTTTCTTTTTTTTTATTTATTTTTTTTATTTTTTATTTTTTTATTAGTTGGAGGCTAATTACTTCACAACATTTCAGTGGGTTTTGTCATACATTGATATGAATCAGCCATAGATTTACACTTATTCCCCATCCCGATCCCCCATCCCAGCTCCCTCTCTAACTGATTCCTCTGGGTCTTCCCAGTGCACCAGGCCCGAGCACTTGTCTCATGCATCCCACCTGGGCTGGTGATATGTTTCATCATAGATAGTATACATGCTGTTCTTTTGAAATATCCCACCCTCACATTCTCCCACAGAGTTCAAAACTCTGTTCTGTATTTCTGTGTCTCTTTTTCTGTTTTGCATATAGGGTTATTGTTACCATCTTTCTAAATTCCATATATATGTGTTAGTATGCTGTAATGTTCTTTATCTTTCTGGCTTACTTCACTCTGTATAAGGGGCTCCAGTTTCATCCATCTCATTAGGACTGATTCAAATGAATTCTTTTTAATGGCTGAGTAATATTCCATGGTGTATATGTACCACAGCTTCCTTATCCATTCATCTGCTGATGGGCATCTAGGTTGCTTCCATGTCCTGGCTATTATAAACAGTGCTGTGATGAACATTGGGGTGCACGTCTGTCTCTTTCAGATCTGGTTTCCTCAGTGTGTATGCCCAGAAGTGGGATTGCTGGGTCATATGGCCGTTCTATTTCCAGTTTTTTAAGAAATCTCCACACTGTTCCATAGCGGCTGTACTAGTTTGCATTCCCACCAACAGTGTAAGAGGGTTCCCTTTTCTCCACACCCTCTCCAGCATTTATTGCTTGTAGACTTTTGGATAGCAGCCATCCTGACTGGCGTGTAATGGTACCTCATTGTGGTTTTGATTTGCATTTCTCTAATAATGAGTGATGTTGAGCATCTTTTCATGTGTTTTTTAGCCATCTGTATGTCTTCTTTGGAGAAATGTCTGTTTAGTTCTTTGGCTCATTTTTTGATTGGGTCATTTATTTTTCTGGAAATGAGCTGCAGGAGTTGCTTGTATATTTTTGAGATTAGTCCTTTGTCTGTTTCTTCATTTGCTATTATTTTCTCCCAATCTGAGGGCTGTCTTTTCACCTTACTTATAGTTTCCTTTGTAGTGCAAATGCTTTTAAGTTTCATTAGGTCCCATTTGTTTAGTTTTGCTTTTATTTCCAATATTCTGGGAGGTGGGTCATAGAGGATCTTGCTGTGATTTATGTCGGAGAGTGTTTTGCCTATGTTCTCCTCTAGGAGTTTTATAGTTTCTGGTCTTACATTTAGATCTTTAATCCATTTTGAGTTTATTTTTGTGTATGGTGTTAGAAAGTGTTCTAGTTTCATTCTTTTACAAGTGGTTGACCAGTTTTCCCAGCACCACTTGTTAAAGAGGTTGTCTTTTTTCCATTGTATATCCTTGCCTCCTTTGTCAAAGATAAGGTGTCCATAGGTTCGTGGATTTATCTCTGGGCTTTCTATTCTGTTCCATTGATCTATATTTCTGTCTTTGTGCCAGTACCATACTGTCTTGATGACTGTGGCTTTGTAGTAGAGTCTGAAGTCAGGCAGGTTGATTCCTCCAGTTCCATTCTTCTTTCTCAAGATTACTTTGGCTTTTCGAGGTTTTTTGTATTTCCATACAAATTGTGAAATTATTTCTTCTAGTTCTGTGAAAAACACCGTTGGTAGCTTGATAGGGATTGCATTGAATCTATAGATTGCTTTGGGTAGAATAGCCATTTTGACAATATTGATTCTTCCAATCCATGAACACGGTATGTTTCTCCATCTGTTTGTGTCCTCTTGATTTCTTTCATCAGTGTTTTATAGTTTTCTATGTATAGGTCTTTTGTTTCTTTAGGTAGATATTCTCCTAAGTATTTTATTCTTTTTGTTGCAATGGTGAATGGTATTGTTTCCTTAATTTCTCTTTCTGTTTTTTTCATTGTTAGTATATAGGAATGCAAGGGATTTCTGTGTGTTAATTTTATATCCTGCAACTTTACTATATTCATTGATTAGCTCTAGTAATTTTCTGGTAGAGTCTTTAGGGTTTTCTATGTAGAGGATCATGTCATCTGCAAACAGTGAGAGTTTCGCTTCTTCTTTTCCTGTCTGGATTCCTTTTACTTCTTTTTTCTGCTCTGATTTGCTGTCGGCCAAAACTTACCAACACTATGTTGAAACGTAGTGGTGAAGAGTGGGCACCCTGTGTGTTGTTCCTGATTCGGGAAATGCTTTCAATTTTTACATTTTGAGGGTGATAACTTGCTGTGGGTTTGTCATATATAGCTTTTATTATGTTCAGGTATGTTCCTTCTATTCCTGCTTTTTGGAGAGTTTTAATCATAAATGAGTGTTGAATTTTGTCAAAGGCTTTCTCTGCATCTATTGAGATAAGCATATGGTTTTTATCTTTCAATTTGTTAATGTGGTGTATTACATTGATTGATTTGCAGATATTAAAGAATCCTTGCATTCCTGGGATAAAGCCCACTTGGTCATGGTGTATGATTTTTTTAAATATGTTGTTGGATTCTGTTTGCTAGAATTTTGTTAAGGATTTTTGCATCTATGTTCATCAGTGACATTGGCCTGTAGTTTTTCTTTTTTTGTGGCATCTTTGTCAGGTTTTGGTATTAGGGTGATGGTGCCCTCATAGAATGAGTTTGGAAGTTTACCTTCTTCTGCAATTTTCTGGAAGAGTTTGAGTAAGATAGGTGTTAGCTCTTCTCTAAATTTTTGGTAGAATTCAGCTGTGAAGCCAGGTCTGTCCTGGGCTTTTGTGTGTGAAGAATTTTGATTACATTTCGATTTCGCTTGGCCTGTGGGGTTCTGTTAAGATCTTCTATTTCTTCCTGGTTCAGTTTGGAAAGTTATACTTTTCTAAGAATTTGTCCATTTCTTCCAAGTTGTCCATTTTATTGGCATAGAGCTGCTGGTAGTAGTCTCTTATGATCCTTTGTATTTCAGTGTTGTCTGTTGTGATCTCTCCATTTTCATTTCTAATTTTGTTAATTTGGTTCTTCTCTCTTTGTTTCTTAATGAGTCTTGCTAATGGTTTGTCAATTTTGTTTCTTTTTTCAAAAAACCAGCTTTTAGCTTTGTTGATTTTTGCTATGGTCTCTTTAGTTTCTTTTGCATTTATTTCTGCCCTAATTTTTAAGATTTCTTTCCTTCTACCAACCCGGGTTTTTACATTTTCCTTCTCTAATTGCTTTAAGGTGTGAGTTAGGTTATTTATTTTGGCTTTTTTCTTGTTTCTCTTGATGTAAGCCTTATGCTAATGAAACTTCCCTTAAGCTGCTTTTACAGTGTCCCATAGGTTTTGGGTTGTTGTGTTTTCATTTTCATTCATTTCTATACATATTTTGATTTCTTTTTTTGATTTCTTCTATGATTTGTTGGTTATTCAGAAGCGTGTTATTTAGCCTCCATATGTTTGAATTTTTAACAATTTTTTTCCTGTAATTGAGATCTAATCTTACTGCACTGTGGTCAGAAAAGATGACTGGAATGATTTCAATTTTTTTGAATTTTCCAAGACTAGATTTATGGCCCAGGATGTGATCTATTCTGGAGAAGGTTCCGTGTGCACTTGAGAAAAAGGTGAAGTTGCTTGTTTTGGGGTGAAATGTCCTATAGATATCAATTAGGTCTAGCTGGTCCATTGTGTCATTTAAAGTTTGTGTTTCCTTGTTAATTTTCTGTTTAGTTGATCTTTCCATAGTTGTGAGTGGGGTATTAAAGTCTCCCACTATTATTGTGTTACTATTAATTTCCTCTTTCATACTCGTTAGTGTTTGCCGTACATATTGCGGTGCTCCTATGTTGGGTGCATATATAATTGTTATATCTTCTTCTTGGATTGATCCTTTGATCATTATGTAGTGTCCTTCTTTGTCTCTTTTCACAGCTTTTATTTGAAAGTCTATTTTATCTGATATGAGTATTGCGACTCCTGCTTTCTTTTGGTCTCCATTTGCATGAAATATTTTTTTCCAGCCCTTCACTTTTAGTCTGTATGTGTCTCTTGTTTTGAGGTGGGTCTCTTGTAAACAGCATATATGGGGTCTTGTTTTTGTATCCATTTCAGCCAATTATTTGTCTTTTGGTTGGGGGCCCCCCCCCCAAATTCAACCCCATTTACACTCTCGGTAAAGGTAAATTATTTATAGTGTGGTCCTGTTGCCATTTACTTTGTTGTTTTGGGTTCATGTTTATACAACCTTTCTGCATTTCCTGTCTAGAGAAGATCCTTTAGCATTTGTTGAAGAGCTGGTTTGGTGGTGCTGAATTTTCTCAGCTTTTGCTTATCTGTAAAGCTTTTGAATTCTCCTTCATATCTGAATGAGATCCTTGCTGGATACAGTAATCTAGGTTGTAGGTTATTCTCTTTCATTACTTTCAGGACGTCCTGCCATTCCCTTCTGGCCTGGAGGGTTTCTATTGATAGGTCAGCTGTTATCCTTATGGGAATCCCTTTGTGTGTTATTTGTTGTTTTTCCCTTGCTGCTTTTAATATTTGTTCTTTGTGTTTGATCTTTGTTAGTTTGATTAATATGTGTCTTGGGGTGTTTCGCCTTGGGTTTATCCTGTTTGGGACTCTCTGGGTTTCTTGGACTTGGGTGGCTATTTCCTTCCCCATTTTAGGGAAGTTTTCAGCTATTATCTCCTCGAGTATTTTCTCATGGCCTTTCTTTTTGTATTCTTCTTCTGGGACTCCTATGATTCGAATGTTGGGGCGTTTCACATTGTCCCAGAGGTCCCTGAGGTTGTCCTCATTTCTTTTGATCCTTTTTTCTTTTTTCCTCTCTGCTTCATTTATTTCCACCCTTTTATCTTCTACCTCACTTATCCTATCTTCTGCCTCCGTTATTCTACTCTTGGTTCCCTCCAAAGTGTTTTTGATCTCATTCATTGCATT